>NC_133314.1:17055553-17334068 GCF_012295235.1 Primulina huaijiensis | reverse complement strand
TTATGTTCCTGATTTTGGTACATGTTTAGAATATGACTTTTTATTGATATTGATTCATGTTTCGGATTATGATACATGCGATGAATACTTTATTCATGTTTTGATTAGGATGCATGTTATGAATATCTTTTATATGCTGTTACATTGATTATATGATTGCATGTATACATGGTTTATACTGAGAATATAATTCTCACCGGAGTTATCCGGCTGTTGTCTTGTTTGTATGTGTGCATGACAACAGGTGGGACAGGATCAGGGTCAAGAAGAGAACGAGGCTGGACTAGATAGCGTGGAGATCCGGGCTCAGAATTAAATTAGGATTCAACACTGATATGTAGTTGGACCTAGTTGAATTATTATAGACAATACAAGATTTGTATGTTTATGTTTAATATGTATTTCAGATCGATTTACATTACGTTTCCGCTTTGTATTTTTAAAAAAAAATTTAGACCCTGTTTATTATAGTTGATTAATTAGTCCCAATGACGATTAAGAACATGATTAGTGTCCCGGTCCCCACAACTACTATCACTCATAGACACTTAAACCAACACAATGCATCTTGCAATGTCCGATTGGGCTATAATAATGTCTTGTTTGGTACTCCAATTATCCAACAGGAGTAATCCGGCAAGACATNTTGTCTTGTTTGTATGTGTGCATGACAACAGGTGGGACAGGATCAGGGTCAAGAAGAGAACGAGGCTGGACTAGATAGCGTGGAGATCCGGGCTCAGAATTAAATTAGGATTCAACACTGATATGTAGTTGGACCTAGTTGAATTATTATAGACAATACAAGATTTGTATGTTTATGTTTAATATGTATTTCAGATCGATTTACATTACGTTTCCGCTTTGTATTTTTAAAAAAAAATTTAGACCCTGTTTATTATAGTTGATTAATTAGTCCCAATGACGATTAAGAACATGATTAGTGTCCCGGTCCCCACAACTACTATCACTCATAGACACTTAAACCAACACAATGCATCTTGCAATGTCCGATTGGGCTATAATAATGTCTTGTTTGGTACTCCAATTATCCAACAGGAGTAATCCGGCAAGACATTATCCAGTTGAGCATTCATATAATCCAATCTTGATAGATCTGATTGTAGAAGACAATGCGGCTATATTTCTTGAACTTCGGTCTGATACCTGTAAATACATAGAAAGACACCTGGATCCTATAAGTGTTTCTTGTCACAAAAATCAAGAAATTACAATCTAACAATTTTTTTTTGGTGATGACAAAACTATGTCCCACACTCAAATATAATGCAGTATCACAATATAAAAATCTATTACACCCACATAACCTATATTAATGTTTGTTGCTGCTTCTACTTCCATCAACACTTCCACCACCATTGTCTATGCTATTGTGATATTCAAGAATTTTCTTCCTCCGGTCTTCCTCAGCTTTTCTCTTGTACTCTTCCTGCTTCTTCTTACCATCCTATGGTTTTATCTCTAGTTGTTTATTCTCTATTTCCCTATTTTTGACATCACCATGCTGCATATAATCAAGCGTTTCCTGCAGGTGGCTGCCAAAGTGTGGCGCCCCAAACCTCGCCACGTAATCATACAACATGCGACGTCATATGCATAAAAAAAATTTTCTTTTCAACGAATTAATAATATAATGCATATACGATAAAATAGTGCAATCACCACACTATCTACGTCAATGCAGCAGAAACAGTATAATAAATACACACATACAACTCAAATAAAACAATAAACTATATTTTCTCTATCTACTATCAACTACAAGACTGTTTGACTAGACACACCTACTCCTTCACCACTATCCTGTCTCACAGCATAGTCCTGTAACCTGTCCAACAGAAACAGCCCCCAAAGAGTGAGCATACACAACAATCATCATCTTAATACATAACAGTTATATTATCAACAATATAAAATATAACTGGAATGATAACAGAAATACTCCATTTGCTGTCTCTGGACAATCAAACCACCAACGATATCAACGTCATCACTCCCATACTACTGTAACAACAACATCGACGATACGTCGCACCCCAACACCGGCGACAGCAATATCGTCGAACGCATAACATCAACGATACGTCGCACCCCTACTCCGGCGACAGCAATATCGTTGAACGAATAACATCGACGATACGTCGCACCCCAACACCGGCGACAGCAATATCGTCGAACGAACAACATCAACGTGATGTCTCCCAACAAACGACAGCCAACAATATCAACGATAATAAACAACAACAGATATAATATCAAATCACCCAATACCAGTAATTTATCATCGTTCAACGCAATAGTATTCATCAATACTAAACAATAACAACATATGCTCGTACGTCAACACGTACCTGATAATCGAGTATATATAAAATCTGGCTATTTCTTTGATCCCGAGGCTTGTGATGTATCTAAATAATTCAACAACAATTATCAGATCATTGTCACCGTATCAACACAATTATAACAACCTCAATATAGCACAGCAAATAGCCCAACAACAATTAATTCAACAAAATCTACAACTCGATTATAAATTCTTATCGTTCAACAATTAATATTTCGGTGTATTTTATTTCACCATACTAACATCAAATACACCCTAATTAATTAACTTCAAATAATAGGCTATTTTACAACATCCGTCAAATTAGGAAAACTTTATATCAACATGTAGCCTATACTTCGTAGAGTCCGAATATATAATCAGAATTAATAACAACTTACAAACAACTCTCCAATCTCAATCCAACGATTAAAAATCCCTAATTATAATAAATTAGGAATAATTCAAAATAACACCACTATAATCATCTCTACTTCGTTAAAATCATACACTATTCAACAATCTTCAATTTCTGTACGATTTAACAATTTATCGGATTTATTCCAAAAATCGACGAATTTCAAACATCACCAAAACTATAAAATTTATACCTCAAATCGAAGACCTCGTGTCAACGATCCCAGAACTGAAGTCGGTTCGTCGATTGGATAAACCGATAAGTCGCACGATCGAAAAGAAAATTCAAAACTGTATTTTTCTCTCTCTCTCGTTCCTGCCTCTGTCTCTCGTCAATCTCAATCATTTTGGTGGAAATTCAATGAATTCCACCGACTCAACATTTATTTATTTTTTGTTATTATTATTTTTATTTTTAATATTATAATATATTATATTATATTAATAAAATAATATATTACATTTATAAAATATTAAACATTTTAACACCGGTATATCTTTTTAGACCAGTCAAACGATCAAATATTCCAAAACTCAAAACATGAAACTTCTATATCTTTGAGTTTTCCACGGTATATCCAAATTTCAAATCATTTGGACTTCATATGAGCAAGATCTGTCATTAATTACAATTTTACCCTTAAAATTAATTGAATATTTTTCAATTTATATATGAAAATACCATCATATTATTTTATAGTTGTAATATCACGTACATTACAAAAAGTAGATTGAACACTGTCGATTTGGGCCTCAATCTTATGTTGAGCCTAAGTTATTTGAATAGAGAAAGTTGCAGAGGTATTATTGTTGTGAGTCTTTAGAGCAGCTATCTAGTCAAAACATGAGGCCATAGGCTCATTATGGACAACAAAATCATCAAATAATTTTTTTAGAAGTTTCCAAAATTAAAGGATCTTACGATATATCATACTAAAATTTGGGATAGAATATAAATAATAATAAAATTTTAATATCAAAAATAAAATATTTTTATTATTTTATATTTAATTTATGAGAATTGATATTTACACTCTATTTTATGTTATCTACACTCTACTTCATGTGTAAAAATATGTATCAAATTTATTCACAAATAAAGTGCAAATAACAACAAATGAAGGTGAAATATCGACTCCCTTAATTTATATAAGATAAATTATGTATTAAAATTTCTTATATATTAACATTTTTAGTAGTTAACAACAAAAGTGTGTATTTGTTTTTTTAAGGGTAAATCAAAATTATATAGAATAAGGAAAGATATTATAAGGATAAGTTTGCCTAAAAATAAATTAATTAGGAAAGATACAGCGTTATTATCATTTTTGGAGTGTAAATAACACTTCCATATTTTTAAACCAAAGAAATTGTAACAATAATTTATTTTTGGTAGAAATTTAGAATTATTATTTTTAGTTGTATATTATGTATATAATTAAACTCTTTGAGTTTGGAGGAAAAAAAATTAGTATTGTCCATCGGGTCAACTTGTGGTAAGTCGTGTTGATCTGCCAACCAACCCGTGAGCCAGCCCACCTCCTGATTGTTTAAGAAATCCTCAACCCAATCCACTTATATTGGTTGGAGAGTTGGGTCAACCCGACGAACTCAATCCATATTGACGTTCTAGAAAAAAAATCTATGTATACATACATGTAAAAAAATATCTTTATTCATAAAATATAATTAAAAAAATTTATTTTTATTCTCATGAAATTTCTAAATTGCAATGACATTTATTGTGAGGTATATGATTACGTGATTATTATTTATTACAAGGTATAAGATTACATAATCAATAAATATTATTATGTATAATATTGAATGTTTACGAATTATTTAGTATTCTTTGTTTTTAAATTTCAATAATCCATTACAAGGAATTGAAATTTGTCCATCTTTAATGTAAAAAGTCAAAGTAAAGTATAATTAATCATATATATATATATGATTAATCCAAAAATACTACGTAACATCCACTTTTTTTTTTAAAGATGACTTATATATTGGGATGATATTTTGAGGGAATGGTACAAGGCATGATTACAGCAACATCACCCGACAACAGTCAAAGGAAATCAAATTTAAGATCGTTCACTTCGAATAAATTTTATATAAAATCCCATTTTTTCTTTTAAAGAAACCAAAAGTTCAAAATATCATGGCAAAGCTATTGGCCTCTTTCTTGGTTGCTATTGTGTTCTTCGCCACCGTCTCCGGTAAACAGATTTTAACTTTTACCTTTTATTTTAACGCGATCTTGAGATACTCGATGTATAAAAGGTTAGAACGAGAGAAAAAAAATTAAAAATGTTGTTTTTTTTTTTGGTAGGTTGTTTGGGTGGAGAGTGCAAGGTAGATATGGAGTATGATCAATGCTTGGTTGATGGATGCAACGACACTTGCAACAAATACACGCCTCCTGGTCTTTTGATATCCGCTCAATGTCTCAAAGCTCAGAATCACACCGATGTCTATTTCTGTAGGTGTTTAATCAGATGTCCTCCTTAGTTTTGAGATCACCACACGTCTTATAGATGGACGATCGTGGATCGTCCTATCCGCATGATGTTTTGTTCAATCATATTATTGCAATAATTTTATCATATAATTTTCTCTTTCCTTTTTTCGATTCGAATGAACACCAAACAACAGAAGGCTTATAGTTAATATGACAACAATGTCTCAAATTTGAGTGACTGGTTGTTACGTCGTTATGTTACTTAAAAACTCGACCTAGATTTGTAGTCTAAATGTTGGATTGATTATTATATTTCTATTATAATTCTTAGTATTTACATTCTAATTAGAAAATCATTGTAATATAAAATTAAAAAGATTTAGGGTTGACAACTTATTTGGTTAGGGTAAAGGATTGAGGGTTGCTTTTTTTATTATTATTAAAAATCATTATGATAAGTGAGAAATAAAATAAAATTTTGGATTATTCAGAAAACAGAAACAAATTTGAAATTTTACGAAACCATAAAAGACAAGTGTAATCATGCATTGGTAGTAGCAAAATTAAATATATTATTTCTTTCAATATACTTGTCGTAATACAAGTACCGATTGAGGTAAAGAATAAGTTTTACAAAAATTGAATTTAAAAATAATTATGAGATATTTTTAAATTTATTATCTCTCTATTATATATATATATAAGCAGAATTGTCGACAATATTTAGTAAATTCCCGCCAAAATTTTTGCTAAATTAGGAAATAAAAAAAAGAGAAAAAGTATTTCCTAATATATTTAATAATATTAAATTTTTTAATAACAATAAAATGGGTTGTCTTTTCAAAATTTCTTTTCGAAGTTCCCATACTTATTGGATAACACAATTTGAAATATTTGATAAATTGATAATTAATATGTAATTAATTAAAGTGTGAAAATTAATAAAATTGTCGTAAAACATATTGAATTCTTTTTCAAATTTCAGTTTTAAAATTGAATTTTTTGAAAATATAAATTTCACTTTTAATTTCAAATTTAAATCAAAATATCTTGAAAAAATAAATAACATTCAAAAATTTGACATCAGTTTCATCACACAATTTAATACCTTGGTTTCATCACATGGTTCATACGAACAAAGTTGTGCTGAATATAATTTGATTGGAAACAATTAATTTTAAAAATGATAATTCTAAAAAAAGAAATATATATCATTAATCTCGAAATAGGTGAACTGCAATAAATGATTGAAAACAATTAATTTATGCGATTTTTATTGATATTTTTGTAATAAAGAATTATATATTTTCTTTTTAAAAAAAATTCAAATGTGAATTGAAGAAATTTGAAAATATAAACTTCAATTATTGTTTGAATTGATTATATCAATTTTTTTTATTAGTTTAAATTTGAATTTAATTCATTTTAATATCAATTTAAATGTAATCTATGAATTATGTGTTTTTTTATGTTTTTTATTCAAACTGAAACTGAACTCAATTGAAAACATAAACTACTTTTAAATCATTCAAAAATATTTTTAGCGTTTAAACTCTGATTAGTTTGTTGACACGATCTACCAGCATATTGAAAGAACAGAAATTCAAGTTTAAAATCTATTTTTCATTATCAAAATTTTTTTCTTATTTTTTTCATATATTTTATTTTTTGATTTAAGGGTATTATTTATATTTCTTATATTTTATATAGTTCACACGCGCACACACATATATATAAACAAAGTTTTTTCAATATCTGGAAAGTTTTTCGTCAAAAATAATATGTTATAAAAAATATCATTATTAATATATTCGCATACCGTATTAATATTTGAAACAAATAGGAAATAAATACGCAAGTAAATGTAAATTATTTTCAATTTATTTTTTAAAATCAAATTTAAATTTGATGTTTGTTGAAATTATAAATTACATTTAAGTATATGCATTGATTATATCATTCTATTTAATTTCGATTATGGTCTTAAATTTTGTGTTACTTTTATAGAATTTATGTTTACTACTTTCTATCATATTAAATAAAATATAAAAGCTTTTATATAATATTGTGTTTTTCAATTTTGTTAAAATAGTGTCTGTAAATTGTTGTTATTATTGTTATGTATCTTAATAGAACTTTAAATTATGTATTTTAATAGAAATTCAATGTAAATATTTTTAACAAGTCCAAAAAATAATTACTTTTTTAGTCAAAATTTATTCATATAATAAATGACAAAAAATTTAAATTTTTAAAAAATGTTTATTTATTCTTTAAAATTTTGATAAACAAAATAATATAAGATTTTTTAAATATTTTTCTATTCTTTTTATTTATAGCAGTTCCACTTAACCAAGATAATAAGTCAATTTAACAACAAAATATTGTTATCATCATTTGAGCGTTATTTTTAATGACATTAATATTTTGATATAATATTTTTGATAATAACATTTAAAATTTAAATATATTCATTATATTAAATCAATAATTTTAAATAATCATTCAAACACTAATACTTACTAATTTTAATCATTAATTATATAAAATAACAATCTCGCACGGGTGAAATACTAGTAAATACTTATATCACGCTAGCTAAGCGGTGAACTCCGAATTAACCCAAGGGTAGCTAGGAGGGTGAGAGCATATTGCAAATTTAGACCACAAACAACTTTAGTATTGATCTCAAAAGAGAGTCTGAGTTAGTAGAATATATGAACAATTATCAATTGTTATGAGTTTGATTTCTTCTGTCTAACAATTTCTCGAACGAGCTTGTTGCATGAAGCTTGTCCAATGCAGTTTACTTATTTTGTGTGATTTGCAGTCTATTGAACTAGCCCACCGAATTGTAGAAACTCTGGATTATCATGTCATAAAAGATAATAAATACATACAGAAAATTAGCAACTTGATATTTTTACGGTTAATATTATTTTAAAAATCATGGTTTCAATTTTTTTTAAAATAAAAACAATAGCGAGTTTGAATTTAATTGGATGGTTCAATTGGATTATTATTATTATTATTACAAAATGCACTAGTTTGTTAGTTATTATTAAAATTGATAATAATACATTAAAAAACACTAATTAATTTGGATCTTTTTCAAGATTTATCAAAAACTGAATATTTTTTTAAAGGATGATTTTATACACAGAAAGATGGTTTTGGATTCATTTGATTTCTCCGAAGCGCCTGCCCAAATAAAAATGGTGTCCCTCTCCATCTCCCGTTACTTACAATTCCCTCCTATTTGTCTTTTCTCAAACACATCAATATTTAGTACTTTTCCAATGTATTGTTCTCTCTTACATGCAAAAACATGTCTTGCAACAATGATAATATTATTGCAAGAGATTTTATAAATAAAGTTGGCAATAATGGGGTTCAAAATAGTCACAAAAGTTACCAATCAAGCTCCTCGTCGGAAACCGATACTAATCACGGTCGAGAGGACTCGAGACCCTTGGATCTTTTTCCAAGAAACCATGTCCCCAAAGTAAAACTTCTCATCCAAAAATCGACCAACGGAAAATCAAGAAAAGATCGAAAGGGATCCATGTCTTTTACAATTTCCCCTGGATTAATTCACAACTCGTGTTCTCGACCCGTTTTGAATCTGGAGCAAAAGCTTCTTCCCAGAATAAGGTGTGGTGATGCAAATCTTTTCCCATCAGTGGACAAATCTCAAGCAGCACAACTGACAATATTTTACCAAGGGACTGCCAATGTGTATGATAATGTCTCCTCTGATAAGGTAATCACATTCTATAAATCTCCTGGTTTTTGTTTTGTAAAAGATGATCGACAAACACACCGAGAGTTACTTGTTTTTCTATTGGCATTTATGATAATGTCTTACTTTGTTTTAGGCAAAGGCAATAATGGTGTTGGCTGGTGAAAGTTCCGTATCAGCTCCTGTGGTTAAAAATGAAGCTGAGATCAATTTGCCAAACACAATCCTACCATCTTTTTCCATCTTACAATCAAGTAATACCCATTTCCCAGCTCATTTTAATCTCGATAAAAATGCCGTCTGATCTTCAAAATCTGTAATGTTCATATTGTTTTCCCGACCCGACGCTTACGTGTATCGAATTATTTTAGAACGAATGGTTGTTGTTTTGTAAATTCTTCGATTTTTAAAGTAAAATTAAGGTAGATAAATTGAATTGGACATATATATGTTTGTGTGTGTGAGTGATTTATGATAAATTGAATTGGTGGCACTCACCTTTTTTGTGGTTATATTCAGATCTTGCAATTGCTACAAGGAACTCGTTGAGGGTATTCTTTGACAGACGCCGAGACAGGTGCAGTGAAATTACCTTTACTCAACATTCTAATATATAATAAAAATTTGCTGCCCGTTTTTATTTTTTGAATTTGAATTATTCATAAATTTAACGGGAATTTGCAAAATTGCTACCGAATTTCGCAGGATGAAGTGAAAAGTTGGCAATGGTACTTCCTCCCCTGACCCCCCACAAGGATGATTTTGTCAGCAAGCAAAAATTTCTTTACAAGCAAAAATTTTCTTAATTTGTACGAAAACATGTATAAATTCATATATATGGGACGGGACGAAGGGAGAAATATAGATCGTATAGAATGGAGGAGACTCTTGTCGACCTTCAGCGATTAAGAGATCCAATCAAAATCAAGTATGTACAAGTTTGGAGGTAAACAAATAAGAAACTGGGGTAAACACTCCAAATGGTGTTACCTTCTCACAACCTATTCGGTTTTCTGCTGTCACGAGATGAGGCATAAGAACTTAGTGTGGCCGGTTAATCCCCATGAACAACCCACGCTCATATCCGTGTGGCTGCCTATAGATGATCTAAAAGACACGTCTGAAAGACATTATCATCGGCTATAACTTTTAATATAGTATCTTATACTCGATCCAGCAGCCTCTATCAGACATCACCATTTCCCATCATTAATATATCATCGTCTAATAGATATCGTTGTCACTTAAAGTATATCTATTCTTGTCGTCTTTCTTTTCGCCTCCCGTCGAAGAAGTAGCTGATCCTTTCCTACGCTCGACGAATCGAGTTCTAATTGGTTTACCCCTTCTCAAAACCAGATTCATGAGACTAATATACTTATTTCTCATCAGCATTAACGGGTGCATTCCAACCAACATATTCTTTCTGTATTCCTCTCTCAAAAACACAGTCTGTGTCTTTATCTTATTTGAAACATAAAAAATCCCTGGAAAATGCACCAACGCCCTCTTTAACCTCAGTCGTCCGAACCCCAAAAACTCTCCTAAACAAAAGATATTATTTCTTTCTGTTTTCCTCGACACCAGCAAGCTCAGCAGCTCATGAATCACTGCCACCGCCCACTTCTCCGCCTGATCGCTACTCGGAATCAAATGGAATGCATTTTCATATGGTGAAATGTACGGCAACTTTTGCCATTCATCCAACCATGCCATCACTTTCTTCTCCAAATCAAATCCTCTTGGTAAATTCATCGAAAACTTGGTCCTCGTACCAATTTCACCATTTTCTCGGGATCTCTTTTCCATCAGAGGAACAGCCAAATCATCTCTCCAAGAAACAAGTTCTAACCCAAGTACAAGGCTACCACTCGAATCCCGAAAGCCCATATCGCAAAGGCTAAAATAGTCAGGAAACTCCAGTAACAGCGTCGACAAATAATCATGGGGTAATCCCAGATCGTATTTAAACATATCGATCATATAGAGAGGAAGCTTTCCAGCCCTCGCAAGCATCAAAAGCCTGACCAGCCTTTCCGCTACGTCTTTGCGATAATGCGGTGTATTAAGTATCAATATTTCGTCGTGATGAAGGGAGAGCAATCTGGGGGTGAGTTTAACATGTGGAAGGGAGTTTGATTTGTGAGGGGGGAGAAATATTTTGAAAATTAGTGGGTATTTTAGGAAGAATTTCCTAGCGGAGGTGGGGATTTGGAGGTCGGGCCTCAAAGGGGAGACAGATGAAAGCGGCAGAGTTTGGGAAGGCTGGGAGAGGATGAGATTTTTGAGTGAGAGCAAGGGTTTCAGGTTTTTCTCCCTCTCAACGGCGGTGTCGAGGTAAGGATCGCGGACCCATTTGATTCTCGCGTTTACGAAGGTGCGGATGTGACGGGGGCGGCGGCGGAGGTGGCCGCGGGCAGCATTTTGGAGTGGAAGCATTGGTTTGGAAAATGATTTCCCGATGATGGTACCCAACTCAAACGCCCCACAACGGTAACAGCACGAGTTCAAGCAAAGACATTAACACGGTTCGGTTCGATTGTTAAAAAACCCGATCTTTATTTATAACATTCCATTATGGTTTCGGTTACAGTTTATCAATCAGTGGTCATGGTCGTGGTTGTGGTCCTGGTCGTGGTCCTGGTCGTGGTTTTAGTTTTAGTCGTAGTTAAACAATAATTACAGTCACGGTTCGATCTTTCATTTTAAAAATAAATTAAAAAAATGAGGAAGAATAACCTAGAAAATCTTCGAATAAGCTTTTATCGACGGATTAGTAATAAAATATCAAAAAATAAAATACGCATGAAATATTTGTTATACTTATATATATTTCACAAATACTCATATGATATCATATCACAAATCAATTTTGTGAGACGAATTTTCTTATTTAACTCATCAAAAAATATTAATTTTTACGTAAAAAAATATTGCTTTTCATTACATTTATATTAATCAAGTCGATCCGTCTCACAAATATAGAAAAATAAAAGCATATAGACATACTCTATAAAATTTTATAATATCCTATGATGCACAACGAATCTATCTACAAAATTAATTAGAATACTAGAGGTTGGATATTCATGTCCAGAATTCCACATCTACACATGTTTTTTTTTTATATAGAAAATTAAAAAGAAAACAAAAAACTATTCAGGCCGGCGTTTAAAAAACTTCGGTTAATCTCGCAAAGATGATATATTGTTTCACAAAGTTTTATTACGTTTCTGAACCGAAAATATTTTTTTATGAAAAATTGTATAAAATTCGAATAAAATAAGAATACTTATTTAAAAATATAATACACTAATTGAAAACTAGTTCGTTTTTATTATATCATAATTTTGTAGATTCTTAATATAATAATTTTATATTAATTTTAAATTTTTTTTTTTCAGAACTCTGATATTTATATATCTAACTATAATTTTATTTATTTCTTGATTTAAAATAATTAATTATAATAAAAATTTAAATTTGCGCTAAATCCATTTATTCTTGTGAAATTTTAGGAAAAAACTATTTGGGTACTATAGATTCACTCGATTTCATCTAAAATGAAGATTAATTTCAAAAGTCAAATGTATTTAGCATATTTTTTTCCCATTTTTCAAGGCATAGAGCTTTCATAAAACTAGATTATGCAACTTTAGATGTAGATTTCAAAAAAGATCAACCTTTTATAAATGATAAGTTGTGTCACTATTTCATTTGAAATGATTTATATATGGTTGATAAGTTTTGAAATATTTATAATAGTTTATGTATAATTGATTAATTTTGAAAGATTTATAATATTTATAATTGTTTATGTATGTGGTTAATGAATTTTAAAATTTGTATTTATAATTATTTATGTATGTTTTTTTTTTAAATTTTTTTATTTTGACGGGTTGGCTCGCCTAACCCATAACCCATAGCAGGTTGGTTGGGGTTTTCTCAACCCGTCTAATTGGCGAGCTGGCCTTCTCTCCCTGTTTGACGGGGGTATTTTTTTTAACTTCTGTCAACATTTTTTTTAAAAAAATGACATTGAGGAGGTAATTTTCTTAAAAAAAAGATTGATCGAAGTTATTTAACCAATTTTCTCTTGTTTGACGTCGGGCCGAGACCGAGCATAAATGTGAAATATTGCCCTATGAATTTGTGTTTCAAATCGCAGTACTTGTTTCAGCTAAATCTGTGACATGTTCTAATTTTCAGTTGTATAGAAATGAATTAAATCAGTGGATTTGCAAGCTCACGAATTGACATGTACATTGTTTTACATTTGATAAAATTTTAAATTTATCATATCTATTTTTTTCTCAAAAAAAAAAACTTTACGTTTTGTCCGGAACATCTTTTAATGCATTTTACTAACCAATTAAATATTTCACGCAATAAAAGCAATATAAAAATGTTAAACGATATCTATTGGTTCGAATACAAATAATTTGATTATCATTAATCCATATTTCAAATTCAAGCTAATGAAGAAGATATTATTAAAGAGCATCTCATATAATGAATATGTTCTATATCGACTCTAAATTAGTTTCTCGATCCAGTTGAATTAATATTTTTTAGATAAAAAAATATTTTTACTGTGAAAAGTAACTTTTTTTCCCCAAATACTATATATATTTTAGAGACCAAAAATAATTTAACTCATTCAAATATAAAATCAAATTAAATTAATATTTTATGATAACAAAGAAAAAGATTGGTACAACTGAAGAAACAATGATGTATCAATAAGTTGAAGGGGTATTTTTTTTAACATCGGACAATTTTTTTTAAGAAAATAACTATCTCATATATACTTGAAGATGTTATTTTTTTAAAAAATAAATAATCGTTGATATTTAACTAATTTTGAATCACTTGTCTAGAAGCAGACGTGTCATATTGTGATTTGTCATAAAGTTTTCGTTCCGATGGGCCAACTCTACCTTGAAACAAACTTCCAACCAAGCTCAGTTTCCATTTTCCTTGGCGAATACGTACTATTTTTTTAGTTGAACTTGTGGGGAAGATCGAAAAGCACTGATTTTTTATATATAATAATCCTATGGCAATGGAATCCTTCGCTGATGTTGAGGCGGCGATATCGCCGTACGAGGCGTTGCTCCGGGCGGCGATATCGGTGCCAATTTCTCACTATTTTTGGGCAATTTTCTTGATCGCAATTGTATTTCTGTATCGATTTTTGGAGATTCATATACTCCAAGATTTATTGTCCGGATTCAAGGGACAGCCTGTGACTTTGACTTTCAATCCTTTATCGGAAGTCTATCACGATGTAGTTTCCAAGTGTCGGATTCTTCATGGAAGGTAAGTCTACACATTTGGTTGTATTTCAGTTCAAATCCTGCGTGTTAGTTAAACCTCTAACTCGTTGTTTCGTGTTTAGTTTTGATTTTCGGATTTATTGATTTTTTTATATGTTTATTGATATTGAGGTAATATTTTTGTTTGTTTGTTTGTTTTCCAATGTGGATGATTGTAAACAGGTATTTATCTACTCCATGGTTGTGTAGTCCCCATCTGCAGACTCTGTTTATACATTATTTAGGGAATCCTCCCTTTGTCAATTATAGAAGGTGAGGTTTTGTTCTTGAATTCAGTGTTTTAAACTGATCAAATCACCTAGCTTTTGATTAGAAGCATTCTATTTTTTGTTTATAAGTACAATAGAGTTTTTGCACAACAAACATCACAGTATCGAATAGTTCAGCATATTTTTTAAACGAAGTAGCACTAATCTGATGCAGTGTCCAGACAGCTTTTTATTACTTCTGATGGTGGGACTATTGCTTTGGATTGGGTGAAGAATCCTGAAGGTAGCGGTTTCTTGCTTGGTCATCTTTGATTGTTGTGGTATGAAGTGTGTGGTTTTTCCAAATGTACATTGTTTGCTCAAAGAAATGACATTCATTATGTTAGAGTAAGCTGATTTGAGCTTAAACTCTATTCCCATAAGGATTTAAAATGAACTTAACCTTTGAAAATTACAAGTTTCTTACTACTTCTTTATTGATATTTAGGATGTAATATAGATATCCAGAAGAACATGAGAAAAGTCTACTCTAGATGGCTACAGAAAGCATTAACCTTTGGTTTAACCTTATTAGTTTTCTCTAACCGACAGAAAGGGAGTGGGAGATTTATGTAACTCTGTCTATTGGTATTGAAGTAATTTCTCAAAGTTTAGTAGTTCATACTCTCCTTGTTTTAGTTGATTCAAGATAAGGGCCTTCAATCCTAACTGCTTGAGTGTACTTTTATCAGATTTCAAGTGACCATATTTTTACCTACAATTTTTTCAGTGGTTTCAGCAAATGTATGTACTTGATCAATTAATATGCTGCATCAGACTTTAAAGATGCATTAGATCGATAGATTGCTAACTTACATTGTCTGACATCCCAATAAATTATATATTTCTGCAAGTTAAAGTTTTTTGGGTTTTTGTGTATTGCATATATCACATCCCAGTTACATAAAATTTAAACTAATTTTGTCATTTTCTCTTTAGTTAAGAAACTAGCCATTCAAGAAAATAATGAGGTGCAGCAAGATAATAAGAATCCCCTTATTATCATCATTCCAGGCTTAACAAGTGATTCAGATTCTGCTGTAAGTTATTTAGCTTTTTACAACCATGGTAATGTTCTATTTGCTTGAAATATTATGTTTGTAATCCGAAAACTGAAACCTGGTTTGCTTTTCTTATTTAGTCTTCCTCCCAAAACCATGATGCCAGTTTTCTAAGTTTACTTTGTCAGAGAGAAAAAAGTTTCTTTGAAGGTCTATTCGTTTTTATCTTTAGTTAGAGAGGAAAAATAGCATTTTTCAGATTTAGGTGGGATCCTCATTTATCCCGTGTCTCTGTTTTCCTGGCATATAATATGTAATTATGTATTGTACAGTATGTCAAGCATTTGGCTTTCAAGATGGCTAAGCATGACTGGGATGTTGTTGTGACCAATCACAGAGGACTTGGAGGTGTATCAATAACTGTGAGTATACATCCTAGTAAATGTTTCAATTAATATCTGATACAATTGGCTTTGGATAGGGATATCCTTTTTTAGTGTGAGTTTTGTGAATTTTTTTCAACTTGTATTGTTGCTTGATTAGTTGAATCAACAAATATTATGTATGGAAGATGGGTAAGATGCAAAGGAACGAAGATGACGGAACAAGTTCATTTAACTCTATCTAGTTTTCTAGGGTATCCACCATTGAAGCTGATTTTGGGCAGATTAACGTAATTAATTCGTAAGGAAATTGCATCTAAAAATATCACTCCTATTCCTCGATGTGCTTGACTTTTGCATTAATGAATTTTATACTTTACTAGTGCTCTGAGATTTACTTGTGACAATGAAACTGCTATGAATTGCTTGCAACAGTCTGATTGCTTCTATAGTGCTGGGTGGACAGAGGACGTACGAAAAATTATTGACCATCTCCATTGTCAATTCCCTGAAGCTCCTCTATTTGTCGTTGGCACTAGCATTGGTGCTAATATTCTGGTATGAGAAATCATCATGATTTATTAAATTTCCTGGTTGAGATGCATTTATAATTCTCTCATTTTGGTCATGTTAATATTGTGAAAGTACATATTTAAACATATATGTCTGTTTATTTTTTTCCCTGAGGAAGATTATCAAGTTTTTTTGGACCATCAACCATGCGTCCATGCCTTAGTACTGAGATGGAGAGAGAACTAGACATTTGGAAATATGGCTGCAGATTTTTGCCTATCTAGAGGCTCTTAGATTAGAATGATTAATATGCATTCTGGATACTTATTATGCTTAGATTGGAATACTAATTAGTACACATTCTGAATATTTTTGCTATACAACCACCAGGGTACCCGGTTTAATTCTTTCTTAGTTCTCTCTCTAATTTTGACTTCATGTTTGAGGTGGAAGCTGGCCAGCGAGATTCATCATTTCATCTTTATGCATGTTCATATTTTTCCTTTGTTTCGGGTTGATTTTTCAGGTTAAATATCTTGGCGAGATTGTGGGTTACTGTCCCAATCATTGGAGATTCATCAGTATGCATGTTCATATTTTTGCCTTTGTTTTGAGTTGATGTTTCAGGTTAAATATCTTGGTGAGGATGGGGTTAATGTCCCAATTATTGGAGCCGCAGCCGTCTGTTCTCCTTGGGACCCTCTGGTTGGTGCCTTTCAAATATCTTTCCTGCTACCATTTCCTTGACTTGGAACTTGGATCTCTTAAAGTAACTTTTGAATGGGAAATTGAGAATATCCATCATCAATAGATTTTCCAGACATTCTTTCCTTTTTCTAAAATCTCTGTAACAGGTTTGCTTTTTATATTTGTCTTCAAACTTTTTAGAAATTAGGTTGGTTATACGAACAACCTTGATTTAACATTTGGAAAAAAAAAATCCCAAAGTTTGGTTGTTCTCACCCTGGAATCTAGACTTGATTACAATTTTATTTGCACCCCTTGTTAAGCTTGAAACAATTTCCCCTTGATTGTGCACCCATAACTATGTTAAATTTAATCGGTTTTTGATATAGCTAATTGAAAAAGTTGGATGCCCCTCTAACAACTGCTTTCTTTGTTGGCTTGTATGGTGCGTTATTTGGTGCTCTTACAGGAATCTGTTTTCCAGATTTGTGACAGGTTTATGAACCGAAGACTTATACAAAGGTTCTACAATAAAGCTTTGGCCATTGGCTTGAAAGATTACGCAAATTTGTGAGTCTCTTGTACTTTCTTTAATTTTGTTTCAAAACTACATGCATTGATGGCCGCCCTGCATAAATAAAATTTTGTAGTTCGAGAATTACCAAATTCTCCTGAATTTTCCTTGACTAAGTCAGTTAGGAAACTTGATTTAAACATGAAATTTTGTAGGCACGAGGCTGTCCTATCTCGTCTGTCAAACTGGGAAGGTGTTAAAAAGGTAATGTATGTTCTTGCGACTGATTTGTCATTTTTGCGCACCAGAAGTTGGTCTAAAAATAATTTAAAGTTTCCTGTCATTCCAAACTTCATTTCTCATTTTAGGAACCATATGCTACCTTTTTCAGACTGATTTTTTAAGGCCTCACTTCCTTCAAGTTTCTATTTGACATGGCTGATCTTGTCAAGAAACTTTTCAGTGATATGTAGCAGATGATTGTATGCGATCAAACTTGATGAAATTCTGCCAATTAAATGTAATTTACTCTTCTGATTTTCAGTCACGTTCTGTTCGGGACTTCGATGATTGTGCAACTCGAGTTCTTGGTAATTTTGAGGTAATGATGCTTGGCTTCTTCATATGTCTGATGTACAATGATCGACTCGTTTCTTTTTCAGACAGTGGATACGTATTATAGGCGTTGTGCCAGTGCTAATTTCGTGGGAAGTGTAGCGGTACCCCTTCTATGCATTAGCTCTTTAGACGATCCGGTTTGTACAAGTGAAGCAATTCCACGGGATGAGTGCCGGTACGTAATTTACATGAGATTTTTTTTATCAATTTGTAGTAAGATTGGATCCAAATTTTGTGAGTTATTTTGAACTCTGTCAAGTGATTGTGATGATTCAAATCACCCATATTAGATGTGGCAGTCATTCAAGAAACAGTAACCAAAACCAAGTTCGAGTTGTTATTTTATGTCCTGAAGCTATTGGTTTCTCTTACGTTTTCCATACACAAGCTTGATGTTTTCAGATATGTTCCTAAGTGGGAGATTCTATTTTTAATTGAGAATGAGAGATAGTTATAACTGAACCGGCATTTATGAACCAAACTAAAACAGGACAAAATCTTGCCAGATAAAAGGAAAAAAGCAGATGCCTCACCACTTTGACTGGAAATACAATAGACAAATTTCTCAATAAGCAATATATATATTTCTGGCAACTTTAAGGATACAGGTTTCATAGTTGCTTTCATCTAGGAAATCTTGTATTGGAATGAGTGTCACAGTTGAACCACTATTTTGCCAGCATTCACTTTGTTTTTTCTGGCAGTAAAGAGAATGGATTTCATAGTGTTTAACATAGTCCTTGAGTTTAATTT
The DNA here is from genome assembly GCF_012295235.1 of Primulina huaijiensis. Taxonomy (NCBI): domain Eukaryota; kingdom Viridiplantae; phylum Streptophyta; class Magnoliopsida; order Lamiales; family Gesneriaceae; genus Primulina; species Primulina huaijiensis. The sequence goes on along the minus strand of NC_133314.1, from coordinate 17,315,042 downwards.
CAAGGAAAAGGTTGTCCCTAAGCAGATGGCAGTGTTCTACTGACTTGAATATTTATAGTTTTCTGTTATTTTATTTGTTGAGAAGGCTTGTGGTTGTGATAATAAATCAAATAATGAAATTTTCAGGTTAAATAGCAATATAGTATTGGCTACTACACGGCATGGTGGACACTTACCATACTTTGAAGGGCTAACAGCAAAAAGTGTCTGGTAAACAACGCTCTCATACTGTAATTTGGCATTTTAATGAATTTAATGCTAGAATCTCTACATATATTATTCTATTTCCCCAGCTTCATCTTTTTTCTTTTTGCGAAATCAGTGTTACCAATGTGCAGTCGACGTTTGCTATGACCGCCTTTTAGTTCGTTTTGCATGTTATTTGGACTGACGCATGTTTCATGTTATTTGGACTGACATAAAAAAACACATAATACAGTGAGATGTAGCACATACATATATCGAATGTGAAAGAAACCAGGATACTGTAGCATGAAATATTTTATGAAAAATTAATCACACGCAATTTCATCGTTTTCTTTCGTAGGTGGGTGAGGGCTGTTGAGGAATTTTTCAGTGTTCTACAATCCAGCCCACTGAGCCATCGCAAAAAAGAGGTAAAACCAACAATAGCTCATTAATATTTGCTACACAAGATTTTCTTTTTTACCTTTTTTGCTTGACATTGAATATTCTGGTAGACTACCAGTAGCTTAAAAAGACCAATGCTTTCTCAAATCACGATTGTGGTCTGAAAGCAAGATCGAGAGAAGGAACCAATTCCTTGCACTATCGCATAACGATTTTGTCTTTAATTTAGAGTAACTAGTTGAAAAAACATTGTAGAAACTACACACCTTAAACATGTCAAGTATATATTATATAAGATAATTCTTGCACACTTCGATGATCTATCATAGACACTGATACTTTATCGCCCATCTCACTATTAAACATGCAACTACCATTCTGCCACAAATTGTAGCATCACGTACACGTTCAGGTTTTACAGACGGCTGAACTTTTTTTACAACTTGTGCAGATGCCAGATTCTTCCTTCAACAGTCCAATTCGATCATCTATAGATCACGCCCCATTTGTACATATTGTGGAGGATGGCATTGTTACTGCGGTAGGCGATGAAGTTAATTTAGGAGTTCAACGTCTAGATAATGCGGATCAAAACAAGACCCAAGATATGTTTTTTATCGAAGAAAAGCAAACTTCAGGGCTCGACCACACTCAGCCCCTAGACACGAAACATGTTGGTCCTGTCAAGAAATCATTGAATCAGATTTCTTGTCAGAACCGGAAATCTCTGTGGCTGCTTGGATACATTGCAATCGTCACCACTTGGCCACTTGTGGGCTCAGCTCTTGCAATCTTCTTCAGGAAAAAGTTTCAGAATCGACTCTCCTTAGCAACATTTCGACGGTAAGACTTTCACTTGTCACTGCAACTTTTGCTGGTCCAATGACCAACAATGTGGCAGTTGTCAGTTAGGACGTTCCAAACGTCATATCACTCTGTTTTATGTATGTGATGAGACATGCAAATTTTTTAAAAATATTGTATGTTATTTGTTACTCATTTAGCAGACACAAATGATACGACTATAGAGTCAGGACAAGTCTATGTATGGACTTGATAATATCGTACAATAACATGTATTCAGAATTCATGAGTCATGTAACGGATGGAAATAATAATGCATCTACGAGCAAAATTTTAATCCTCTCAGAGATTTTGTATATACTATTTGTTGGTTTGTCTTTTATGTACTATTTTTTGGTTTTTGTCTTTTGAGTCTGTGTGCTTGATTTCCTTTACAACACTGGAAGTTTTTTTTTAGGAATTGCTAATCATCACGAAAATAAGATGGAAAAGAGGAAATTAATAGCACAAATGTTTTAAATATAATTATATTTTCCCATTTTTTCCTTCGACGCAATCAAACTTAGTACATTATTTTAAGAATAATCTTTGTTTTTTTTAAACTTTTTTATGCCAATTCCTAGTTGAAAGTTGGAGGGGCTTCTCCACTACCACCGCCAACGTCACCACCACCACCACCATAGTCTCCACCTCCTCCACCTGCATCGCCACCTCCTGTGTCGCCCCCGCCACCACCTCCTCCACCTGTATCACCTCTGGCGCCGCCACCCCCTCCGCCATACTCACCACCTCCACCACTACCGCCGCCTCCACCGCCTCCACCAGATCCACATTCTTTGGAACACATGCACCGTAGGAACCACTCTTCACATTTGCCAAATAGAAAACCTTCCTCCTCGCAAATTGCTTTACAGTTTGGCTTGCCCTGGATTCGAGCAAATCTTCACCAACCCCAAAAATCAAAGCAAGAAAAACACAAATAAAAATACATGTAATAATAATAGCTTTTAATAATCCACATTATGATGTTTATGTTACGAAACTAAAGAAAACAATGCATGAGGATTCAAAACTTGCTGTATAAAGGATCACAGTTTTTTGTCAACTATACTGCACTAACCAAGAAAATCACTTGCAATTTTGAACTCAAATGCCGGGAATGAGACCAACTCATCTCTTCCTTTGATCCTAATACACACGGATTTCTTCATATTAGAACTAATGCTACATTCAAAAACCAAGTGGTAATGTTGAACGAAGACAACCTCGTACCAATGTTTAAGGTACACAACTAGTGACGTACAAGTAACATCTTCCCTTATTTGAAAGAGAAGTAAACCAAATAATCAAGAGGGTAAAAATGACACCAACTTGCATGAGGATATAATACCTAAGCTGGAACCTAGGATCTAACCAGCCCTACTCATCTTCATTTTCGGCATGGCTTTCTTCATTTGGCGAGCATGCTCTTTTGCCTCCTTCTTCCGAAGAGCCTCAGCACTTAGCTTTGCTTCAGCCTCCTCCAACTTCTTTCTTTGGTCGGCTTTCTTTTTCTGTAATGCTTCTTGCCTGGCATTCTGAATCTCTTTATAAATTTCTTGGGCAACTTTGGCTCTTGCTACTTCTGTTTTAGCTCGAGCCTGAAACACGGTTGCAGTTCAGAAAGTGATCGGCTACATCATACTGCTTAAATGTTCCAACTGTGTAGATGGATAATTTTACTTACATGTGAGCTGAGCTTATATCGGCCAACTAGATCAATGTAATAGGGAACAAGTGCAACCAAACGAGTCATGTCAGCCATATGATTAGCATCAGGAAGAGCAAACTTAAACACCAGCATCTTCTTGCTCGAGCCAATTTGTTGATCAGTAAAATACATCGAGATGAACAACTTTCCAAATTTCTCAAAAGCCTTCTCACCAAAAACCTTCAGAAATCCCAAAAATTATCATGACACATCCCCAAGGAAAAACAGGGTAAAGCTGTCAAAAGAATACTGAATTCGTTTTTCATAGTGACAACAGAATAGCATGAAATTCTTTGTAAACTAGATGGAGAAATAAAAAAATAAAAGAAATTATAGAGCTTCTTTCAGGTAATAGATCAATGTCAACGTCACAAATCAAACAGCCAAGTCCAGAGAATGAAGGTGGATTACACAGAATGTGACTCTGGAGCCTTAATGAAATGTCCAGAATGCAGAAGATGTCACTTGGGCAAACTAAGCCTGTAGTGGAAGGGAGAAAGAGAACCAAACAACTTCAATTTGCTCTGTCCCCTCAACAGTTTCAAAGCAGTTTAAAATTTTGGTTTTCCAAACTTGGCATGAGTTTGGTCGTACACGTTTTTTGATCCCCCGAAAATTTAAATTGCAGTATCTCCTCCCCATCCATCCTAAATTAGACCAATATAGCTTACCAAGGACAAAAGGTGACAATTCAAAGTTCAAACTCAAAAAGATGGCAACTGATTCCCCACAGGCCCCCACAAGATAAGACCATTATAAGTTAACAGGAGCAGAATGAAGTCCATTGTTTTCTAATACCCCTGTTATAAAAGAGCTCCACATATACCAATTTTTACTTAGTTTTCAACTGACAACTCTCTGCATCCACAGGAGGCTTCCAGTAGTTTCCGCCTCACACAGATGATATACAATAAGCAACATATACCAAATTGCAGTAGACTTCACCTTTTGTCTCCAGTTTCTTGCCAACTATTACTCCCTTACATACCTTAAAATATGTGTTGGAATAGGAATCATTTTTTTAATCCGTTCAAGATTGAGAATAATGGATCAATTGCCAATATCTCAACCAGGTAGCATATATACCTAGAACTAGCTAGTAGGATCATCGAAATAAAGAAGAATACAGCTAATAACAAAAACAGATGGTCCACTCTTTCGTGTTTCTTCATAAGCATATCTACATCTAGGATAATCACAGATTCCACAACCCAAAGTTCAACCAAGGTACAACAAACCCAAAATTTACTTTGAGAAACTTGAAACGGGGACCAACGAATCCAACTAAAAAAAGTAACATAAAAATTAAAGAAACATTTAAAAAGTTTGGGATTTCAAAACGAGCAATAATACGCGTATAACCAAATTTGTACAACACAAAAAATTCTATTTATCAAAATCTAATGATAATTTCAATACAAAATTATCGGTATACCATATTTTTATTTTAACTTTAGCATTATTCTTTCAAAACACCAGAAGAACGAAGTTTTAGAGCCAGTTTTCACATGTGGGAAAGTAATATGTTGACTAAACTTGTGCCAAATAACTCTTAGTCCAAACAAATCAATAACAGTCTCCCCAGCGAGTTCTGTATTCCCACCACCAATTCATTTTAGTTGTCTGATTTCACCACAAAAAAACAGCACACCTAAAACAGTTCCACTCATCATTTTCCTCAAAACCTTATAGGACCCTCATGTCAGGTACTCACTAAAACCGTATCCTATGGACCTCCAAACTATACAGGCATTAAGAATCACAATTGTTCGTAAATTTCATTAGGTTTAAAATCCTAGCACGAAAAAGTAAATTCATGCCCCGAGTTGGACCCATCAGGGGTAACCCCAACTGATTTTGGGGGCGAACCATGCAAATACATATCAAACCTTACATTGTTTCGGTATTTCATTTCACACACACTAAGTGCATAAAAGGCCGCAAGTAAGATCAACACATTACCTGATCCAGAACAACATCATTGATCAAATCCCCAGCAACCTCCTTCGACTCCGAAACAACCTGCAACTCCTCAGTTATCCACTTCTTCCCACTGGGAGGCGCCACCAACCCAGCAAACTTCTGCAAGTCCTTCATCTCCTTCTGCATTGTCTTTGCCAATTTCTTCCTCGCCAAGGCAAAAACCACATGATCCATAGCATCATCATTCATATAAACCTCAAACGTGATCTCATCCTTGCAAGGCACAACCATGTTATACAACTTTGATATCAAATCATGTCTACTCTTAAGCTCCATGGTGGCTAGCAGTCCGGAGCAGAACCTCCTACCGCTGGCATAGAACTTAAATACATTCTGCCCTTCCTGCAACAAAAGGGGAGAATCATCTGTCTCCCCAACTCCCAACAAGCTAAAGTTTTTTTCAAAAACCGAGTCCCTAGACGCAAATTTACTCGCCCACGCCAACGCCAGATTCTCATTTTCTCTTTTTCCAGTAAAATAATTTATCGTAAACATGATCAAAAACGAAACACACGCAATCTCAACCGTATAATAACTCAACTTCTTCGGAAATTTCACATCCGATTTATTGGAGTTCCCTGTATTCTCGGGATGACCCACATCAGAATCAGCGCCAGTAGAAGAAGACTCGGGTTTCACATCACTCTCCTGAGGTGGAACCAAATCCTCAGGAATCCCTTCAAATTCATCTTCATCCCAGTACTCAAACGACGACGTTGAAGGGGACTTCACGGAATTCGAACTTGGGTTGTGGTCTTGTTGAATCTGGGATTCAGGTGGGCCATGGTGGGACTCCGGAGTGGAAGTGGACAGGGAGATAGGCGGCGGAGATGAACGAAGTGGTAGAACAACTTGTTCCTGATCGGAGTCTTCGAGTGGGAAATCGTCATCATCGGCGTCGAAGCCTTCAAAGTGGGGGTGGGAGGCGGCGGCGGCGGCGGACAGGTTGTGGAGGAGGAGGGAAAAGATGGAGAGCAGAGCGAATAGATAGAGGAAGGCGTCGCCTCTGGGGTGGATGAGAGAAAGCGGAGAGATGAAGAGAGAAGAAACGGATCTCGAATTCGCCATTGTTGGATTGCTGTATTGATTGTTTGCTATGATACGAGGATTTTGCCTTATATTTGCAGCCGCACACTGCCTAGTAATTAGTACGCTTAAAAAAATGTCGAATTTTCATTATGTCTTGAATTACTTATATTTTTTAATTATTTATTTTTTTCGCAAAAACTTGTGTGAGACGGTCTCATGAGTTGTATTTTGTGAGACAGATCTCTTATTTGGGTCATCTATGAAAAATATTACTTTTTATACTAAGAATATTACTTTTATTGTGAATATCGGTAAGGTAAAGATTTGTGAGACCGTTTCACAAGAGACCTACTCTATTTTTTTTTAATCAGAGATGTAATTAATTATTTTTTATTAAAATTTATAATTATAATTTCAAACAAAAGTACATATCCGATAATTGTCATTAGATAACATTATTTTGAAAAAAATTACTAAAATTTATATTAAAAAACATAATTATAAAATATAATTGATTCAACGACTGAAACATTATCACACATCAATACATACGATACTAAAATTTATATTTTGCCTCATAATATTATACTAGTAAAAGATGCACATGTGTTGCATGTGTTGTTATTATTATTAATTTGATCAAATAATATTAAGAGTGGGTCTCATGTGAGACCGTCTCACGGATCTTAATCTGTGAGACGGGTCAACCCTACTCATATTCACAATAAAAAATAATACTCTTAGCATAAAAAGTAATACTTTTTCATGGATGACCCAAATAAGAGATCCGTCTCACAAATACGACCCGTGAGACCATCTCACACAAGTTTTTGTCTAATATTAAATAATTAACACGAAATTATTTTCAATTTAGAAGAGTTATTCGACTTAAAAAAGAAGTTTTATTTAGATTTTTATCTCCGTAAAATATGGGGTGACTTGAAGAGTTTTTTTAATAAGATAAGAAAGGTAATTATGAAATTAAATATTTTGATGTCTTCTAAATTAGTTACTCTAAAGATCTCATACTTAATAATATAGTATAGTTAAGCCAAATGCATGTATATTCATATTCAATAAATTAGTATCATATCTCTAATATACATCATTTGAACTAACGGATTCATACACCCGATGCGTGATCCGTACAAAAATAAAAAAAAATAATTTTTAAAAAGTAATTAAAATTAAAGTTATCAAATTTTAAAATTAAAACGAATATAAATATGAAATAAGATTTGTAAAATATGCAATTGAATGATTGAAATATATTTGAAATTATGAAAAAACTTTACCAACGTACGAAAAATTGATTAGTATAATGAATTTGAATTTAATTAATAGTATAGATTATATATTAAATGATTATAACATTGATAATTTAATAATTTTTTATAAAATTTATAATATACTAGGTAGGAGCACCTCAATTCTTGAGGAATCTTATCTAGGTTTGTAGTACAACATATGAGTATTTATATTTTTCTCCAGAGTAATTAGCCAGGTGTTCGTATTTATGTAGGCCTTATTTAATAATTTAATTTTAAAAGCTTGAAATATTATGAGCATAGTGATTTTTATTTTCTTTTATATATGTAGTCATACAGTTAGTATTTCAAGTTGGTACTGTGCTTAACAAAGTAAAAAATATGAAAAAATAAGGAATTTAAAAAAGTGAAAATAGTTAGGAAAAAGATTGAGTTGGTGTTCAAATGGGAAAATTTTAAGAACATGTCTCAAATTAGACATAAAGTATTCGTTCATTTTAAAATCTAATCAGGGATCTACTCCATAAATAAGTTATCATAAACTCGAAAATAGAGTGTTTATATTTAAATCATGGTAGTGGTTGTAAGAGTGCCAAACTTAATGACATGATTTACGTTAATGGATTTACGAACGTGGTAATTTTAACTTAAATGTTAGTTGTAGTTTGAGTTATTAAACAATGGATAAGAGCATTTAAAATCTTAGTGTAATAAAAGAAATTTGAAAACTTGTTAATGTGGACATGATTTCAATAGATTTAATTTTTTTTTATTTGAGAATTTAGTTGACGTATTTATGAATTTTGTAACTTCGAGGTTTTAAGATATTTAAACATGTGAGTTAATTTAATTCACAAGACAACTGAATAGATAAATACAACGAGAGACTAATAAAAGAAATTAAAGTATATAAATAAAAATTGTTTGAAACTCGTATTAAGAAGAAAGAGCTTGTAAGTAATATGTAAGAAAAGATATTAATAGGGAGGTGGTTGATGTGCTATGAGGAAAATAAAAAGTAAATACACAGAAATATACGTTGATTTGATCAAGCATAATCTAAAACTTATAATACGTTTACACACACGGACTACGACTAAGTATTTTCGATACTATAAGATAAATGTTTTACTATTCATTTAATGTACATGGTTGATTCCATGTTAAGCACTCTTCATGAGATGATAGCCCATACTGGGTTGGATTAAAATCTTCTTATTAGTTCTTCAAGTTATTTCAAAATTAGATAGTTGTATTGACATTGTACACAGTCGATACATGTACAATAATGATTGTTTTCCATTGAATTTGGTTTATATATTGAATCTGTAGTTAGCAAATGATGGACATTGACAAATTATAACATAACAAGTATGTTAAGCCTTAGGTAATTAAGCATATAAGTATATATAAGGTAAGATATAGGGTGTCAAGCGAATTTTCATATATTATATGAAATGTATTGAGTTATAGATAATTTATAATAAATGGCTTGGTTGTTTTTGTCGATTGCAATAAAAGCATATTAGTAACTTGTAACTGTTGGCAGGCGACAAATTACAAGCTATAATTTTTACTTAGAAACATGAGTCACCGCAGCATTTGGTGTATTTTTGACACATGTGATGTTCAAAAAAAGCTAGTCATCATTTGTTCGTGTCACGTGTTAATGAAATGAACATTGTTATAAACGATAGTATAATTTTGAAATCGTATGTATGTCTTCGTAATGAAAAGAATTTATGCACTTAGCTAAATTTAAAAATAACAATACATGTGTGGTTAATAAGAAAGGGATGGATGACAGACTACGAACTCGGGAATAAGCTACAAATACTATAATTCGTAAATATTTTATATAAAGAATGCATCAGTAATTAGTTACGAATAAAGGGAAAAGAAGATATTATTGTCATGTATTTTAGGAAAACAAAGTATTTTAGAGGGAAAAACGTGTCAATATGACTTTATATCATCTGGTTGAATAGTTTAATGTTTATTTATGTATAGAGATAAATATGGATTATAGTTTAAGGAATATTAATTGATATTTTTATGTTATAAGAAGCATTAATTAGAATGATTGAAAAAATTGGTAAATTTTATATATAATTAGTAATAATATATAATTTTCTAAGGTAGATTTTTGAGTTAATAGTTTTAATATAATATTACGTATATGAAAATATATAGATTTATTTAGTTTGTATACTTTGAAGATTTGAAGTTGGGAAAGTTGCACATCTACGCGCACACGCACGCACACACACACACACATATGGTATTCTGCGAAAAGTTTGTTGATTTATCCAAAAATTGATTTAGCTAACAACGTAGAATATCACGATTATTATTTTTTTGTTTGGAGCTAAATTCATTTTTTGTATATTCGTTTTTACATTTTTTCATGACCGTAGTAATGCAATTATTATCTCGGCTTGAAATTACGCGTAAAGAAATAAGTATTAAAAGAGTGGAAGGTGTTTGTGGAGGTAGAAATAACAAAAATACATGTTGATTTGAAGTAAAAATTGAAGTTACAAAGTTATTTTATATTTGACATGAAATATATGCCTGAGTTAAAACACTTATTCAATGACAATAATATACGTGGGATATCACAAATTTGCAAATAGAGTATTAATATTGAATGAATGATAACAAGTATAAGATTCCCATGTTTAACGATATTTATGTTGGTTGATTTATGAACGTCTTCGGTTTTTGACATTTGAAAATATCAAATGTGATTTAATCTATTGGATATTAAAGCTAATAACTACTGAAAGAAATTAATGAATCAAAGTAAGAGTAAGAAACGTTAAATAAATAGCCAAGTATGTTGGATAATACGTTAATAAGGTAATAGTGTCTTTACTAACTCTATCTACAATTTGATTCTGTCGCACATACATTGTTGGTACCTATTTTTATTTCAATATCGATCGTATAAGTTAGGAAATGAGAATATTATCATTTTTAAAATTAGATATTTTAAAATGATTAATAACTGTCTACAAACTTTAGAGAAAATTAAAAATAGTAGAATTATATAAATTTTTATTCAATGAATACAACAGTTATTAGTTATGAGTCGAAGGAATAAAGATATTTATGTTATGTAAATAAAATCAATAAAGTCTTATAGAGGACAAAAAACATGTTAATATGAAATCATATTATCTAAGTGAGTACTTTAATATTTACTTTTTTTTATATATATGTTAATATATTTTATAGCCTAAGTTATATTAACTAGTATTTTTTATTTTAAGAAAATTAATTAGAAACGTAAAAACACTTGACAAACGTTAGATATGATAAACAATAATATGTAATAGCAAACTTTAGATATCATAAACAATAATATGTAATTATTTAATATAGCTTTATGGGTCGATAGCTTCACTACAATGTTATATTTGGTTTTGTTAGTTAATGGATTTAGTTGTGGAATTACTTATAATTTAAAACTATGTTATACAGTTAAATATTTATTAAAAGCAAGTGCCAAGAACCCGTTTAAAATTCGAGCTAACACACGTAAAAAAAAAATTAGTTCGTGGGAGTTTTGGAAGCGAAAGTTAAGTGAGCTGTCGAAATTTATGAATATTTTTAAATAGGTCAGGTGGAATGCAAAATAAAAGTCGTGGAGCATAAAAAGGTAAAAATTCATTCGAGAAAGAAAGTATAGATTTCATTTTTGGAATCATGAGAGCCAGTTAACAATATGACTTTTCTTTTGCTGACAACATTCAAGTAACGAGAAGCACAGACGTCCGTGTTCACAAGGAATTTAATATAAGGACAAGCCAATGGTAAACAACAATATAATCGCGTACATTTTAACAAGTGTAAACTTGCCACAAGTAAAAATAAGTATTGGCACATAGGTAGGAAGAAATTTATTATTGAAGAACACGAAGCTCGCGCGTAATTCTCCAAAGGTATGAAGAAGTTAGCAATAGAAGATAACTATCGCTTGTACACCGTAAATCATTCTTGCTAAAGTCCAGCTTTCGGAGAATCTCCAATGTTGCAAGTCCAGATAGTTCATTAGTAATCATGTCAAGGTTAAAGAAATCCTAGACAAGAACAAGGCAAGAGCTGGCCGAAGAAATTAGAAAGAGTAAGAGAACCGAGGTGAAAACATTACAAGGAAGCTAACAACCCAAAACGAAGTAGCTGTGAAAGGCATACACGTAGAACAAGAACAAAAGAAGAAGAAACACAAGAATCAGGGGTAAAATATATATATAAAAAAAGGGGACAAAGTAAAAGCAGTAGAAGCTTACCAATGGCGGGAGGGGAAAGGCGGGCAGCAGAGATAAGAGCGAGAAGCTGAAAGAAGAAGAAGTCCGCCGCCGACGAACCGACCAAACCTTTTTTTCTGGACCTTGCTCGCTGCAATGGGGCAAAGACAAAAACCAAGGCAAGGTAAAAGGGCAAGGAACAATGTCAAAGAGAGCAAATCAAACGAACAAAAAACAGAACAAGGAAGCGAACCAACCAAAGACGAAGCAACTCTAAAAAACAGGCAACCAACACAAGAGAAGAGGAAGAACAAACCCAAGATTTCAAGATAAGCTCGCGGGAAAAAGGGAAAGAAAGCAAACACAGTAGAATCTCACCAATCTGTACAAGCCTTTTTTTTTTCTGGGATCTGTTTGCTGTAACCGAGGCAAAACGAGAACCAAGGCAAGAAAAACAAAGGAGGACGAGGGATATGAAGAGACGAACAAACAGCTGTGCAACCGGAAGCTACGGGTGTGGTGGAGAGAAGAACACATCCCACCTGATATCGTCCTGGGCTGTGGTGTGGTGGAAGAGACACGTGTTTAGGGGTGTAACCTGGTACCGTGACTAAACTGATCATTTCACTCAACTTCACGCTTTAATATAAGTGTATAATATATATATATATATATATATATATATATATAACTCTTCGATCCGATTGGTGGAAAAAATAAGTGTATACTTATGCTAATGATCTCGATATATTGAATATTAGTAATAAAATATAGTTTTCTGTACAGTAAAATTTTGTGTGAAAACATATAACTACGTAGAAATATTTTCACTCAAGTTATGTGTTATTTGTTTTATTTTTTTTCTATTTTTATGAATTATGAAAATCAATAAATAGTTAGGTTCTCGTAAGTCGTGGCTGACATATCACACCAACGTAACTAATTTAAGCAAATGAGTTGTGTATTCACTTTTTGACAGAATAAATTTAATGTGAAAATTTCACAAATATCTTATTCGTTCCATGAATCAACACCTAATTATATTTATAATAAAATAAAAATATTTTTGATATTAAAAATAATATTTTTTATATCAAAAAATTGACATGTAAAACTGGTTTACATGAGTTTTTGTGTTTAAAAAATTACATTAATTGTTGATTGACAGTCCATAATAAATTGATATATCTTTTTTGACTCAAAATTTGAGAGATCTTAAAACTCTAGAATTTTTGAGAGATCTTAAAACTCTAGAATTTTTCATATACTTTACATTTTCATTTTAAATTTTTCGTTGACAAAAAAAGGTAGATTTTGAGTATATAATTTCCAATTAATCAACTGCATACTGAAATGTGAAACGGGCACAGCACATAAGCTCATCTGAAATATGTCAGAAAAATTAAAAATTTTCCCTTTTGTCAAAATAATAAATGCAAAATTTTATTTTTATCAAAATAATACGTGAGATACATTAAAATTTTCACAAAATGAGAAAATTCATATTTTATTAAATTTCTCTCAAGGAAAAATTACAAAGGGATGAGTTATCGAAATTGAAATATGATTTACGAGGTAGGCTGGGAGGGTTTTTTAGGTCCTTCAATAATTATATCAATACTCCATCACTCCTAAGCTAGCTGCAAATTGTGAAATACTTGATAATATTTCTAGTTTAAAAACTAAACAAACTTACCAACTCAACTACTCAAGGCATAAAAGTCGAATCGTTTATTTGCGGATCTACCAAATAGGCTATGTTCCTTATTCTTGAGTGAATCTAATGTAGGGTATCCCAGGATTATTCCATCCTTTCAGAGATGAATGATGTCTGAAAGGGACAACAACCTATTCTTATGTATCAAACGATTTTGTAACAGAAATAACACTGCTTACTTTGAGTCATCTTGCTTAAATCTGCAACAGATGAGGATTGAACAAAGTCAAGGGATCGGTTTATCCTCTTCCAGGAACAAGTGAATAATAGATCTCATAACTTCATTATCCGCCATGGACGAATTCTGCAGAAACAGAAAGGGAATTAGTGGAAAATCATTGATTCAAATACAATCTCCCAAAATTCGTCTCAAATAATCACCAAACTTTTTTTTGAAACCATTCGTTACCAAACTTCATCTTCATACTTATGGTTAAAAAACGAATGACTCGTCGTTCAAAAGTTCATCACTGGCAGACTTTAAGTTGGAAAATTGGCACAAGTACTAGAAAAGATACCGACAACAAATAATATTATGAACAAGACAATGTCAGTAAAAGGTAAACTTTTTTATGAAGTTCAACTGGGCTGGAATATTCTATGAGTGACTGGTGCATGGGCATGAGCATGAGCTACGGCTCATGTTGGACCATCCTAACAACCCATGACCAGTAGTGGCGCATGGGAATGGGCCAAGGCCCATGTTGGTTCAGCCTAATGGCTCATGATCGTTACAAAAAAAGTGCACTTTCTAGCAAAGCAATACATATATGTGCGGAGGATGGAAATTAGGTCTAGCCATAAATCATATTAGGATGTCTTGGAAAGGAGGTTCAAGGTCAAGTGAACATTCGGCATCATTTGCAACTAGAAGGATCATATAGCAATGCACAAATATGGTACCTGTGGATTACTAATGAGCCCCTTTAGAATAGAATGTAGAGTTGAGCGAAGTTCTTTGAAGAGGACCGCAGTTTGAGCCGGCGCTTCCATTGTCAGCCAATTATCTACAATGATTCGTCCAGTCTGTAATATCAAGAGAAGACACCATTACAAACCATTAGTAAATTAGTGTACATAAGAAACAACAATGAAATCCCAATAAAATCCTTGAGTTAAAGAAAAAAGATACCACATGCTGAACACTTATTGATCCCCCAAACAACAAAATAGAGTAGGGGGAAACAATTGTTGTGTCTCGCAGGAATACTTTCTTGGTCTCTACCTGAAATTATGATTTATAAGAAGGTTATACATATAATTGTAAAAACAAAATTCCCTTAGAAAAATCAGTGTAAATTTTTCTCCATCGGAAAATATGATTTATAAGAGGGTTTATAAATCAATGTAGAAAAAAATTTCCCTTCTATTTTTTCTTTTATTTATTTCTTTCATTAATTTTGTTTTACAGTAAAAAATTTATGTTCTTTGGTGGGCAGTGGGTTGGGGTGTCAGCATCCATCCACAGAGTCAAAAAGCACGAACCTTTTCGAGAAAGACAAGAAATGGATATTCAAATGCTTTCTGGTTACTGTTAACAGAAGAAGGGTGTATGTGAACTTCTCTTTTTCCATCATAGCATACTGGACGACCTATTGCATTGCTTCCTTCAATTTTGGCCACATTAGGATAGAGACCCGCACAAATTATTGCCTGAATATGTAACTTGAGGATCAGAAGAGCCAAAAAAATTTCCACAGTCCATGAAAGAAAAGACATCATAAGTTTTGGTTTTTCAACTTTGTCTATTTACAATTGTTCTAACTGCCAATTAATGTTGGATGGTGGGTCAATACTTATCCATAACATCTACAGGCTAATACAAAATCTATCAGGTTTGACCGCTTTTTCTAGTAAACCATGCATTGACTCCTTCACAGGGTATTGAATAATGACACTCTCATTTCTTGTGTAGGTAAACTCGATGACATGAGATAAGATAACTAAAAATGTAACACACACTATTGTGTTATAGTAGTGTCAGGTAAGTTAAAATAACATGATGATGGATGTGATCCAATAATTCCTGGGCAGGCATAAATCACAAGTCAACCGCTAACAAGACATCGGAAGCAAATCTACTGACAAAGAAGAAAATACATTAATAATGCACTCTAACTATGATGTTTAAGCAGATTTTGAGACCCAATGGCACATGATAATCAAGTTGATGGAACTTGAGGATGGCGAAATAATTTTACCTTTACTACAACAAAATGACTTGAGTGTTTATTGAATGGTTGTGAGAAATCTGAAAGCCAACTGTCGAGTTTTTCTTTCTTTTTACGGCCAAACTGCTTCGGAAAAAATATACTAAATTAAATGCAAGCTGGAATGCAAAGTTTTCAGAACAAAAGTCAATGTCAGAAATACGGGGAAATATCGGTCTCACCAAAAGAACTCGTACAGTCATCAAGATCTTTACACATCAAATGTTTTATCAATTTACCTGGGACCCTGGTGTCAGATCTGATAACCCAAAATAATATGCAAAAGACTCCAAACAAATATGGGAATCAATTTTTTGTGGCCAAAGTCCCAGGATTAGAAAAATAACTACGGGATTTCCACAGGTAGCATTCCAGTAAGGAAAATTACTAACACAGATCAACAAAATCTCTGCTGAAATTTTCGAACCAATGTGAAAATGGGTGTTCGAAACATGATACTTTTCTGTCATCAAATATGACAAATATAATTGTTATATATTGTCTCAGTCAAAATTAAATGGAAAGTCATTAAACTCAGGAAAACAAGCATCATGAAGAAATGTCTACGAATTACTGCCAGAAGGTCAGAATTCCATGCACTCATATTGTGTGAATCATGATATCTAAGTTGACAAAAATCTGTCTTCCGAACTGTCTTCATTCCATCCTTCAACCACTTTTCAAAAGAATCAAGATCCAAATGAATCAAGATAGAACACAAATTAATGCTAATAACAGTTTCTCTGGCTTTTCTAGATTATCTGCAACAGCAGGTAAATAAGACTAGATAAGAATATATTTTTAATCGCTTGTACACAAGATTTTTTTCTCAGTTTGGAGTTGTGTGTTCGTTATTACTCAGTAACTGAAATATATAATCATGCAGAGTGTTCATTACAGTTATCCGAGGGAAAAATAATCTCTAGTACAGAAAGCAAACACATGAATGAATCCCAAGAATTGACAACCATGGCTTGTCTTGGTAACTTAAACAAAAGTACCTGATAATCTCTTGGAATATTTATCAGCCCAATGTCAGCAAGCAACGTACCAAATTGTATTCTCATATCCCTAGAATAATAGCATGCTAGTTTAAATGCAACATTCACTTTATATTCCTAGAAGATGTAAGTTAAGCTATTTTTATATTTATGCAAGCTTTTTATAGCACAAATCTTAAGAGAGACTCTCAACTACAAGTTCCAGAGAGAATATAATTAACCATGGTTGTATACAAGTCAATACCAACAGGAGACAGACATTATACCTTATCATGTACATGACAGAGCTGCTTAAGAAATGTGAACTGCAAAATTTTTGAGCTGCTTGAACTCCATGCTGAAAAACATTACAAGTTATCACCTTCATAATTTATGTGAAATAAATAAGGACCTCCCATAAACTGAGATAGCAACAACCACAGTACGAATAAGACCATAGATGTTCAATCTATAGAGAAGCGACAAGGCAAAAAGGTAAAGTTGAAATTAATCATGTCGGGTGGTATGATTTACTAATTTTAAGTGGATTCCCTTATCAAACCAACAATTACATAAATATGAAAAAACTGCTGGCGTCTCCCAAAACATGGGGGATCTCCACCAATTTTGGGCAGCTAGAATATTTAAATTAGATTGGCAAACCAAACCAGCTAGCGAAAGAATATATTTTAGAAGTTTTATCACATCTTTAGGCCAACAATCAGGCACTGTATACCATTAAAATGATAGTTTCAATTCAAAGTGTTGAAACATTTACAAAAGCAATATAGCCACCAAACTGGCCTAGTAACAAGAATGCTGCATGCAAGAACTCAATTTGTTGTCATGTAACTATGAAATTGGGAAAAATAAATCAAAGCTTAGTATGGTGGTGGGCCAAACGGAATAACAGATATGCCCTTCGGCAATATATAGACAGACCAACCTCAGTCAGAATTTTATCCCATTTTTGATACGCAATCAGCATGACTAGATGATCTGAATGCCGGATAGTGTCAACTGGAACAGCCGTATCACCTACCTTATCAGTCAGCAAAGCCAATTTTGCTTTATCAACATTTTCTCTCTGCAAATTGTTTTGTGTACATTACGTTGTAAATTCATTCCCTCAATGAACTCAAGGAAAAATCTACAGAGCCTTAAAATAACTACCTCATCTCTTGGATGTACAAATGGTGACTTGTAACTCAAAAAAGCTGAAATGGTAAGAATTGGTGACAAACAACTAAATATTCCGCCATATAACATCATCTGCAATTCAAACAAGAACACAAGATTAAGGCTTCCAAAAAATTTTAATGCATAGCAGAGCATCCAATGGGTGTTTACCATATAAAAAACAAAGGGAAAACCATCCATCAGCCTCTTTTTCACAAAGGGAAGAAAGTGATATGAGGAAATCAAACTGCCAATAATTCTTAAACTAAACTAACCAATCAAAGTGTGAAGACCATTTAAAAAAATTACCTAGGCACTATGAAAATGTTGAAATGTCATGACAAAAAACACTAGGTAAAAATTGATGTTTAAAGATGGGACACCTAACCCACGTTCTGCTGTCAACAGCTCGCTCTTGCTAAACTATACCTATATGAATGAACTCTGGGGGTACTTGAACTTCGTGCTCGAGTGGATTTCATCTATACCAAATCGCAAACAAGAAAAGCATATTTAGAGAGAACTTAAGTGAGATTCTCATCTTGTATTCCCTCCACCCCCATCCACGAAAATAGAAACCTCCCCCTCATCTATTTCGGTCCTAGCTAGGGTGGAGGGAATACAAGATGAGAATCTCGCTTAAGTTCTCTCTAAATATGCTTTTCTTGTTTGCGATTTGGTATAGATGAAATCCACTCGAGCATGAAAATAGAAACCTCCCCCTCATCTATTTCGGTCCTAGCTCAACTGTAATTTCATCTACAACCAATAATTCTTTTTAGGGCAGCTGATGGGACAGTAAAATTTGGAAGTAAACATTGTCGATATTGGAGTTTGTTCGATGCACGGGAGTGCAAAAATATGTTTGCCGTCTCAGATACAGTCACTGGTAGTACAGTATTGGGGTTTCTCATGTCCGAAATTGAGGAAAAACTGATGCCTGTGATATGATAGAAACATGAGTTGTGCTGCACAAAATAAGTTTTCCTCATTCAGTATATATTTCAGGTGATTGTAAAATCGGGTTGCACTCGGTGAACAGCCATATGTAACGAAACTCCGATGGGAGTCATGGGACAATGGTGAAGGAAAAATTGGCTTGATTCAGCTGCGTTCAGCGTGAACAAATTCTCAACCCGTCGACTAATATTCAGTACCATAACTCTCTATGTTAATTCATTGAACAATTCATCTACCTAATGATCCAACTAACAGGTAAATTCATATCACAGTCAAATACTTTACCAAAAGTTACCACTGAAAACTAAAGCACCAGCATGGCACATAAAATCAATCTGTCATCTTTTCCTTGAATCTGGCAAGATGACACTTCAATATTGAATTCTTAAGATTTTGGGTAGTATTAAAAAGAAGTTTGATTATGCATGCCTTTCCAATCAGTACATCGACTGGGAGTCTCGCCAGATGATGGCCAAGAGGTGTCAACTCTTCATTTCCTTCAATGGCCCCAACCTATGGAGATAGTTCAACTTCAGCATGACAATTGAAGCACAGAAATCAAATGCCATAAAGACAAATTATAGGAAGTTTTTCCCCGGCGTGAACGATAAGAAAAAATAACTCTACAACATTAGATGATATCAAATATCATTACCATAAACTTAGCCTGAAACCATGCGTAGGTAAGGAAAAAATATGTTTGGGTGAAGTCGGAAAAATCTCTGTTCATAGTTCTGAAAAACATTGGTAGGTGCAATGAAATAAGTGTTATGTTATAATAAAATCCCAAGATAGTAGGTTAGCGATTACACTAGTTGCAATGTATTTTTGCATTTGCATCAATTTAGTAGATATTCTAGGATTTGATCACTAGATTCAGGGGAATTAGTTGTTCCAACTATTCTTATATAGATACTGTGTATTTTGATTGTAACAAATTTAAGGAATCATCCACTTAGAATGGCAAGTTTATAACTGGTTATTTCACCAAAATCTAGGGAAGGTGAATCTGGTTACATGGAGAAGCAAAAAACAATAAGTAGTTACCTAAATAGTGCATAAACAAAATATAGCTAACAAAATATAGAGCTATAGCAAGGGGAACATGCGAGCTAATTTTGGATACAGAGACTGAAGACGAACTTGAATGTGGCTTCGAAACAGGTCCATTAATATATTAAGTGATAGTACACCAACAATCACATGTTCCACAATCCAGTCAAATTAAGATGCAAAATATAATATTTTAGCCAGGATTTCATCAAAATTAAAATAGAAAAAGAAAACCTGCAACTTGCCCAACTTCCAACTGTGTTTTGAGATGTAGATTTTCTTACAAAGACATAAAAGTGGATTTGATCCTTGTGGAAACAAGACCGGAATAACTAATTTGTACTCAATGGTTTGAGGGAGAGTTTTTGGAAATTCGGGAAAAAAGACCTATGATAATATGTTAGGTAGTCGATTATCCATAACTTATTTCCGTATCTAAATCAATTAGTAGATATTTGGGATTCCGTGCACATATTCAAGGATTTTGGCTATTTCCTATAATCCAATAAAGCATTGGACAAAGACAGGTTTCTGTCTGGGGTCTAAATAGTGGTAAAAATGAATTTAATAATAAAAAAATTGTTTTCCAAAATTGAAATCAAGCATTCTCTATCCAGTATTATGACATGTATGGACCTGAAAATTTTAATGCAAGTTACTTCAAAATTGAAGATGGAAGAAGTCTGTTAACCTACAGAGACATGCATGATTTGGTTTCATACTCTTATTTATCTTTCAGAACATGTGATGTTGCTCTTCCATTCTCTATATATATATATGGGTGATGTGCATATATGTATCTAATATTAAAAGGTGCCAAAAATCAGCAATTTCAGTTTTGTTTATCAATTGAATCAAGGCCTTGTAATCAGCCCTAGAGAAGTAAAACTGTGCCTTCGCTAACATATTGGTCATTCTGGCCTCAATTCAGAAAAAATGGAAAACAATTACCTCATACAGAGAAGAAATTGCCGAGGCAATGGCCTCTTCCCTGGGAGGTTCCAAAGCCTGAAAATGGTAATTTGGACCAAATAAACTTAGTGACAAAAGGCACATGCTGTTAGATTAGAACTTTGCAACAAAATCTAAAAGATGAGTAAACAAACAACTGGTTTATAGTACAATATTAGAAGTCACCTCAAGTAAAAATTGCTTTATGCCACCAAGAGAGAGAATCTTTACTTGCAGACACAACTCAACCAATGGCATTCGCTTCATCTCTGGTATCTAGATTGCCAAAACACATTAACACACATTCGGAATAAATTTGGTCAAAGTGAGTCAAGTACAGTAACATAATCTACATAGATACTCGTCCATTTATTTATTCTTTCTTACTAGAACAGTCATTACCTGATATGGGCGCATTAACTTTTCATATCTATGGCGAGTATACAAACAAAAGCAAATTCCCGGCTTCACGCGTCCAGCTCTTCCTCGCCTTTGCCTAGCATTTGCTTGAGATATCCAATCTTCCACCATGCTTGATAGTTTCTTTTTGCATCAATCACAGTACGTAGTGTATGTATTGAGAGATAGATATCAAAAGTTACGCAAATTCAACATATTTCCAAATCAACAATTCATACACACTCACAGAGGTCATAACATATCCTAGATAAAAAGGAGTCAGCAGTTGTAAAAGAAAATTAACTAATATTATATGGAACATTATTACACTTGTGTAATTTAAATGTTGTCACTTCATAGAGCATCTTTTTGCACCCCATTGTATACCTAGATAGATCTAGGTTTCTAGGATGGTTACATCACTTTCCAACAACCGTAATAAAGTTTTCGAAACATTATGAATTGTCGCTTCCTGTTACGGTATTCCCCAAAAGGAGGAAAATTACAACTAACACCAGAACAAACCCGGTGACTTTTGAGACAAAGGACCATGTAAAATATCTAGCATTCATTAGTGGAAAATAGTGGTGGCTGAAACCGCTTTGTTCCACCAAATCAAGAAACCCCTCGATCAGCATAAAAAAGTCATTTCATATTCTATTTTTAAGAAGATAAAAGATCCTAGTTCAGTTTCTAACCATCCAACAAAGGCCAACAGAACATTGAAGTTAACAAGAAAAGTACGTTCTGGAATGTGCATCAGTGATGCAATGTAGTAACTAGCTTAAGTAACAAGGAAAACACATTCTGGAACGTGTATCAATGATACAATGAGGTAACTAGCTTAACTACCATAATGCAAGATCAAATTATAGTATTCTCTCACTTGAAAACTGAAAAGCTTCTTCTTTTGGTGAAATATTCTTAAGCATATAATAACCAAATAAGAATTCATCCAAACTGCAAGTTTGTTAGGACAATTCGTCACAAAAAACATAACTTATTTCTAAAGGAAATACATGAAGACATGAACAGACCTTTTGAGGATTATAGTGATACTCCTTATGCTTTCCACAATCTACCACATACACCACGTCATCTACAGTTATACTCGTTTCTGCAATATTTGTGGCAATTATAACCTGGAAATAAGAGCAAAAGAAAATATTCAGTATAATGAATATATTTTACACATAAAACGAGATCACTCTTATAAAACACTGAGCAGAAGATCCATGTCTCTCATTTCCCACTGATATTTTATGAACAAGATAACAGCAAAAACACTAAGCATACCTCTTTCAAAACCACAATACTCAGGCACCATGCATTAGTATAAACTACTATTTCTAACGATTAGGGGTGGGCATTCGAGTATGAGTACCCGACACCTAACCCAACCTGATCGGGTGCCCGCTGTTTATAAAAAAAAATTAAGTAGCCCTAAACTAATTCAATCTATTTGGTCGTTATATTTTCTGCCACTAGTTTGTATCAATCGGCAAAATAATGATGAATGGTAGGTATGCATTATTTATGAGGAAAAAAGTAAGGTCATATTTTGCAGTGGAAAAAATGGAATCGACATCGTGAATTCAGATGATGAAATTGCGCAGAAATCTCTTGCGTTCAGACAAGGAAGAACACCTATAATTAGGTGCATAAATTCACCTCATTTCTCTTCTCATTCTCAGTTCTTTTCTCTCATGTCATAGAATTTGAGTGCTTAGTTCTATAATATTTGTGAGGTGTTAGAGAGTGTGTGTTCTCTTTGAAAACACAGTAAGTAAATGTACACTATAAAATATTATAATGAAATTATTTTCATCTTACCCGTGGTTTTTACCCTGATATTTTTAGGGGGTTTTCCATGTAAATCTCGGTGTCCAGTTTTATACTTTATTTTCATATTATTATCTAAAGATGCCGCACTTAGGACCAACAAATGGCCCAATCATGGTGGAACCACGCGGAGTTTCAAGGTTGGGAGGGATATAGATTTATGAGGAAACTCGAGGCAATGAAGGGTGAAATTAGAAGATAGAATGAAGAGCTTTATGGGAGAGTGGAAATGAAATCAGCAGAGTTAACAAATAAAATCAGCAGACTGGACGAATTAGAGAGTAAGGGTCGGGGATCGGAAGATGTATCGAATGAAAGAAAACAAACGAAATTTTTGTTAGAAGAGATGATATGTCGAAAGAATCAAATCAACTATCAAAAAAGCAAGGCCAAATGGATTACAGAGGGGGATCAAAACACAAAATTTTTCCATTCACTTTTAAACCAACGGAAGAGTAAGACTACCATTGATAGGATGGAAAGAAATGATGGTTCGATTACGACTGATGAGGATGAAATTGTTTCCATTATTCTTCAGTTCTTTAAGGATTTGTACAGCTTGACAGACGCGAGGTGTTGGGGTATTGAAGGAGTGGAGTGGTGTCCCATTGAAGGAGATTTAAGTCGAGAGTTAGAAAAACAATTTTCGGAAGACGAGGTCAAGCACGCAGTCTTTCAATGTGACGGTTGTAAGAGTCCAGGGGCCGACGGATTTACTTTGGCTTTTTTTCAAGAGTGTTGGGATATAGTCAAACAAGATCTAATGAAGGTTTTTGATGAGTTCTTTAACAGCGGAATCATAAATGGAACAACTAATGAAACATATATTTGTTTGATACGAAAGAAAATTGAATCGAACAAAGTTAAGGATTTTAGACCAATAAACCTCACAACAAGTTTGTATAAGATAATAGCAAAAGTCTTAACAGCAAGGATTAAGACTGTGATAGCAGATACTATATCCGAATCTCAGAATGCTTTCGTTAAGGGAAGACAAATCCTAGACTGTGGTCTTATAGCGAACGAACTGCTCGAGAAGGGAAGGAGAAAGAAAAAGAGAGGATGGGTTTTGAAGGTGGATTTCGAAAAGGCTTACGACAATGTGAACTGGGATTTTCTGGATTTTGTTTTGATGAAAAAAGGGTTTGGAAGAAGATGGAGAAATTGGATCAAAGGATGTGTGTCGAATGTCTCATTTTCTGTAATGATTAATGGGAGGCCGAGAGGAAAATTTAGGGCGTATAAAGGGCTTAGACAAGGAGACCCATTGTCTCATTTTTTGTTCAATTTGGTAGTGGATGTGCTGGGGATATTGATTGACAAAGCCAAGGAAATGAATCTCATAAGGGGGATCGAGGTGGGTAGAAACAAGATAGAGATATCTCACATTCAGCTTGCGGACGATACACTTTTCTTTGTCAGGAATGAACTATGAAGATCATATTAGGTTCTTGGTGCAAGTGGTGAGATCATTTTGTGAAATGTCTGGATTCAAAATCAATTGAGAAAAGAGTGTTTTGCTGGGTATATACCGTGAACAAGGAGAAGTAGAAATATTAGCACAACAATTGGGATGTGGTAAGGAGATATGGCCGATTAAGTAATTGGGAGTGCCTTTGGGTGGAAATCCGTTACAAGCCT
Source organism: Primulina huaijiensis (assembly GCF_012295235.1). NCBI lineage: Eukaryota > Viridiplantae > Streptophyta > Magnoliopsida > Lamiales > Gesneriaceae > Primulina > Primulina huaijiensis. The sequence goes on along the minus strand of NC_133314.1, from coordinate 17,290,432 downwards.
CGTTCTGGGATCTCCTTGTGGCTAAGATGTCGAAAAAATTGGCAAGTTCGAAGAAAACTTTCTTGTCAAGAGGTGGAAGATTAACATTGATATCATCGGTTTTAAATTCGATTCCGATATATTATATGTCTTTATTTAGGGTGCCTAAAGGTATAGTGGAAACAATGAAGAAGATTTCAAGAAACTTTTTATGGGACGGTGCGGATGGAGATGTACATAATCACTTGGTCGTGTGGGATCATGTGTGCAAACCGAAGGAGAAAGAGGGATTGGGTATTGGGAATATTATATTGAGAAACAAGGCCATGTTAGGAAAGTGGTGGTGGAGATTTTTTGTGGAAGATGGGACATTGTGGAAGAAAATCATTGTAAGCAAATATGGGTTACAAGAAAATGGGTGGGATGCGGGGTTGGAAAAAAACGTCACGTTCAGGTGCCCATGGAAGTTTATTTCCCGATTGTACCTGACTTTTAAGCAGAGAGTTTCAATTAAGGTGAGACAAGGAAACAAGGCTAGATTTTGAGAGGATAGATGGTGGGGGAATTTCCTTTTAAAGATCTTTTATTTCAGTTATCTACAATTCACAATCTACCTATATTACATTTTGTCCGTTTTGATTATGTCAAGTCTACCCAATCCTGGGATTTTCATTTTAGAAGGGATGTGAGAGATGAAGAGATTGCTCAGTTGTCTGAGTTATTATGTGTGTTAGACTCGATTAGGTTAGTTGAATGGGTAGATGATTTTCTTGAGTGGATGAGGGATTCTTCGGGTATTTTTTTTGTCAGATCTTTCTTCAAGTCATTTTTCACACATTCTCATTTTCCAGTTTTTCCTCTTTTCCATGTTATTTGGAAAGTTCCCATTCCAAAAAAGATTCAGCTATTTTCTTGGATAGCAACTCAGGGTAAGCTACCGACCTCGGAGATGATTCAAAAAAGATGGCCCGCAATTGCTTTGTGTCCAAACTGGTGTGTGCTGTGTAGAAATGAAACAGAGACTCAGGATCATATGCTCATCCATTGTCCATTCACGATCTCATTATGGGCTAGAGCTTTGCAAGAGTTTCGATTGGTTTGGGTTATACCTAAGTCAACAAAGGAACTATTCTCTATGGATTTAGGACAACTAACTGGTATCAGGAGAAGAATTTTTTGGCAAGTTGTGGTTCATTGTATTTGCTGGATCGTATGGTTGGAAAAAAATCGTAGAATTTTTTATGACAATGAAGAAACTACAGAAATATGCTCGGAAAAAATTAAGATCAAAATTGCAATGTGGATCGGCACTCATAAAGACTTCAAGAATGTCTCGATATTAGATTTATTGAGAGATTGGGATTATGTGTATCGTTAAGATAACATTGATATTGTGAGCTTCATGATGAAAGTGGATCACTAGTCCACTGATGTACTCTTTCTTATATTATTATTAATAAAATATCGTTTCTTATAAAAAAAAAAAAAGGGAAATGACGGGTGAAGGAAAGTGGAATAGATGAATGATAATGCTGTTGTCAATACACTTGACTATAGCAGACGAAGTACGTTCAAGTATCTCTGAGATAAAAACGACAAAAATTATCTGGGATACTCTGACAAAAATGTACGAAGTCAAGTCACTACACAACAAGATTTTCTTAAAGAGAAGACTTTATACTATTCGGATTACGGAATCCTCATTAATGACCGATCATATCAACAATCTAAATACTCTATTTGCCCAACTCACATCTATATGGCATAAAATAAAAGAAAAAAAACGTGCGGAGCTTCTACTTCAAAGTCTACCATATTCATATGATCAACTTATCATCAATTTAACCAAAAATATCCTCACAGACTTTTAAACTTCGACGATGTCTTAACTGCGGTTCTCAGAGAAGAAATTCAATGCAATAATAAGGAAGAAAGTTGGTAACTTCAAAGCAGACAGAGGCTTTACTGATGATAAGATGGAGATGCCAAAGACGATATAGATCAAAGTCAAGAAGTAAGACGAAAAATATTTACTGCTTTAAATGTGGTGGTAAAAGGGCACTTCAAGAAATAGTGTATGAGTATTGAGTAGGGTTCTCAAGGCCCAGGGGAATGTGGCCAGTACCTCATACCGTGGTGAAATATTATTCAGGAAAGCAGCAACAGTTGAAGAAGGCAGACACAAATTTGTGACACATGGATTATGGATTCAGGTGCGATGTGGCATATGACATCTCAGAGAGAATGGTTTGATCAGTATGAATCAATCTCAGGAGGATCCGTATTCATGAAAAATGATCATGCTTTGGAAATCATTGGAGTCGGTACTATCAAAATAAAAATGTTTGATTACACCATTCGCACCATATAGGATGTACGACATGTGAAAAGGCTGACGAAAATCTTTGGTCCTTGGACCAATTGGACGATATTGAGTGCAAAACTCGTATCGAGAACGAGATCATGAAAATTGTGAAGGGTGCGCTTGTGGTTATGAAGGTGGAAAAAGTTGCTACAAATCTGTATGTACTTTTGGAAGAAACACACAAAGAAGCGGAACTAGATATTGCACCGATTGATTCAGGAAAAGAATTAATTGCGTTATGACACAAAAGTTTGGCCATATATTAAAACGAGGGTTGGAAATTCTTTTAGAACGGAAGTTGTTGTCGCGTCTTACAAAAGTGTCACTAGCCTTTTGTGAGCATTGTGTTACCAGTAAACAACACTGATTAAAGTTTGACACTTCTACTGCCAAAAGCAAAAGCATATTGGAGCTGATTCATTCGGATGTTTGGCAAGCACCGGTTGTGTCCCTAGGAGGAGCGAGATACTTTGTCTCGCTCCTTGATGATTTCTCTAGGAGATATTGGCTGTATCCAATCAAGAAGAAATCAAATATTTTCCAGATCTTCAAAGATTTAAAAGCACGAGTTGAACTTGATTCTGAAAAGAAAATCAAGTGTTTGAAGACTGACAATGAAGGAGAATATACAAGTGATGAATTTGATGTATTTTGTCAACATGAGGGCATCAAAAGATAGTTCACGACGGCTTACGCACCTCAACAGAATGGATTGGCAGAGCGGATGAACAGAACTTTGTTGGGCAGAACAATAGCCATGTTGAGAACTGGGGGTTTGGCCAAGTCATTTTGGGAAGAAGCAGTCAAAACCAGTTGTTACATCATCAATCGTTCTCCTTCAGTGGTGATTAATCTGAAGACTCGGATGTAGATGTGGACTGGGAAGCCGACTGATTATTCTCATTTGCATACATTTGGAAGTCCTTGTACGTTTTGTACAATGAGCAAGAAAGATCGAAGTAGGATTCAAAATCAAGAAAATGTATATTTTTGGATTATGTTGATGGAGTAAAAGAGTTTCGCTTGTGAATCCTACTGTCCACAAGCTTGTCATCAGCAGATATGTTATCTTGGAGAAATATAAAGTAAAAAGAGACAAAGACACAATGAATTCAGAAACTACAATAATTCAGGTGGAAAAGAAGACATGCGAAGATCAAATTTCTAGTGAAGCATTACCAGAGCACGAGGAACAAGAACATGTTGAGTCTGAGGTTTTCAAAGTGAGGCAGTTAACTCGAGAGAGAAGACCACCGAGTTGGCTTTCAGATTGTGTCACTGAAAGCAATATTGAGCTTGTTACACTACCACAAGGGAGGAAAGTTCATTGATAACAGATGAGTCAACAAGATCAAGCGTGATGGCACGTGCTAGATTGGGGGCAAAAAAGTATGCTCAGAAAGAAGACATTGATTTCAGTGAGATATTTTCTCCTGTAGTTCAACTTACAACAGTCGGAAGGTGTTTGACCTACATCTAGAACAATTTCTTCATGGAGATCTTGAAGAAGAAATTTATGTGCTCCAGCAAGAAGGTTTTGCGGAAAAAGTCAAAGAGAACTTGGTTTACAGGTTGAACAAATCTTTGTACGATCTCAAACAGACATCGAGCTGTTGGTACAAGAGATTTGATTCCTATATCATGAGTCTTGTACACAACAGACTTAGTGCAGACCCTCGTACATATTTCAAGAGGTCTGATGATGATTATATCATTTTGCTGTTATATGTGGAAAACATGTTGGTAACAGGTCCAAGAATTAAGGCACAGTTGGCTAGGGAATTTTATATGAAGGACTTAACTGACAATCAAGATACTAAGGATAGAAGTTTACCGAGACAAGAGTAATAGAAAAATTTGGCTTTCCCATAACAAATATTTGAAGAAAGTCTTGCAACGTTTCAACATGCAAGATAGTAAGTCAATCTCAACCCCTCTTCCTGTTAATTTCAAGTAATCCTCCGAAATGTGTCATAATAGTAAAGCACAGAGGATGGAGATGTCTCGAGTACCATATGCATCAGCAGTGAGAAGTTTGGTGTTCGCCATGATTTGTACAAGACCGGACATTGCTCAAGCAATGAGAGCTGTTAGTCGGTATATGGCGAATCTTGGACGAGAGCATTGGAGTACTGTTAAGACGATCCTTAGATATATTAAGGGAATGGTGCATTATATGATGGAAGATCAGATTTTTCACTCAGACGATGTGTCAGATTCAGATTATGCACGTGATCCTGGTAAGAGAAAATCTACTACTAGTTATGTTTACAAATGCAGAAGGAGCAATAAGCTGAGTTTCAAACTGCAAATAGTTATGGTGTTACCTACGATAGAGGCAGAATATATGACAACCACTCAAACTTGCAAGGATGCAATATAGATTAAAATGTTATTGGAGGAGATTGGACACAAACAAGAGAAGGTTCCTTTGTTTTGTGACAGTAAGAGTGTCTTGCACATGGCAAGAAATCCAGCTTTTTATTCCAGGGCTAAACACATTGGAGTTCAATTTCACTTTGTTTGAGAAGTAATAGAAGAAGGAAGTGTGAATATGCAGAAAATTAATACAACGGACAATGTAACTGATTTTTTGACCAAGCCAGTGAACACATATGAGTTTGAATGATATAGATTCTCAAGTGGTCTAGCAGAAATGTAAGCAGCGGAGAATGACAAAATAGAAAAGATGTGTGGAGATATGTTTTATTCTCGATCAAATCTTCAAGTGAGAGAAATGTCGACAAAATAATGATGAATGGTAGGTATGCATTAATTTTGAGGAAAAAGTCGGGTCATATTTTGCAACAGAAAAAACGGAATTGGCATCGGGAATTCAGAAGATGGAATTGTACAAAAATTTCTTGTGTTCAGACGAGGAAGACCACCTATAAATAGGTGCATAAATTCACTTTATTCTTCATCCATTCTCAGTTATTTTATTTCATCTCATAGCATTTGAGTACTCAGTTCTATAATATTTGTGAGGTGTTTGTTCTCATGTATAAAGAGAATGTGTGTACTATTTGAATACACAGTGAGTAGTCATACATCATAAAATATTATAATTGAATTATTTTCATCTTGCCCATGGTTTTTACCATGATAATTTTTAGGGGTTTTCCACGTAAATCTCGGTGTCCAGTTTTATACTTTATTTTCATGTTATTATATAAAGATGTCATACCTGAGACCAATAATATCATGCTTCTACTTCAAAAGGCATTGGAAATATTTGAATAAATTCAAACAAAATAGATGTTGCAACGTCGGTTGTTGACAGGGCTTTATGTCATAATTCATATCTTGATTCTTGACTTTGTTTCTGTATTCATTCTACCAAATAGATATATCTACTTAACTGATGCAGTGGGCTAGTGTTTTGAATGTTTTAAGTAAACCTCTTGTTTTTATAAAGAATGATATGAATGGATTTGGCCACAAGTATTACTCCCAATAACACTGTTATTGTTGTGTGCTGCTTCGGAACGGTATATGCTGTTTTCACAAAGGGCCGTAAATGTTATCCCAAGATTTTCAATAATCATTCGTTGTGCATAAAAAGAATGGTTTAAGATTCTGTCCTAAAAAACAAGAATGTGTTTATGGGGTACCTGATCATGGGTGCCCAAATCATTTATTGGGATATAATTAGTCGGACATTTTTTTCCCCAACACGATATGTCGGGTGCCCAATTAAATTTACCAGAACCCGACAAAATCCGATCCACGCCATCCCTATTGACAACAGGGATATTTTCAAATAAAATGGCACAAGTACAGACAAGAAGTCTAAAACGCCACGTCTCGAACAAATATCTATCACAGCACAAGAAGGCAGACCAATATTACACATATTTTTCATTTTTTAAGATTATCAAAATGAAGGAAAACGAAAGATAAAGATTGTAACAGTTTTAAAAGTAAAGTCACATAATCAGTATATGTAACAGAAATAAAACTCACGACACAAGGAAAGCTAAAAAAAAATAACAGCGGAAAGATTTACCTTGCGAAGGTTATCAGGAGGTTTCTGAAACACTTTCTTTTGATCCTCATGTGCTATAGATGAATGTAAAGGAAGAAGCCATTCGGATGAATTTCCCCCAAATTGGCGAGAAGCAGCAAGTTTTTCAAGTAACATATTTATTTCAGCAACTCCCTATCATATTGTAAAATATTATAGCAACTTACGTTTAAATCAAACAATAAGCATGCCACAAAAGTAAATTACACATCAATGGCCCCTACCGGCAAAAAGACTAGTATGGCCCCCTCTGCGTGAGTTTTGTCAACGTGGCAGACAAGATCCTCAAGAAGATCATAATCAATAACATCTTCGTTCAAATTTCTCTGAAAACATGATTGTGAACAGGTAATGCATAAAAATTAATAAAAAATGTTAAATATTTAACCTTGACAATGAGAAACATACCAAATTCTGGCAAGTTTTTTCATTGTAATTTAGATAATTACTTTGAATATAATATGGATTGACAGATTCTTCAGAAAGTAAGGACTCATCACCCCATCCAGATAGGACAAGGTTTTTCTTCCCTCTTTTGTTGCCAACAGGAGCATTCTGCAATAATAATGCAATAACAGTTGAACCAATAAGCTAAAATTAGACAATGCACATGAAATGTAACCACAGGTGGTTAAGACACAAGTATCAAATTTATTAGTAAATTAGCTGGTTCCTTAGCTCTAGGAGTTAATTTCTGATATAACAAAAATGCATAAAACTCATATTTGTAGATTAAGAATTACAATTACCAATTTCTTCTATCCAGTGTTTGAGATTGTTTGTCTCCTAATGTTAGTTTTCAATAATAACCCAATCAAAATTGTACCTTGCCTTTTGCAGATATTCCATAGTTTATAGAGGCCGGAGAATCTGAAGCAAGATGGTAGTTCAAGTTTTCATGTATATCTTCAAGAAACAGGGTCGACACAGGATGAGTTCGCCCTTGCACGGTAATTACTGGGCAATCACCAAAATAGCGGGAAAACAAGTGTGAATCAACAGTTGCAGACCTAACACAGAAAAAAATAAAGATAAATTAAGTATATCATAAAAACACAGACCAAAACACCTCACATTCACCATAGAAAATGTAAATTGTAAATGCTACCAGCATACATAAGAATAACTTTCAAGTTCGATTTGCTGCTAGCATGTTGCTTGTCAATCAGATTCTTCAAAATAATAAGCAGAAAATCCCCCTGTTACAGCAAAAGAATTTACAAAATTTAGATCAAAATCTTCTCAGGACACTTTCATGTTCCCAATAATAATGATGAATACAAATTAATAATTGTTGCACCGCGTAATGACTTTATTTTTTAAGAGGACATGTAGGATCGAACGCTTGCCACTTTACCAAAAGTTAAAGCTGGTGGTAACGGTGCAACTCAAATCTTTTAAATTGTACACCAGTCCATGCGTCATGGTCTGATTACTCTACTCAGCAGAGGCAATTATTGCACCTCTACATAACAAATCTTAAATGTTTTGTGAGTATGCTAATCTAAAAATATAAATTTTAAGAATTTAGCAATCTTAATTGAATATTATGACACTTACATCTAGCATTCTTAAATGAATTTTAAGGCAAGACAAGAAAGGTGATCAACTATTTTTAGGACTTCATATTGTAGTAATAAAAATTAACAGAAAGTAGGGTGGGAGAAAATACCCGATACTTGCTCACACACCAAGATGACATGGGAGTTTCAAAGAATTAATTTAATCTCTGACTGTTCTTTCACTTAGAAATAGATTGGTTTCATGGTTCCTCATTTGACAAAAATTCTAAATAGCAGTGTAAAGGATAACAGGCAGGATTTTATATTTCTAAGCACATGTGGACCCATATGACCACATATTGTTAAATCAAGCCTATTAAATTTTAGACAGACAAAGCATGACAATCTTTAAAACTTACAGGTAAGATTGGTTTTATTTCCGGTGTGCTGGTTGTTCTCAGAAAATGAGTTTTCAGATGGTGGATTGGGTAATGATATGAATGTTCGTTTTGGGTTTTGGATATTTTTAGAGGGAAAGAATTATTGTAGCAAATCAAAATGTGTTATTTTCTATGTCTTGTAATTGATTTTTCATAATATAAATTGTAACTGGCATAGTATTGTAAAATAATAATAATAATAGAATTTTTTTGGAATAGATTAAATTTTGAATGTAGATAATTAAAATTGTAACTGGCATAGTATTGTAAAATAATATAATAATAGAATCTTTTTTGGAATAGATGAAATTTGAATAAAAAAATATCGATCAAATCGATGATGCAACAATGCATTTTTTGAAAAGAAAATGAAAATGGTTTTGTTTTTGTTTTTCAAAAATGGGAAATTGATTTTGAAAACAAAACCAAACTTAGCCATACATGTTATAAAGCATCAATGTCTGAAGTTAGTACGATGAAGGAAAAAGATAAGCAATACATAATTGCTACCATTTAGTAAATACATCATGCTATTTTCTACGGTATTGACATCCGGTGCTTGCAAAAATTATTATTCAAATTGACAAATTATATGAGCACGCATATTCTGCTAATAATTATTGACATAGAATCCCCAAGACAAACAAGACCAAACAATTTTGTACTCACCAAAAGAGATCGCTCATGTACTTCATCAACAATTACATGACTAACACCAGACAAGTCTTTATTTCCCTGAGAGTTCAACTCAAAATATGTAAGAGAGATGAAAAAAAACTGAACGTTCATGTAATTTGAAATGACATTTTTTCGTTGCTTAAATTAAATTTTTTTAGTGTGCATTTAGATTGATGGATTAGCAACAATGGTTTCAAGGTTTTTGAACAGAACTTGCTTTCATTATTTCATGGATGCATTTGAAATTCATTTTAAAAATCATTTTATAAATCAAATCCTTCCACAAAATCAAATCCAACAATCCAAACGTAGCCTTAAGGTATCTAATTACATCTGAAAATAACTGAATGTATACAAATGTACACTATTGCCTAATGAATACACTGGACGTACCGATAAAATCCTGAGAAGAATGCCAGTTGTACAGAACAGAAGCCTCGTTTGCTCAGTCCTAAAGCAGCAAAACTAATTGTAAGAAAAAGAAAAGGTGATCCAGAAGCTGAAACAGATAATGTATATGTACAATTGCATCTGACCATAATTAAATAGGTTTTTTGGTGAGATAAGTGGCAATTTTTTTATTTAAATTGTACATCACCAAATGAACAAAAATTTCACGACATTACACAATTGGTTCCGTGCCAACATCGTGAAAAGCTCTAGAATACACACCCACGGTTGGAACAAAAGTAAAATTTAAGCAAAATACATATCCATTGGAATTAAATTTTAATGATGTAGCAACCGAGGACTGGCAGTGTTATCATGTGTTCATGTGCATGTGACACTTGCCAGTCCAAAACCTTCATGTGAGTACAACCATTAATGAGTGCTGAATTAGCAAATGCCATATAGTTATTTTTCAACTGCCAAAACCCTCAATAGAACTCTTGGGCAAATAAAAAATAAAAGACACAGACAAAAAGGAAAGAAAAAAAGTAAACAACTAGAAAAGAAGTGTTTTAGGTAATATTCATTCTTTCCATCACATGATATTTCCTATAAGGCTATAATTACTTTTGGTTTGGTAAATCTAGAATATCTACAAGCTTATACATCCATAAACCAGAAACAACCATGTCAGGTTTACAAGCAATAATGCTTTCAGTAAATACATTTTCTGATGCACATGATCACATCATCTCTTGCCAACACAAATATATCACATGCTCATCAAAACTTTCAATGGCGAACATCGGTTAAGTGAAGGGACTTCATCACCCGATAAAAAATGATCTATCATATTCCACCAAGCTACAATCACAAACAAATTTAATTTTATAATTCAGACAGTATTTTAATTTTTACCATCCAGATTATCCATTTCAGCTCAACATGAATAAATCTTTATTAAAACATGCTAGACGACTAGTATACACTATTAGAATTTTTATCGCACTCTTGTACAAAGCAAAAATCTTTCCAACCAAACTTATAGAAGAACCCAAATCAAAAGCACTTCCCAATCAATAAAACCAGCTTTCTCACCCAGTGCATAAGACAAGCATACAATATTTATGAGGTTCAGTTGATTGGTTATTTGTAAATTTAAATAGATCTGCCTTCAATTCTATATCGTTTCTTTTGTATAGACCATGGTATCATTTTGGCAACCATCAAACCCCATCCATTTGTTGCTAATTGGTCATATACCAACCGCCTCTATGTAAATATTCAAACAAGCATATTAAAAATAAATTGCAAAAGACAAAAAACTGCCGGCAATCTCAGTGATGTATGATCAGTCAAGCCCAGTCAAAAACAAAACAAAAGTTTGCCAGTGTTTGCAAAATCGCCAAGGAGATTCCAGTGTATCTAATAATTTAAATGCAAAGAAAATGATAAAATTCATAACATACTACCCTAAGAATGTCTGAGGAAAATCGCCAAAAAAAATTAGCTTACTGAAAATGATGACAAGCATTTAGCAAATCCAAAAGGATGAAAAATAAGGGGAAGAATTAGGATGTGAGCCTCACATTCAGAGTATTACAATATGTGTTGCCAAAGGAATATTTTCTACTTCATTTAACAGGAAGCCATATAATTATGGAAAGTGTACTTCATAAAAGGACAACAACAAACCTTGCACTATCAAGACGGACCTGATACCCAACCAAACAATCATTCGATCCTGGAGAAGATTCATAACGCTCATCAGCAACTCTTTCAGCAACAGAAATAGCCTGAAAACCAGAGTATCTTCAGTCCAACATTTTCAATTCTCTCAATGACAAACTTGAAAAGCAATATATTTGTACAACTGTCGATGCTATACACCTATGTGGCACGGACACTCCTAAAATTTTTTTTTCACGGACGGCAAAATCGGTATCATTGACTTTTTTGTATGTTTGACCAGTCGGATACACCATGGACACGGTTAGGATACGTCATGGACACAGCGGGAACAAGTTTTTGGATACGTTTCGAAAAAAAATTGGAATTTTTTTTTGTTGTCTTTTCTTTTTAAATCACTGCTCCGAAGTTATACAATATATATTTTTACATAAATATGTATATATATTTCTACAATATATATATATAGTCTTGTTTTGGGCGCCAGCTGTCAGCTGTGCTGTCTTTTTTTTTATTTTTATTTTTAAAAAAAAATAAAACAAAATCAACATAACAGGCCATTAATATAAACCCAAAAATTTCCAGGTACCACACCTCACGCTCCAGAAGAAAATAAAAAAAACACACCCCACGCTCAGAAGCTTGAATTGAGCGCAAAATTGGAGATCTCGGCCGTGCTCTTTCCGGTCATCTTCGAAGGTAAATGTTGTGCATTCTAAAATCAGAAGGTAAATCTTTGCGTGAAAAATCAAACACTCAAGCTGTCGGATATAAAAATCGGGTTCGGTGGCTGTCCTATAAATCTTGATGTATTTTCGATTTTTTTTATTTTTTATTTATAATCTTGAATTGACATTGAATTGTGGCCTGATTACACGTATCTTATCTATTTTCCGTTGTTAAAATTTGGCTGCATTCTGGGAATTTAATTAATTAATGACTCAAGCAGATTATCTTATTTTCCACGAGTTAGCCAGCATATCATTAAATTAATTTTTCGAATTTTGCATCAATTTTTTGGCGACTAAATAAAATATCTAGTCACTTGAAGAATATTGCCTTAAATTTTAATGTGCAATATCTATTCAATCGGCAATTGTTCTTTCATTGAATCCAACTACTTGTTATTACAAACATTCCAATCGGCAGCTATATATTGAACCGGCTAATAATTCTTAAAATGAACATTTGACATTTTCGATTTTTGTAAAAAAAAGAATTTTAATATTTCAAATTGGCTATTAAAAATTTAATGATCTTAAAGGGAAGATCTGACATTTTCTAATTCGATTGAAGGTGCAATTTGAAGCCTCTTCTTCTTGCAATGTTTTGTGAAATTCGATTTAGAATTGTATATATTTGATGGATTTGTTTTGTGACTACATATGTTTACCGTTAGTTAGGTGTGCAATCCATTGCTTGGATTGCAATATTATACATTTGGAAAAATTGAATGGTAAGAATTCTTTTGTCCCATGCAATTTTTTTTTACGTGTGATTACATGCTTGGATTGAAATATTATACATTTGGAAAAATTGAATGGTAAGAATTCTTTTGTCCCATGCAATTTTTTTTTACGTGTGATTACATGCTTGGATTGAAATATTATACATATTCTAGTTCCGACTCATTTTGCTATGCACAGGACCAGAATCATTACTGATTCAGACAATAGATTTATTCGGTGTTTTTGGGCGGATCCTGTATCAAGGAGGGCATACACTGCATTTGGTGATGTAGTGGTGTTTGATACAACGTATAACACCAACAAATATGGGATGATTTTCGCACCATTTGTAGGAGATAATCATCATCATCAGACCATTGTTTTTGGTTGTGGATTTTTGAGTGGTGAAAAAACTGATTCTTTTGTTTGGTTGCTTAATAAGTTTCTAGAAGCCATGCCTAACGGTGCACCAAACTTGATCATAACTGACCAGGATCCTGCTATAACGAAAGCCATAGCTGAAGTTTCCCCTGAAACAATACATCGATAGTGTTTGTGGCACATTCTAAACAAATTCCCAAATAAATTGAACTCGGTGACTTTCCGTGACCACTATCAAAGCATAAAAAATGCCATTGTACATTCTACGACATCTATTGAATTTGAGAGATAATGGGAAGAGGTTATGAATTGTGCTAACTTGGTAGAAAATGATTGGTTGTCATTGATGTATGAGTTGCGACATAAGTGGGTGCCGGCTTATTTCAACCATGTATTTTCTGCAGGAATGTCAAGTAGTCAGAGGTCTGCAAGTTCACATGCATTTTTCAAGTGGTAAGTCTGTAGCAAGACTTCATTGATGGATTTTATAATTCGTTTCAATAAGGCACTTAGACACCAAAGACACAATGAGTTAGTTGCCGATCATACTGATATGAACGAGCGGCCAAAGGTTAAATCGAACTGGCCAATGGAATTGCAAATGGTGAATGCATACACGAAAAACAAATGGTTGGAGTTTCAAAATGAAATTAGTCTGAGTCATGGTTATTATGTGCAACAACCATCTATCAGAATTGAGTTTGGGGTTTACAATGTCATTAATTTTCAAGGTTCATCTTCTGCCAAACATAGGCTGGTTACGCATGACATACAAAGAGACGATATATCATGTAGTTGCATGAAATTTCAATTTGAGGGTATTCTGTGCAGGCATATGTTAGCATTTTTTCGTATCAACCAAGTGTTCCACTTACCTAATAAGTATATACTGAAACGGTGGACAAAAGATGCAAAGATTGGCAGAAGAAGAACCTTGAAAATTAATGACATTGTAAACCCCAAACTCAATTCTGATAGATGGTTGTTGCACATAATAACCATGACTCAGACTAATTTCATTTTGAAACTCCAACCATTTGTTTTTCGTGTATGCATTCACCATTTGCAATTCCATTGGCCAGTTCGATTTAACCTTTGGCGGCTCGTTCATATCAGTATGTTCGGCAACTAACTCATTGTGTCTTTGGTGTCTAAGTGCCTTATTGAAACGAATTATAAAATCCATCAATGAGTTCTTGCTACAGACGTACCTCTTGAAAAATGCATGTGAACTTTCAGACCTCTGACTACTTGACATTCCTGCAGAAAATACATGGTTGAAATAAGCCGGCACCCACTTATGTCGCAACTCATACATCAATGACAGCCAATCATTTTCTACCAAGTTAGCACAATTCATAACCTCTTCCCATTATCTCTCAAATTCAATAGATGTCGTAGAATGTACAATGGCATTTTTTATGCTTTGATAGTGGTCACGGAAAGTCACCGGGTTCAATTTATCTGGGAATTTGTTTAGAATGTGCCACAAACACTATCGATGTATTGTTTCAGGGGAAACTTCAGCTATGGCTTTCGTTATAGCAGGATCCTGGTCAGTTATGATCAAGTTTGGTGCACCGTTAGGCATGGCTTCTAGAAACTTATTAAGCAACCAAACAAAAGAATCAGTTTTTTCACCACTCAAAAATCCACAACCAAAAACAATGGTCTGATGATGATGATTAACTCTTACAAATGGTGCGAAAATCATCCCATATTTGTTGGTGTTATACGTTGTATCAAACACCACTACATCACCAAATGCAGTGTATGCCCTCCTTGATACAGGATCCGCCCAAAAACACCGAATAAATCTATTGTCTGAATCAGTAATGATTCTGGTCCTGTGCATAGCAAAATGAGTTGGAACTAGAACAAGTATAAGATTTCAATCCAAGCATGTAATCACACGTAAAAAAAAATTGCATGGGACAAAAGAATTCTTACCATTCAATTTTTCCAAATGTATAATATTTCAATCCAAGCATGTAATCACACGTAAAAAAGAATTGCATGGGACAAAAGAATTCTTACCATTCAATTTTTCCAAATGTATAATATTGCAATCCAAGCAATGGATTGCACACCTAACTAACGGTAAACATATGTAGTCACACAACAAATCCATCAAATATATACAATTCTAAATCGAATTTCACAAAACATTGCAAGAAGAAGAGGCTTCAAATTGCACCTTCCATCGAATTAGAAAATGTCAGATCTTCCCTTTAAGATTATTAAATTTTTAATAGTCAATTTGAAATATTAAATTCTTTTTTTTTTTTCAAAAATCGAAAATGTCAAATTTTCCTTTTAAGAATTCTTAGCCGGTTCAATATATAGCTGACGATTGAAATGTTTGTAATAACAAGTAGTTGGATTCAATGAAAGAACAATTGCCGATTGAATAGATATTGCACATTAAAATTTAAGGCAATATTCTTCAAGAAACTAGATATTTTATTAAGTCGCAAAAAAATTGATGCAAAATTCGAAAAATTAATTTAATGATATGCTGGCTAGGTCGTGGAAAATAAGATAATCTGCTTGAGTCATTAATTAATTAAATTCCCAGAATGCAGCCAAATTTTAACAACGGAAAATAGTTAAGATACGTGTAATCAGGCCACAATTCAATGTCAATTCAAGATTATAAACAAAAAATCGAAAATATATCAAGATTTATAGGACAGCCACCGAACCCGATTTTTATATTCGACAGCTTGAGTGTTTGATTTTTCACGCACAAGATTTACCTTCAAAATCCGAAATTCCCAAAATCGGAGGAAGAAGAAATTTTCTTTTATTTTCTTCTGGAGCGTGAGGTGTGGTAGCTGGAAATTTTTGGGCGTATATTAATGGCCTGTTATGTTGATTTTGTTTATACATAATATTTATATATATTTTAATAATTGTCGTATCCTAACCGTATCGTGTCGTATATTTTCAAAATTTTCCGTATCGCCGTATCCGTAACTAATTCGATACGATACCCGTACCCGTATCCATGCAACATAGTTATACACGGACCAATGCCTAGTCGAATTATGGTTCTTCACATGGTTCGAAATCAATATGGAATAATTTTATGCCCAAATTAGCAACTGAGTTATATGACTAACCGCAATCCTCCTGGGCTGAGTGCATATTACATTACAGAAACCCCCACGTTCTGCTTCAATCATATCATCCAATATGTACTGTGGAACCTACATAACCGACACAATATACAACATCCCTGGGTAAAAACATGCAATGACTAAAGCATAAACTTACTGAAAGAGTTAAATTAGAGGGATAATTTTAATGAATCTCAAACCTGAGTTGTTTTTCCACAGCCTGTTTCCCCAGAAATAACCACAACATTATTTTCTTCAAGTGAATGCAAAATGTCACCTCTTAACTCAGCAATAGGGAGGCTCAACCTTGATTTCAACAACTCCTACTCAGAAGAACATTGGCACATCAACAGCGAAGACAAGATGCAACTCCTACTCATCACAAATTTTCTGGACAGCGGGACACTAACCTTGTACTTCATTATTTCCTTCTTACGCTGTTGTTCCTTCTTAAGATGCAAGCTTACAGCAAGCATGTTCCTGTTCATGCCTGTATGTGAAAAACATGAGAATGAGGAAAGCATCAACAAAGGATTTCAAGAGCTGAAAAAAAAAAACTTGCACATACTGGCTAAATTAACTACATTTAGAATAATTTTACTGTCTAAACGGATTGATCAGCCTTCCTCTTCAAACACACAACTTAATGTTTAATGTAAACGAAAAAAACGTTGATTGACATATGATGACCATTACGATCAGCGCCAGTAGTAGCTTCAACAATACGTGGCATTTGAATCTTCTCGTGAAGAGCACTATTTGCGCCATCAGCCTTAATGATGGAATCGACTTTTTCATCACTCAACAATGCATCCACAAAACCAGCCCTTCGATGTTCCTGGCTGTAGTTTTCTTTTCCCCACATTTCTCCTGAAAATTTTAAGGTGGATGATTTCAAAAAATCATCAAAGATAGTCCTTGAAAAAGGTGACAGAAAGATTACTCTTAACGAGGCATAAGTTTTAACCAAGACATATTCGTTGTTGTCATTCGTCAACTCAAAGCAAAAATCAGATGCAAGGTAATCACCTTCTTTCAGTCTCAGTACAAATAAAGCATATGGCTCTGAAAGTGCTAAGTGAACAGGCAGATCTGGAAACAGATAATGGAGTGCATAAGCTGCGACTCTGTTTTGTGCATCCTAAAGAGAAAACAGTTAATATGATCCTTTCAAAATAATTAAGTAGGCAAAACATATTCAGATGTCCAACGGTAAACATATAAAACAAATCAAACTATCACATGAAGTTTCCAAATTGACCATTCCAACAAAAACAAGTAAGATATCAAGGGCTTGGGGTACTTCTGAATCAAGTTTGGAGATCCAGATGATCCACTCCTGAAGTAAATTAGTAACAGAAAGACGCTTGTGAGCCCTCGTTAAATTGATTAACATTTTTTAAGAAAATAAGCCAAGTCTTCTGCTTCTTCCCATATTTCTAAGGCTCATCTTCATAACAGAAGTTGGTAAGTGTTATGGTATTTTCTCAATTCCTGTGCATATATTTCTTTCTCAGAGAAGACATGAGATAGAATCAGGAGAAAATTTTCATTCTGCATATCATCTTTGGTTACCAAAATGAGGAAGTAGAAAAACCTGGACATAACCACTACAATTGAAGTGGCCATAGATTTCTCGGGTTTTGAAGAAAACCAACGGGATTATCCAGATATTAAGTTGGTAGCAAGAGATAGAGATACAGAAAAATCATCTTCTTCAATGTGAAGCGGTAAGTGTAAGGAATGATTGAGTGCCGTGATTTCACATTAATACTTTAAAAGATACATAAAAACAATTGACTCCTTCCAAAATTATATCCCTAATCAACTCATAATCTCGTTCTGAGCTTCTGTTAGAACATACTGCATGCATATATGCAGGTTTCTTTCATTAATATAACAACAGAAGGCATTATAAACTAGGTTCTAGTCAAGACGCGTTATCAGCGTGTTAACTAATATCAGATTCCAGATATCTGAATGAAAAAGAAACCAAACCACACAGTCCAACCGGAGCTTGCAGTGAATTTGATCTCCTAGTGTTGTTTCCATGACCGTTTGGCCAATCTAAATTGGTCTGTTATGTGATATTTTATCATATTGATATAGGGATCAATTCTCAGGCACGATATCTTAGGTTTATGGAAAAATGCACACACTAGCACACCAAAAGAACAGATCCGTTCCTTATGTACTGAGCCTTCCATTAAGATCAGATGCATTTTACTATTTGGATAGGAAAAATCAGGATTTACCTCAGGTGTATTAAAAGTTTCATCCTGATTTGGAAGCTGGATAGTTGTTAGCCCTCCAGCTTTCCTGCTCTTACCCCTGCCACTAGCTTTCCGCAATATACTGACAGAGTAACCAGACTTATGTCCTTCACCAAGAATTTTTTCATATTTTGGTGCTTCCCATTCAGATCTTTGACAAAGCTGGTGAAGAACAGCCTTTGGAATCTTTGGTAGATCGCCCTAGAGTTAAAAGTCGTGCAATGAGGGATTAAAAAACCGTCACATTACAAAAAAAAAATACAACACCAAAATCAGAGATAAACTAATTAGTTAGAGAGGAGATGGAAATGACAGTGAGAGGGCGAAGGAGAATTGATCAGAGAGACACATACAGTGTACAGAATGATGAAATCAGCATTATTTATATGTATTATGATTCGAAAAAATGAATAAGAAACAAAATACCTCTTACAGTCATAAGCCTATTTCAGATAGGAAATACGAATTATTAATTTTAATTTCAAAGTACTCAACAATTATTATGATGACTACCTCCATAGATGACAGATTACCTTCTTCCAGATTCC
The DNA here is from genome assembly GCF_012295235.1 of Primulina huaijiensis. NCBI lineage: Eukaryota > Viridiplantae > Streptophyta > Magnoliopsida > Lamiales > Gesneriaceae > Primulina > Primulina huaijiensis. The sequence goes on along the minus strand of NC_133314.1, from coordinate 17,271,590 downwards.
TTCCATTTTCTCCAAGTTCTTTCCGCTACAAAGCTCTTTTAATTTTTCTTTCTTTTGAAGTTTCAAAACTTCAGTAGGCAAAACCTCCTCACATGCATCGTCTTCCAGAAAGAAATTACCAAGCTCTACATCACCTGATTCCCTTTCTGATGCAGCTTCATCTAGTGTTGGAATACCCATACCCAAGGAAACATTGTTGGTTGGGTAATCCTGTGAGCCAGAGTTAACCACTCCCTTATGATCAACTTCAGCTACAAACATGGTAGAGGGTGAGTCTGCTTTCATATCACATTCAGCAACAGCAGCATCGTGATAGTTGTCTGAGGGAGCAGAATCAGAAAGTGCATCCACAGACATAAGATGGTAAGAACTTTCAAATCTAGATTCCAACACATCAACTGATAACCCTGAATAGTAATTTACATCCAAGTTATCAAAATCATGCACTCAGAATAGATCAATAAATGAGAAATGTAAGCCATACACAACAAAATTTTGGTTACCTGAGGCCAACATTTCCTGCTTGAGTTTTCGAATAACTAGGCCTGCTCCTTCCTGGCTTTTTTTATCTCCTCTTGCTTTGGCATTTATTGCTTCCATCCTGGCAGCATTATATTCATCAGCAATAGACTCGAAGTTTCTCTTTGGCTCCTGGTCCTACCAATTGCACATGACAAAAAAAATGCTAAAAAATGAAACTTGTTTTGCAGTTGGTCATAAACATAAGAACCGAAGAAATGTGAATACCAGGTTACAACGTCTTAAGGTTCAATCATGCCTTAATTAAGAACATCAAAATAGCTATAGACTTTTAAAGAGAAGATCAACTAAGCATCCAACCAAAAATATAGTTTGGCGAAGATCTGATTCACCTTGATCACACCAAAAATATAATGATTATATGTGACAAAACAGCATGTACAAAATTTGAAAACTCGAGATAAGACAAGCAGCACTATAATACATACATATTTGCAATCAATTTCTACCAAGCTTAATTGCATAAAAAATAGGTGCATCACTTAAGTATGTTTGTTATCAAACAGCTAACAAGATAATTATGGTTAGTAGTTAGTGCGATCACGATAATTTGCAATACAATGATGGAAGTACCTTCTTTGACAAGCCATCATCCACTAGATCAGTTTCCCAAGAATCATAATCATCCTGCAAACAGAAATTGTCATAAATCTTCCCTATGGCAGAAAAAATAACATTAAATTTTCTAGTCAGTTAATATCTCGGCATAATGAGACTAGATGAAAATTGAAAACCCAATTCTTTTAACAAAAAGAAGATGAGAAAATCCTTATTTCTGAAAAAATACTAACAGATTGACATATTATTTTCCACATTATTTGGCAGCAAAAGGTTTATTGCAGATTAAAAGATATTTTAGAGATAAAGTTGCTGAAGGCAATTATCTCATACAGTTTTGTTGAAGATATCAAATCTTATTTGATGAATGGGATAGAGTTCTTTTGTATGTAAACTTTGTATTTAAATAGATGATTAGGATGTTATCTTATCTAGACTTAGGGAAGTAGATGAATAAGTGACTATAAGTTATCCCGTAGATTCTTCCTCTTTTTTTGTAACATAATAAATAAAACGTTTTCCTTTCTCCCACATTGTTCTCATCTCAAACTACATAGTATCAGAGACGGTGGTGATCCATGGTTAAATACGGCATGGCATCATCGGACCACTCCTCCTCCTTAACAGAGGTCACCTCTCCTACAGTCCAAATGTCACCCATCAGCCTTTCCGACAACATTGCTATTCCCATTACAAACCACAAATTGAATGGGCATAATTACCTCCAATGGTCCTAGTCTGTAATGATGCTTATCTGCGGCAAAAAGGAAAGACGATTTCCTCTCCAGAGTGGCTGACTGGCCCAAAAAAGACGACCCAGGCTTCAAAGTATGGCGATCTACGAACAATATGGTGATGTCTTGGCTAATTAGTTCAATGACAACTGAGATTGGTGAGAATTTTTCACTTGTCCGACGACAAGAAATATTTGAGATGTTGCGAGTGACACAAACTCTTGCAAAGAAAATACATCGGAGTTGTTCGAAGCGGAAAGTCACCTTCACAACCTTAATCAAGGCAATGGACCTGTCACAGAGTATTTCACATCCCTAACCCGTACCTGGCAACAATTGGATTTATTTGAGGCCCACGATTGGAAGTGTCCAGAAATTATCTTGGCTTGGGATTGAAAACGAGACGAAAAAGTAACCTACCGAGTTGAGAATTTCTACCGTATGGTTTCTATACTGTGAGGTTTTACTACCGATTTTTTTTCAGGTATGGCCTTTTTGGCATATGGTCTGAAATTTACAGTAAAGTTTCATAAACCGCAGATTTATTCTTATATATTGCATCAAATTGTGCACTTCTCATTTTATTTATCACATTATAATTCATATTTAATTTCTGGATTTATCGATTCCTGACTTGTTACTAATCGGCTATTACTGATTGAATGACTGAAAGAATGACTAGAGCCCTGGACAACGGTCTATATACCGGATTGCTAGTCCAGTGGACAATGCGTGTTCGGCCCGGAAATGTGAGTCCAATGAACAACAAGTTTAAGACTTGGTATATGGTTCATCCGAACAACGTGATTTCAGTCCGGAAATATGAGTTCACTTTGGCTCGTAAATGATCGGTTGCACGAATCCTAATTGAGTACGTAGGGAAAAGCGTTACACCGAATATTGGTTGGGCCACCTCTTTAGCCCACGATATTCACTTCAGAGTCCCAATCAATCACTGCACTTTACTTGGCAAGTTATTTTGTGACGATACGTTACTACTAATACCTGTCATCTTATATTGAAATATTGCACTGACATATTATCGTTTGATTTTATAACTATATATAAGCCCAGTTTATTTCCTCATTAAGTCCTCGATGACTTAACCTATGTTTTCTTTTTATTTATTGTAAATTCCAGATATAGGATTTCAGGACTCTCAATAAGATGAAAATTGAGAATGAAAATGTTGGCTTAGCAAACCGTGACTTTTCTATTGAATTTGTATTTTTGTTATCTTTTGTAAAGTAACGGCTACTGTAAGTTAAAGTAATAATAATGATATTACAATTCGGAGCCTCACATAACGCACGTTTGGTTGCAAAAAGATACACACAATCATATGCAATTGATTATCAGAGACCATCGCACCAGTGGCTAGACTGAATACTGTCTGAGTTCTCTTGTCAGTTGCGGGCGAATTTAGAGTGGTCTTTATACCACCTTGATGTCAAGAATGCATTCTTTAATGGGAATCTCGAAGAGAAAATCTATTTGGAAATCCCACCTGGTTTTGACACCGAGTATACAACCAACAAAGTATGCAGATTAAAGAAGTCCATGTATGGCCTAAAGCAGTCACCACGAGCCTGGTTCAATCGATTCACAAATGTTATGAAAGAAGATGACTACACTCAGTGCCAAGCTGATCATACCTTGCTCGTCAAACACTCAGAAAAAGGTAAAATCTCAATTCTCATTGTTTATTTGATGGTATTGTTCTAACAGAAAACCATGAAAAGGAAATAACACATGTAAAGGCTTTGCTCTCGAGAGAATTTGAGATGAAGGATCTTGGAAATCTAAGATACTTTATGGGGATGGAATAGTCAGATCATCAATTGGGACTGCCACATCACAAAGAAAATATGTTTTGGACTTTTTAAAAGAAACATGAATGCTAGGGAGCAAATCAGTTGACGGCATGGATTCAAATGTAAAACTTGGAGTGAGGAAAGACTGTCCATTAGTTGACAAAAGAAGATATCAAAGGACAGTTGGAAAATTGATCTACCTTTGACACACAACCTGATATTGGTTTTGTTGTAAGTGTCATTAGTCAATTCATGAATAACTCAACAAAAGACCACATGGAAGCAGTGTAACTAGTCTTGAGGTATCTGAAAGAAAACCCTGGAAAAAGGGCTCTTTTTCATAAAATCTCCTATCAGAAACATCAAGGTTTATTGTGATGCAAATTGGGCAGGTTTTCGCAAACAGACAGTCGCTCTACATCAGGCTATTGTACATTTGTGTGGGAAATCTAGTAACCTGGAAAACCAAGAAGCAACCAGTAGTAGCACGCAGAAGCTGAATATCGAGCATTGGCCCATGGAATAAGTGAAGGAATGTGGCTTAGACGACTACTCAATTAATGGAGTCTCGAAAACAGTAATCCAGTTTAGACGACTACTCAGTTAATTGAGTCTCGAAAACAGTAACCCATTGGAAGTGATGTGTGACAATCAAGCAACAATCAGCATATCAAAAAATCCAGTCCATCATGATCGTACCAAGCATATTGAAGTGGATTGACATTTATTGAATAAAAAGATCGAGGGAGGAATCATTGATCTCAGTTACATCTCTACTCATTTACAAGTTGCAGACATTCTAACTAAAGCCCTTCATCGACCAATTTTTGAAGATCTGAGTTCCAAGCTAGGCATGTCCAACATATACGACTCAGCTTGAGGGAGAATGTTAAAGATATCTAATTTTATCTAATGAATGGGATAAATTTCTTTTGTATTTAAACTTTGTGTTTAGATGATTAGGATATTATCTTATTAGGTGGGGGAATTCTTCCTTCCGGATCTTTATTCGTCTTTATGTTAGCTTTCTTCGGTTCATAATATGCATATATCTCATTTTGTTTTACTTGATAATGTGTCCTCTTCCCCATCATGGGACTTGCATTTTCGGAGGGTTTTGAGGAATGAGGAATTGTGTGAGTTGAGTGCATTATTAGGAGATTTAAATAGAATCATGTTGATTGAAGAGGTAGATGATGTCCAAGTGTGGGGTGGGAATCCGTCAGGCCTCTTTCAATCAAATCTTTCTTTGAGTCTTTCATTTCGAGCAGTAGCTTTCTCGCTTTTCCATTTTACAAGCTCCAGTTCCAACAAAGATTCAAGTATTCTCGTAGACAACGGTTCTGGGTAAGCTATCGACCTCGGAGATGATGCAAAAGAGATGGTTCACGTGTGCTCTATGCTCAAATTGGTATGTGTTGTGTCGGAATGAAAGGGAGACTCAGGATCATATGTCGATTCATTGTACGTTCACAAGTGGGTCGAGGGTGAGAGTTTTAGAATAATCGAGATCGGTTTGGGTGGTGCCGAAATCAACGCAAGATTTATTCGATATAGATCTTGGACAATTTCTTGGCAAGAGAGGCATAATTTTTTGGAAAGTGATAGTTTATAACATATGTTGGTTTGTGTAGATAGAGAGAAATAGATGAATTTTTGACAACATTGAAGATACGAGAAAAAAGTGCTGAAAAAAGATCAAAATATCTACTTGGATTGGATTTCATGTAAACTTTTAGAATTTCTCAATCTCAGATTTATTGAGAGATAGAGCTTGTGTATTATTAATAGGGCTACTAAGGTCTTGTCTAGCATTTTGTAGTTGTTGAATTACTAGTCCACTTATTGTAATTAAATTAAAGCTATTAAGTATTTAATAACATATCATTTTTTATAATTAAAAAAAAAAGTATATTATTTTATCTAGATGTAGGGAATAGATGAATAAGTGACTCTATAAGTTCTCCAGTAGATCTCTTCTTTTTTTTTTTGTAACAAAATCAATAAAACGTTTTCCTTTCTCCCATGTTGTTCTCATCTCAAACTACAAGTTTAAATCTGACTGGAACATCGAGCAATATTTTTAACAGAAAAACAGAAGCAAGTCTCCAGTTTTACACAAACCCAAGCATATATATGTGACTCAAATGCAAGCAGTTAGATATGGGTAACACCATAGATGCTACCAAAGGTAAAACAGATCTTGACAATTTATTCGAAAGAAAATAAATTAATTAATTAAAGTCCTCAGCTATTTCGTGCAGAAAATAAACTTAATACTCTGGTTAAATCTATTTGCTTGCTGTAGAATTAAAATCCCCAAATTCAAAGATAAAAACATAATGAAAGAGGGGTAAAAACAAATAAATTTATTGTAATTATTATTTTTGTAAAATGTATGATGGATTGTGAAAGGCTGGACAAGGCAAGAATTTCCAATAAAAACAGGCCAACACCTTTGGCACAATGTATGTGCGAGCATTTCATCTTTCACATGTCCCCAGCTTATGTAAATCCACATGCATTTTAGATCTTTGATTTTTGCATTGATAGTTTCTTATCCAAAGTGAAAAGATTAATATAATGCAAAATTTCCAAAATAAATAATCTGAAAATTCTTCTGGTAGTGACTCATCCTTGGCATGCTATGCAGATACCTCTTCATGTAGTTCCATATACCGACGAATCCAATCTGCTTGCGAATGCTGAAAGGACTCCAGCGTTTCATCACCTTTTCGTCCCTTAATTTTAACGACTTCTAAAGCTTCATCAGCTATAATTTCTGGTGACTCCATCGATGAAACCCAATCTTCACGAGCGGTGGAAACCACTCCAACTGAACCTGCTCAGAATGTTCGTTGAGACGGTTGTGCACAATAGGAGATCAGAATTAATCGGCAATCTATGTAATTACAAGTACCTCTACTTTGGTGCGAAGAAGTGCCACTAGAAAACCTCAGTGGGAGCTCATTCCCAGGAATATTTAAGCACAACCAGTCTAAAGCAGACTCATATGTTGCACTCTCCTGATTAATGTAGACAAGACACGAAGAAAATGTTCAGATATCAAAATCCGCAAGGGAAAAGGTTTTGACCACTAATTGCAATATAAATACTACAATCATAATTAATCACCCGTAGCAAAGAATAACTCTCGTGGTAATTAGAACTTAGAAGGAAGTCAAGGAACCACCATGGAGAATCACAACACCTAATATAAGTATTTGCCTACTTATCAAAACAATTGGCAGTCCACAAAGCTTGAAGCCGTAAACATCAAATACTTAGGCAAATGCTTCTTCTGATTTCTGATAATTTATTAATCAAGACATCTTGGTGGGGTTTTCCTAGGACTCAGTACCAGAAGAAACAAGTTAATAACTAACTTTGGCACAAGCTAGGCAGCAATCACTCCGGACTCCGGAGTATATAAGTATCACTCTCAGGAGAAGTAACCAAGACGAATTGCAAAATAGGACATGTATTGTCTAAAAGAAAGCATTTCAATTCTAGTGCAATGGCTCTCCATCGAAGTGTGGCATGTTTTACTCAAAGAACTTTAATTCAAAAATAAAACAAAAGGAAGCTAATCATTATTCTACTATGTACATTTGACAGTTGATCTTCATGATTGAAAACCAATTCTTTCTGAAAATTATACCACCAAATAACATAGAATGCAAGAAGAACAGCTTTAAAAGTGCTGGTACGCTCCCCCCTAAGATGTCGGGACATCAAGCGCAGCTACATTCCAGGGACAACAAGAGAGAGAGATTTATTTAGTCTAAGTTCGTACTTTGCATGCGTAATATCTGGACACGCAACGTACTGTTCCAACCGGATTCCGTCAAAATTGAAATAGGCATTTATGGTTCTGGGTAAGCACTAGGCACCACACCAACCTTGAGACTGGAGAGAGCAAGTTCAATCTGATCATCTTTAAAACCCTCACAAGACAGCTTCTCGTATATCAAACCGAGCCTTTTCGCCTTCTTTTCTTTAGAGAGATGGTCTTCTACCGGCGCTGGAGAAGGCGATGAGCGGCCAGAGTTTATGAGGAGGCGTCGGAGGCGGTTCTCGTTCTCCGTCGACAGCTGAAGCTTCGGACCAGCGGATGGAGTAGGCTTCCCCTTTGATGACGTCTTCTGGTTTTGATGTTTTTTCTTCGGTGCCATCGATGGGTATGATTCTTTCCCGGCGGAAGCGTGGTCCGACTACGGTTTATGTAGCAGCCGGTCGCCGTAGTTCACGTCCACGGATTGGGCTGTTTTGTTACTTATCCGGATAAAATTAAATTTTTTATCTTGTAATTTATAAATTTTTTATTTTTGTTTTGTTATCGATAAGTCAAGGTATTAGTTCACTGATGAAAAATGACTAAAATCAGGGGAAAAAAACAGTGCAAGTTATTATCCACAAATAATTATAGATTGATGGCACGATTATTTGATCACATCACAGAACCTTTGTAGTTTGTTCAAACTTTCCAAGATTCAAGAAAACCAAATACATATTATACAGTAAAATAAATTATACGAAAAGAAACTAAGCATACAAATCAAAGAAACAGTAGAAAAAATACACATCAAAACAAAGCGTAGACTTGTTTTCAGTTCCAATGCAAATGAGAAGATGAATGAAGAGAGCTATACATGCTCTTTGATGTCCTTTTTTTGCCAGAGAAAAGACCTCCAACAAAAGGGATAATAGGCTTCTTTTTCACTACTTTCTTCCCCCAAAACAAGCCTTCATTCTGCCCCACATTCAAAATCTGTCTCAAACTTTGTGAACTTGTTCTTCTTTCCCTCTTCTCCACTTGATCATCCCTTGTGATCACATCCCCTACACCTCGAACCAAGTCCACTGGTGCCAGCTTCGACATACTCTGATGGAGCTCAGCATTCAACATCGCCAATGCCACCTCCGTGTCGGATTCTTTTTCCTTGAGCAACTTAAGCTCCGCCTTCGTCTCCTCCAGTTCCGCCTCGAGCTTCTTCACGGTGTCCGAGAGAGTCATGTTTTGGCCGTAACTAGGGGACGAGTGTCTAGTCCATGTTTCTTCGTATACTTTCTGACCTGGCGTAAAAAACGGTGCTTCTTTCTCAGGGAAAGAGAATGGCTTCTTGGAGGAGTAAATCTCTCCTACCAAGAACCGCTCCCCAAACACTGCCACTGCCTCCTTAACAGAGCGAAAAGGCCGCGAAGTGTCCACGTTGGAGCGATAATCGACATGATTTTCATCGACGTTGTAGAATTCTTCCATATGAATGCGACCAAAATCGGTCCTGTAGAGTTGAAGATACACAAACGACCCATCTGGTTTGTTTATATAGGAATAATGTGAAGAAGTTTTCTTTGCTTGTAAGACAGACAAATTTCGAGGGGCTTCTATGGTATAGGAAGTACTGTTGGCTGGTGAGAAATGAGATACAGTGATTTGAAGGTTAAGCAAATAAAATATTTCATTGGAGTTGTATGAAGCAGACTACTCAACTACCCAAGTATATCGTGTGACCATCAATTTTAAAGTAGTTAAAATTCCTTCAATCATCACACCTTTTGAAAATACTAATCAGTTTGGCAATACTAATCAGTTTGGCAGGGGGACGTCGCAAATTATCAGTAAACTCAGATGATCCATCGAATATGTTATTGTTGGGTAATCGATTTTCTTGTGTCCAAAATACAGCGAAAGTTTTTTTTAAAAAATTATTTGACATTCAAATAATGTCATTGGACACTCGTATGATTCAAACAATAAAAACATTCGTAGGGTGTTAGTAAATTTACCTTTAGTGAATTTACCATTCGGCACACCAACTATTCCGAGATTAGTGGATATAGATCTTGTAGTATTCCTTACAAATGATCCAGTGCTTGTGTGACCCTCAATGATTCAGGGATACAGCTAGACGTGAGTTCACAACTCTTTGTGATTCAGGACATTTTCATTTATTCAGACTTACCCTAATTTGTCACATTCAATGCATCTATATTTGATCATGAGAATGTCAGAAATCATTTTTTGATTAAATTCATCGAATCATGGTAAGAGCGTCTAGTAGCATCGCTCAATGATTCCCTAGGTATCACTGATAGTGCCTACAAAAATCAATCAGTTATGATTAACGTACAGTACGATTCCTTCATCTCATATATCCCGATCAAATCTGCAACCATTGGTTCATCAAGGGTTGCATATCAGATTCAATAGCTATGTGATACATTCATGAAATATTCATAGTTTCATCGTGTGTACAACTAGAGAACGATTGTCCTTAATGTATATCTTATACTCTAACCAGAGATTTCATGCACTACTATTTCGTTAGATCACACAGGATATTCACACTCATATGTGAGCGGTGAATTCCCGACTATAATACATTGGCTCCTACACATGTCACAATTGCACCCAGGCTCGCCACCTTGTGACCCTCGCAGAGTCGGTAAATTAGTCAAAGCACAATTCCAAGTATGTAGAGCTTCGATGTTGTCATGGATCGTAAAGACTAATGATGTACAATTTCCTCTCGATGAATGATAACCACTTGGAAAGTCCGATGGAGGGTTGTTCGATACAATCATCACATGATTACACATCTGCATGATTGGACATCTATGTACCCTTATCATGAAACACAGTACACAACATCACATATACTGGTCTCAAACTCAAGTGACATTTATCATTATTTTTAGGCGACTGAATCGACTATGAACAAACTTAGAATATATAGTGTTTACAAATGAATTTCAAGATCGAGTTACGATTCATTTGTATTAAAGTATAATTAAGGACTTGATATATGTCAATTGCATCTGTATACAGATAAAATAAAACGAGACAATGAAATATTAATTATATTAAAATAAAGACTGTTAATTACAAATGAGTCAATAAATTACTTAGTCAAACGTTGACTTATTGAGCATCTATTCTAACAATTATATCATAAAATCTTTCATCGAGACTGATTGGAAAAGTAGTGATCGATGAGTAAAGATCGTGTCTTATAGTAGGGATTAGTGGTGTTAATCCTCTTAGTGGAATGGGAAAGAAAACATCAATTCCTCTTATTTTGCCTTCCAACGTTAAGGTATTGTTGGACCCGTCACATGATTCTTGACCCTGCAGTGACACTCGGAATCTCAATTTGGAATAAGTTCGAGTTTGAGACTAAAATATCATTTTCTGTTTGTCACAAGTGGATTCAATATATATTTATGATAGAAAATAATATTTTTTGAGATAAAAAAAATTACGTTTTACAATCAAATCAGTATATATTACAATCGTTTCTTAAAACATAACTAAAAAATATATTTTTAAAGTGAAAAAAGTTAAATTAGAGATCTTTCTGTTTTTTGACATGTGAATCTAAGGGTGTGCAATCGGTCTATTCGGTTACCGATCGAACCGAATAGACCTATAACCGATTTAACCGATTTTATTTTCAAATAACCGAACCGATCGAAATATTCATAGAAATCGAATTAACCGAATCGATTTTAAATCGGTTATTTCGGTTACCGACCGAAATAACCGATATTTTTTAAAAAAAGGCGAATTTTAACAAAAAAAACAAAAAAAACAATGGAGATCTTATAAATTTTAAGAAACATTGAACAAAAAATACTAATATTTAAAAGAAATATTGAAGATAAAATTATTGCATGAATGAGCTTCTTTTTAATATATGAAAAATTGGGTTTACTTCTAATATATTTTTAATGTCCACATACAACTTAAATTAATATATATACTAATTCGGTTTAACCGAATTTTTAAAATTAAAACCAAAACCGAACCGAATTAACCGATTTTCTAAAATTTCAAAACCGAACTTCTGAATTAACCGAACCGAATTTCCGAATTAATTCGGTTCGATCGATTAATTCGGTTTAACCCAAATTTTGCACACACATATGTGAATCTGTAAATGCTACACAAAATCATTCTAAAATGCTTTAAAAAAATGCTTTAAATTCTAATAAACAATAATATAATAATAAATAAATAAATAAAAACTATGCTATTTAAATAAGCATTTTAATTTGTGTGTGTCATACACAAGCACAAGCAAGATGCCAAAACTACCAGAAATAATTATAATATAATAATTCTGACAAATAAACCAAATCAGAGTCAGAAATTTCAACAGCATATCGATTCGCGATGCACGCAGCCATGGCCATGAATCCTCCCCTCTGTTCGATCCATTCCAGGCTCCATCAAACCTTAGAGACCACCTCCTCCTCGTCAGCATCTTCGTCCACGACAACCGCCGCCGCCGCCGCCGCCGCCGCCGTTCTATTTCGTGGCTCTGTCCCGCCGCCAGCAGAGGTCAGCTTGTTACTTTCTATTTTTTTGTGATTTATATTTCCGATGAATCGGTATGGGTTGTTTTCGAACTTTTTTACTGAGGTGATGGTGGTTGATTTGATTTTGCAGGTTTCGAGTTTCTTCGGGTCTCGAGTCCCGCTTTCGGGGAGGCTCAATCAGGTGCGGCGGGCGTCAGTGGGTGGTTTGCGGAAGATTGGTGAGTGTTTTTGCTTTCTTTGATTACTGTAGGAGCATCGGTTGCTTGGAATTGATGACTTCGCTGATCATAAATTAGATGATTGATTATGGGAAGTGAATTATAAAATTAGCCAAATTTGTTATGGTCAAATTAATTTAGCTACAGTATTAGTTCCGCGTTTGACTAGGAATTGGAAATTGATTTGTATATAGTTGATACACACACGAACTGTCTGGGGCATGGGTTTTTTAGAAATTTTTACGCTTTCGGATTATATTATATTGTATCGTTCCACCAAAAGAACTGTCATATAGGGAAAAAATTGTTGAGTTAAGGTTCTTTTAGGTACCTGATAATGAGTTAACGTTCTTTTTGGTACCTGATAATGAAATCACCTGCTTTGTTTGTGCATGACTGGCCCTATATGCAAATTTATAGCCTGCTTCTGGTAGTTGAATTTTTGATGACTTTCGTGTGCATCAAGTAGGGTGGGGTTGGCAGACGCCCACTCCGCTGAAACTGTTGCTTTGCCTGCTGACTGTCCAGTTAAAGTTCCGGAGTTGTATATTTCGCGCAGGTGTAAAAGCAGTTGCCATTCCTGAATCAGCCGTGGAACTACCACTCACGACGGATAATGTCGAGAGTGTGTTAGATGAAATCAGACCTTACCTCATAGCTGATGGAGGCAATGTTGCATTACATGAAATTGATGGAAATGTCGTAAAACTGAAATTACAAGGTGCGTGTGGTTCATGTCCTAGTTCTACCATGACAATGAAAATGGGCATTGAGCGTCGGCTTATGGAAAAGATTCCTGAAGTAGTTGCTGTTGAGGCAATACCTGATAAAGAAACTGGCCTTGAGTTGAATGAAGAAAACATAGAGAAGGTAAAATTCTTGTTTTTTGTGCTCTATATCCTTGGATGTTTTTTGTTTAGTTATTTTTCAGCTACTAAGAAATGCTTTGGCGGTATTGATTGTTTAATTTTTACTGGATTTCGACTCTCTGCTTTTTACATTATTTGTCAAGCTCACTATAATTTCATCTTCTTTGGTTGAATTTTATCACATGAATATGCTCTTAGTTATTCTTAGATCTGGGGTGTGATAAGTGATTTTTATGGTAACAACAATGCAAATGATATCCTTGCGCATGCCTTAATGCAATGTTAATTTACCATGTTTTCTTATTTGACTATTAAATCCACTAGGGGTTTCGTGCATGCTTCATAATTTTGCATAAATAGCAGTTTTTTATGACATTAATTCCAGAATCTTCCTCTTGAGAGTTGATTCCATGTTTCCTCGTACCATCTATTTTGATCGACGTGCAAGAGAAATGATTGACCTAATTTTGTACATTGTGACAAACTTTCTACAGGTACTTGAAGAAATAAGACCGTACCTCATTGGGGCAGCGGGCGGAGATTTGGAGCTAGTTGCCATTGATGAACCGATAATTAAGGTACGAATTACTGGTCCTGCAGCTGGTGTCATGACCGTTCGGGTGGCTGTGACTCAGAAACTTCGAGAAAAAATTCCTGCCATTGCAGCTGTTCAACTTTTGTCGTAAATCTATCACTTGAAGATCTCTTTATACCAAGTTTTTCTCAAGACCCATAGATTTCATTCTGGGATGGATGCTGACTGGAAGGTCAATCTTTTATATAAGAATCATACCATACGTCTGAGTTGTACCATTTAGATGCAGCACACTTTGTTAAATGCTGCACTGATATGTATACATCGTGCCATTATCTACATCAGGAATTTGTGCTTAAATAAACATATTCAACAGGTGATTCGCAAGTTTGGATCTTGTTTTTTTACCTGTAGTAAAAATGGGGAATGCCGCAACGCTTACATTTTAATTCTTAAATTTTTATATTTTTTTGTCTGCGCGCATACTCGGTAACTTGTGTAAGTTATGGACTCTCGGCAGCCTTTCTTTTCGTTACCTGTCTTTTTAACAACGCAGGAGTGGTTCGTTCTTTTCCGGTACTCATTGGAGAATGAATCTTGCCATTACTGATTTCGTTGCGTAGACGCCAAATGAAAAAGTTGTATTCCGAAACGATATTCCATGCGTACAAAAAAATCGAGTAACACCACTATTATCAAACATCAGGACTCCCAAAAAAGGAAAAAGAAAAATAGGAGGCACCGTTCTAGATCAATACTGATGCTTTCTTTCTTTAAAAAAAAAAATCATCCAATTCGATGTATGAATTCCAGACCTTTCTTTAATCAAGGAACAGTCATTTGATAGTAACTACCTTTCATAGTAACTACCAAGTACTCTTGAATTGATAACTTGGCATGCAGTCAGAACTCACAAGTCATATCACTAAACAGAAACTCATAGTTCAAATAACTCACAGTAAAAATGTGGTTAACGAGATCGCAAATAATTCGGATAACAAAGTTGTCTACAAGAATAGTCGATTCCAACTGAGGAACACTGGTCGGCAAGAGCATTTTTACATTTCCAAGGAAGGGAGATAGGCGAATAAAATCTTGAATTACATAATGTAAATCGAAACACATGATCGTCCCGGAATACGTTTGGCCAGACTGATAAATGACGCAAACTCAAGTAGCAAAAAATGCTCTGGCATAGACATTTTCCTAGATTTTCAACCCTTCTTTTAACCCATTCTAAGATCTTTTGTCACGAGTGTTCGTCAACTTAAAACATCTCCCCCATCTATACTCAAAAAACAAATGATGATACACAATTTAGATGGAAAATCTATCTAGACTGCTTTCACGTGTGGTGTTTAATGACAGTAGAGCTTGATCAAAGAATCCGCCCCAGCAGTAAACAACCAGGGTTGCCTTGGATGGAACTTGCAGTCCAAGACACCTGCAGAAGTGACAACCACAAGTTGTTCAAGAAAAAATAAATATTCTAATACCAATCACAAATAATTTATGGAAACAAACTTTCTAATACCACAAAGGGTGAGGTACATCTCGTGGGCTAATTACAAATCGAGCTGAATTTTGTCCGAGGCACACCCATATATTTCAGGATACTGACTGTGATCAGCCAACATGATGTATATATAAATTGGTAAAGCTAAGGATTGTATGGGCACAATTCTATGTAGGATTGATTCAGAAAAGAAACTAGTTCTTATATTACTGCAAAAAAACAAAGCAGCAGATTTAAAAAATTAGTTACCTCTTCCATCAGCACTGGCATGCCCTCGAAGAATCTCTAAGGGGACAATTAATGGATTCTGATTCAGATCTGAATAAACCATTCCATGAAATATATATGCGGTGCAATCATCAGAGCATGTGGCAAATAAAGGGTAGGAGCGATGGTAAGCCACCCCAGTAACGTCCTTTGAATGACACCTGCAAATTTAGGCCAATGCTATAATGGTAGAAGACTACCCAAAACTTTGAAAGTACATAAAGTAGGAGTAGCTATAGTTGGGAAATAGTTTAAATTCTCATTCTGGCTTCTTTCCAGAAAGGGGAAAAATGGAATCAAAAGAGTAAGTGAATAACAACACCTTTCTTAGGTTCCGGCTTTCACAGAACAAAATAAGGATTTTGGCCAGTGACCTAAGTGATCTAAATCATAGTTGTAAAAAGTGTGCGCCTAGGCGCGTAACCACCCAGGCGCCGACCTTGCAATAGGCGAGCCCAGACCTAAATTATCTAAATTATAGTTGTAAAAAGTGTGCGCCTAGGCGCAAGACACAGCCAGACGCACCCTAGGGTTACCCAGGCGCCGACCTTGCAAGAGGCGTGCGCCCAGGCGCAAGGCTTTCCTGAGGCGATAAAAAGCATGATTCCATATTTCACAAGCCCAGTTTCTCTATTTTTTAACAAAAATGGCTGCAAAGCTTAGAGCCAAAGCTGGTTTAGAAAAAAGAAGTCATCATAAACCCTAAAAAAATAAGAAGCAAGAAATCAACGATCAAAGCCCAGTTATCTTCTATTATGTTTTGAAAAACTAAAAAAAATAAAAATTCAAAGCCCCACATCAGCAAGCATCCTGAAGAAGAAAAAGCGCAACAACGACAATGAAGGCTCTCCAAATCATCAACAAACAATGAATCATTTTTATCGATGAATTAGACTTCTGAAAAGCTTAATTATTTCAATAATAACATTTTTGTCATATAATGATATAGTACATAAATAGGTTTTTTTAAAATTAATAGTGTGACTTGCTTCAATAAGACACGCACCTCGCCTTGCACCTCTAATAACTACGATCTAAATCTTGAGAGATAAAAGGCATAATGGTAACTTGCAGCTAGATATGCACTCAGATGAAAACTTTACAAGGCCCTTTGTAAAAATCCCAATCTCCATAACAATGACTGAATATAAGTGCCATACAGGTAAAAATATTAACTAAGGGTATTACATAAACCTGTCAACTTTAAATATTTTACTTTTTTTTGCTTTTACAACCTAAAGCCAGAAGATAGTGACGTGTATTACCAAATTGTTTTGATTTACTACCACATTGTTTTGATTTAGTGTGGAATTTTAATTAACGATATTTTAAATTACCGTTTTTATAGCCAGATAGATAACTCCACGACTTGATATCAAGCAATATTATTACAAAAACTTCAAGAGTATCAATAAAAACTTCAACTCTTTAAACAAATTCAAACTAACTTTCATGATATTCTTACTAAATTTTAAGAATATTAATTTATGGAGCTACATACCTGAGAACTCTGTAAGGTCGAGACGAAAGGTCCATGTCAAACCAGCACAATTTTCCATCTTTACTTCCCACAATGACATTATCACCTGCAAACCATGAGAAACAAATGTTAAAATTGTACCCTAAACTCTAGTCCCATATAATGCATCAATGATGTTGCAAGCCGAAAAGCATTCACAATATAAAGAATGAGAAGGAGATAAGGATGTACCAGCAGGGTGGATAGAAATGGAAGAAATTTCACGGACTCCAGCATCAAGCTTTTTAACAAGTTTTTGCTTTAACAGATCATATACACGCACATTCTTCTTTGTTGCAGTAAAAATTATGGATCGAGTTGGATGAAAAGCAGTTGACACTGGAATTCCTTTTGTCTTGAATGGGATTCGTTGAGTAAGTTTTTTGGACAGCTGGTGAATCAATACTGATCTTGATTCACGTTCAACTAAGTTAAGAAATTATTATGGCCAAAAGTGATATATATATTTATATATTCACAGTTACATCATTATCTCAAATCCCGAAAAGAACAGAAAAATCCATATTCAAGAAGCAACTAGCTCACTAAGGATGCATTGCCAACTTGCTGCAGAATGCAATCAAGAAACTTCTTCAGAGTGCATATTTCCTCCACACCACTGCAGCCATTCCCTTCAATAAGGTGATTACTGGCATTTGAATTTGTAATTATAATTTTTCCCAAGGAACTGAAGGCTTCCTTTGGAGACAGCATTCCAAAAGTTTCACTCCACCCCTTCACATCAAGATATTTGTGCCACACCCGACACAGTGAAATGAAGCCTTACCAGAGTATGCCATCAAAATATTGAAAGCCAACAGTTTTACATAATGACCAAACAAGAAGAAAGGACAGGAAGATTCTAGTTAATAAAAAATTGGTCAGTAAGATGTACTAAAAAATTCATAGTTAGAAAAAGGATATCAGATGGCGCGAGTGTGGACAAATAGTCTCCTTTGCGATGCCATTCCACTTTGGTTACAGCCTACAATCCACAGCATTTAATTTAAAGAATATTAAACAGAATTTTGTTATCCAAATCTAAGTTGAATGTCAGAGCAATATAACACGTGAATTACCTTAAAGTGCTTCAACCTGATTCCACCATGCTTATCATCTTGACACCATTCAACAATGGATGCACTTATATCTGGGAAAGAACAAAATGTGCATGTCAAAATTGTAAGGTTGCATAAAAACCAAAGTTTCTTACTCGACAGACCATTATCATTAGTTGTTTTTTGGGGCTCAAAATGGAGAAGCTCTTCGGTATTTTCCTGTTCTTCATCATTTCCTACTCTGGTGTTCAAGAGAAATACGTCGTGTCCCCTGTAAAACATCAGGAACTCATAAATACAGAAACAAACATTTAAAATCAATGAAACTAAAATCTCATTTATTGCTCTTACACTGCCACTGCTAATATAGAAAGAGCGGGCAGAGGATTCAATGCAACTTCCTCGATTGCATCACCTAGATCCCAGATCCGAAGACACCTTCCAGTTTCAACTTCCCAAATACGAACAGTTCCATCCTTAGAACCTGCATGATGACAAGTTAGAATACACCATGTATCTTGTGCATTCTTAAAGTTTGAACAAGAAAATGACAAACCAGAAGCAATCCATTGTCCTGTGGGTTCTGTAGAAATGGACGTGACAGGACCCTTGTGTCCCTTGTACTCAAGATAACGTGTTGTTGGATAAGGTTTAAGGTCTTTCCGGCTAGGCAACTTTGGTTTCAAGGACTCGGGATCAATGTTAATCTGGAAAAATTGACTGCAAAGTAAGTTGCTATAAACTAGAGGTTTTTTGCTAAGATTTTAAACCAAAGAAAGAATCAGTTTGAAGAATTTTGAAAAAACATTCTTTGCATACATACACGTTTTTTGCGAACTCGTGGGCATAAATAAAGATCCAAACAACGATCAAAAGTTTCTTGGACAGCTTTTTCATATGCGGGAACCCCTCTCAAGGACTTGAACCTAAATTTTCAGACAAACAATAATTTAAAATTTCTAACTCAGAAAACATAAAAGTAAAGGGATACAAATAAAAGAAAAATAATTGAAATGAAGAATACTGTTTAGGAATATATTTAGGTCGATCTTCCTCAAACATAAGCTGGTAAGAATTTACTTCTTCTTGTGTTGGAATGTATTCAAGAGAAGGATTATATGATTCATCGTGACCTGAAATAATAATTTTGATTAGAAGCAAAAATATATATCTAAATGATAATTAGGGAAAAGCTGTAAATTTTTAATCATGCAATAAACTAATAAGAATGTCAGATTTTTCATATCCCAAGCCATATCTATCAGAGATATACCTGGCAATTTAGGTTTTGGCGCAGGTATATAAGCCAATCCCTGTCTGTCAGCAGTGGAATCATCATCCCACAAAGCATAAAACCGAGGCTTTTCCTTAGGTTTGTCATCAAATTTAATCAATCCCTTCCGAATGGCACGGACATACCGTAGAACCTGTAAGTTCAAAAAAATGATGGACTCAACTTAAGCATAAATGCCACAGTTCCACTGAGATCTCAACTAATGAACTTCATCTGTCACTCTAAAATACCCACTGAGCATGTCCACAGATTAGGATATTAAACCTAAGTGAAGAGAAAACATACGACCATCTAAAACCATTTGAATAAACAAAGCACAGATTGGGTAATTATGCTTGTATTATAAATGTCATTTGAAATTTGAAAGGGTGTTTTAATTTTTGGAAAGATATTTGGGGGAAAAACTTCCAAAATGAAATAGGAAAAAATCATTACAAGATAAACCAACTACAGCCTTATCATCTCACCGTGTATTTGATCCCATTCCACATCAGAAATTTATTAAACAAGCCAAAGAATTAGCAAATAATAGAGGGGCAGGCACGTGCAAAAGATTAATTTGTTACCATCTGGCCAGTAGTTCATATAAAAAAAAAAGAGAAACGCGAAAAAATTCAGCCAGAGACATGATGTTTATATTATGATACAGCAGCAAATTCCATGGCTAATTACCGTTCTACTTTCCCACTTGGAACGAATGAAACGCCTCTTTGGTTCTGGTGCGTTAGAGATTGGATGCTTAGCACCGTCCCAAGCAAACCAATCCACATAAGGCTGCGGCAAAGAGAATAACCATAAGAAGTTTCTCTTGGTAAAGAGAGAAATTAATGCATAATCTACAGAAGATTTGCAAGTCCAAAAATAATATAAATATAAAAATTATAAAATGGGGCAAGGACGCACAGCATATGGATCAAACTCCGCATGTGGTGCCTTTCCTTTTAATAATCTGCTAACAAGTTTGGTCTCCGCTTTCGTCAATTCCACTTCTTCGTCATTATATTCATCATATATCTTACGCCTGAACACAATAAACCAAAGTATCAGTTGAAAGTTGATCAAGCATCAGCAATCCAAACAAGTAAATCTTCCATACACAATCGAATGAATAATAAGAAACTCCGATACAAACAATAAACTTATT
Organism: Primulina huaijiensis; assembly: GCF_012295235.1. NCBI lineage: Eukaryota > Viridiplantae > Streptophyta > Magnoliopsida > Lamiales > Gesneriaceae > Primulina > Primulina huaijiensis. The sequence goes on along the minus strand of NC_133314.1, from coordinate 17,251,199 downwards.
TAAAGTTAAGAACCCACCAATTCTTTGAGTCATCAGCACTTGCAAGAAAGGAATCCAATTTACTTTGTCTCTCCTTTTTCTTGATCTTCTTTCCAGATAGATCGTATCCAATATGTTCCTCATCCTTGTACCATTTCAGTGGAACATCTCCAATAGTGTTACGAGGCGCAACCTGATTTTGTCCAAAAAAGAAAAGGAAACAGCGTTCAACAACTAAAAATATTTATACAGCAAAGAAAAATAACAAGTAAAATGACGCAATTCACACTCTATATACAACCATTAACCATGTCAATAAGTCAATTGAAAAAGACAACAAATAACCGAAAGATGTTAAATGAATGAGAGGATGCAACTAAATTGGTTTTATCTAGCACACACATCAAAGTTCGTCTAAAATGATCAAGAAGTATAAAACTAAATTATGAAATCAACCTCGTCTTCTGACGAATCACTCTCTTCAAGTACTTCACGGGAGTTTTCGCTTTCATCAAGCTTGCCTTCACCATCATTATTGTCATTATCACTGGCACTACCTCCACTTCCATGGCCATCATCATCACTACCAGCCCTAGGATTGTCACCATCACCAGAGTAAATATCTTCCTGTCATTACCAAAATCAGATCAACATAAATATAATATAAAACCCAAAATATGCAACAAAAAGAGATGAACCCTTCGCCTTTTTTAAACAAAAAACGCACAGCATCTGCGCAAACATATCCTTATTTATTTATTATAACTGATAAGTCACAATTTCTTTCATAAATTAATGTACAAACAACTAAGTGAACATTTTTCAATCAAAAATTAATCACACAGACGTCTAATACTGTTGTATAAGGAATAACCATGAGATGAAATGGGTATCGTTCACATAAAATTAAACATCCATATTCCTCAAACCCTGTGCTAGAATAAGCTCATTATAAAATGGGACACCTATGCAAAAGAAAGAAAAAAAGGTAAATGGTTTAAAAGTCAGCAGGCAGGCAAAGAAGAGTTGTGATCATAAATTTCAAATTAAGATTTTCGAGTATATAAGGAAGTACAGCAGCTTTTTTGAGCTAAACTTGTACAAGTCTTTATTAAATTTAGCGAGAAGTATAACAGAACTGAGAGAGAAATCCAAGCAAGAACATTGAAGCTAATATGAAGAGAGAAAGAGGCAGCAGAAATTTCTAATTATTCTACATCTTTACAGCTCTAGGTAAAACTTACAGTTGAATTATGAAATTCCTAACTTCACTATCCATTCACCAACCCATAGGCTCTAAACGAAAAGCGATTGAGATGGGACAAACAGACAAATAACAGAAATAAATTTTGCACACAAACATATATTTATCCAATTTCAGAACATTAAACAAAAGCACAAAGGGAGTGGCTATTTTAGGGTGCACTTTGGAAAAAATAATAAATAAAAACATGTTCCCTTGTGTTTATTTCTAGGATGTGGCTATTTATTGTTTTTATAACATAAAATGTCTTCTGTATTCGTCATTTTTTTTCACAAAATCACCCCTTTCATATAACTCGAATTAGAAATTGAAAAACTATTGTAATTCATGAAAATCAATTTAACACCGAAAATAAAACTAGCACAGAAATAAACCCTGGCCCTTGAATTATAGCTATTATCATTTTTAGTTTAATATTTGATAACCATGCCTTTTACTTTATATTTTAAATTTTAAATTATTTTAATACTTCCATTAAATAGATTTTCTTATGATTTTTTTATGACTAAATAAGCATGTTATTGATCTTATTCTTTATTTCAATTAATAATTAATATAAAATATTTATAAACATCTTAACATCAGCATCTATTTTTTAGCAATAGGAATTGCTAATGATTTTATTAAAACAAAATCTATTTACCAATATCATTTATTCTTTTTCAATCATAACCATCAAGGAATCTTTAACTAAAACAACCCCTTTTTCTTCTACTTAAAATAAGATTTTTGCTATGAAACATCCGCATGTTTATTTGTTTCTTGAGGGGAAAAAAATATAATTCCCCAAACGTAAAACCAAGAAAGAGAAACACGAAACAGATAACATAAAAATTGTGACAAAAGTTGTACACTCAATTGAACTCGTCGTTCACAAAAACACAAGAGTGTGAACGAATATGCACTAATATATCTTGAGTTTCAGTCGAGGCTCTTCCATGTGGAGAACACAAAGAAGTTTTAGTTTTAAAGTCTTTTTAAACACATACGCTGCACAATTATTGTAAACAAATACTGCAAATGAGGAGCAAAAATGTTCAACAAAAGACTTCATAATTTGCAAGTTCACTGATAATTGCAAGCTGTTGGTGCCAAAAATATCTGTTTGCATCTGAAAGTTATCAAAACAACTGTACAGTAATTTTTACATATCCAAGACTCGAGATTTATCGTTAGAATTTAAACCACAAAGTAAACAACGGAGAATATTGATTGGGAGGAAAGCAAATACAAATCAAAACCAAGGGAATTACCACGTACCTCATCCTCAGAGAATTGGCTACGCTCTGACACAGGTTCACTTGCGGTGAATTCACCCTCGGGTAGACTCTACAAAAAATAAAAACAAATCACAATCGCAAAAAATGTAACTTCTTACAAATGGAAATATCACCTTCAATTTAGTTTCACACAGGATATCATATGAGTGGAACAGAACTAAAAGGTAATATTCAGCAGCACAATAGCCTAGCTTAATAATTACAAATTTAGTTCAAAAAATCTAACTGAAATGCGAATACGATTTAATTCAAAACTTTCGCTCTTTTAGAATCAAATCGAAGGCTTCTTTAAATTTCAATACTGTAGCTAACTGGGACCTCCAGCATTACTGTCTTCGGAATGATAATGATCATCACTCGAATCATGGTCCTTTCAAAATCAATTATTGAATATTCGCATCATACAATAGTAAGCCCCGTGAAGCTCAGTCAGAAATCAAACAACAATAAAATGACCGCAATACTTCGCAAAGCAATTGGTGAAGAATGAATAATACCTCATCATCGTCAACATCATCAGAACTCGAATCAAAAGGCGAATCTTCGGAGCTTTCAGCTGCTGTTTCTTCTGCTTCTTTTATTCTGCTTAGAGTCCCTCCAATGTTTTTATCTTTCAAAATTTCAACTTTCTTCCTTTCTTTCTCATTCTTCGGCTTCTGGGAGCCGATTGCTTCCTTTCGCTCGCTCTTCCCCATTCCACGCGTCTGAGTTCGTATGGTGTGTGCGAATGAAGAAGGGCAGGAAGCCGGGGAGGAATTAGGGTTCTAACTAAGGTTTTAGCAAAGGGCTTGCCCAAATTTGTTTGATTTGGGCCATCAATATTGGAAAACAACATTGGGTTGGCCCAATTTTATGAAAACGGGCCTTGGTGCTAGATAAAGGAGATTTTTCATAATTTTCGTGTAGTTGGTCAAGATCTTAATTATTTATAAATAAAATATATATCACCAAGATCTCTTAATTAATAGCATAGCATAGTACATAATTTACCAAAATTTTGGCATCATATAAGGCAGTAATCTTACGTCACCTCTTCTTCCTTAAGAAAAGTTAATATTAAAATACTTTAATAATTACAAGTGATTTATAATTACCCACTTCAGTATAACTTAACACTATCTAACTGAAGAAAATTGATATATTGTGTCATGTGTAGATTAATTTTTCAAAGAATAAGAAGATTATAAAATATTGGCATAGATATGTGAAAATTATATGTTTCAAGTGTCGTAAACAAATATTCGTATCTGTAGTACGGTAAAAATATTAGATATCTTAATCGAATATTGTACCAGATATTCATTGATCTCTCAAATCATTATATTGTACCTGAAGTATGTTAATAGATTTATATCAAGCATGATAAATTATTTGTGGAGGAAATTGATTACCACCCAAATTATATTTTCGCTGTAACTTAACATAGATGTATCAAAGATCCTGAAGGTCACTGATAGCCGATGAAAAATGACGTGTTTAATAATATTTGGATTTTTGAATCCAATGATGATACTCATTCAATATAGTATGTTATTACATATAAATTGTTTTATAAGAGCTCTAGTACTCCAGTAGAGTAAATATGCATTTTCTTGAAAAAATAACACATTTAATGTTAAGGAAAAAAGTTTTTGTGTGTCTCATAGACAAATAATATCGAAAACAACTAGTTCAACATATATCGAAATAAAATTGGGTGGTACACAAACACTTCTATAGTTTGACACAATTGATTGATTTGTGCATCCCAATTATATCTAATATAAAAAGTTATTGATAGTGCATAAGATATTGATCAAGGAAATAAAAGTTCTTGAACATATCAATAAAAAGATTATTGAATCAATTAACAAGAATATTATAAGATTTTAAGAATTTTTATATATTGAATTATTAAATTTGGTATCATTACCAGTTGTTCAAATGGGACTGAATCCCTATATTTTCTGGAATGAAAAGATAATTATAAATGTGGGTTAACGACTCGCAACCTAATGTTTGCGAAGGTTACTGAGAATAATAATTTTCATAATATACAATCATTTAAAATGATTTGATTGATTGATTATCAAATACCTCCAATCAACTATTAAACTGTTGATTCTGAAAATAATGCGTCATATTTTGGGTATATGATATGTGGCCTACAACAAATATTGTAGACATTATGTCAGCTAATTATCGATGATATTGGTTTTAGCCAAAGTTTATTATTAAAATTATTGATTGTGCAAAAAAAAAAAAAAGATGCATTATATTGAGTGTCTAAGAGAGACTGAAAATATTTTGGAATTTATGTTGAAGTATCTTGAATCAACAACAATGAGATTTTTATGACGTAACATCAATTGTTACTTTAGCAAAGAAATGTTTTCCAACATTGAAGGAGGAACGTGGAAGCTAAATGTATATCAATGAAATATTCTCTTTTTCGATCATTCATAAGGGCAAAAACTTGTGTAAAACGGTCTCACGGGTCGTATTTTATGAGACAGATCTCTAATTTGGGTCATCCATGAAAAAATATTACTTTTTATGCTAAAAATATTACTTTTTATTGTGAATATCGATAGAGTTGACCCGTCTCACAGATAAAGATTTGTGAGACCGTCTCGTAAGAGACCTTCTCATTCATAAGAAATATAAAGTGTATTCGAAGTTCGAAATTTAGTTTTTAAATACATTCTTTGATATAATGTGTTAACACATAAGATATATTATTTAGCTCTTATAATTGTTTCAGTTGAAAAATTTATGTTTTCTTGTCTAGATCATATAAATAAACCTAATTGGTTTTTAAATATAAATATCAATAATCCATTCAAATGAATTTATAGAATAACTCATATGCCAAAATTAAGAAGGTTGATCATCTTGAAGAGACCGTGACATAAATAATAGTAAAAATCTAAAAGAGGTTTAGGTGTCTGGAACATATTAAATAAATTGATGTCATGCAAGAACATATCGTGTTTTACTTGCAAATAAATATAAAATACACCATAAGCGTGGTCGACCAATAAATTCAAAAGAATTTGTACCCTGAAAGTAGAAAAACTCCAGAAGAAGTAATTTTAAATGGTACAGTAAAAGGGATTGATAATTAATGAAAATAATGTTATTCTTGAATAATAACAAACACGTGTAAGAAATGAGATTTCAAAAACTTATTTGTTTTCTAAAAATCATAAGATCAAAGTAATATCGATATTGATAATTATTTTAATCAATATATCTTTTGTCAATATAAAAAATAATAAATGCATAAAACTACAACTTGTAGATATGATAATATGGGCTAACCTCGACCAAAAGTTATCAAAAGGACCCGAAGTCGATTATAAGAAAATGTTTTCACTTGTCATGGATGTGATGATTAAACAATGATAAACATAAAAAAATCCATGAATGATTTGAAGTATCAACTGGAATTATATTCTACCTCCAATATTATATTTTCAATAAAATGACAAAAGTCATTATAATGATTAAGATAATACAGACACATGTAATTTATTCACATTAGTTGATACTTCTGAAGATTTTACTAAAACTGTCAAGTAATTAAAATATAAACATAAGATGAAAAACTTGAAAAAGCTGAAATTCTTTTGAGCTATGAATTCAATATTTCCACAATGAATATATGTTAATTGGTCATAATACATAAAAACTAAAATATTTTTATATGGATATGTTACATCCATTAATGTTGTTTGATAATGATCGAAAGATCTTTTTTCCTGAAATATCATATATAAACATCAATTGAATATAACGTGACTGATATTTTCATAAGAGCATTACTGATATTAAATTTTGAGAAAGTAGCACGCAATATCGGTAAACAACTTAAAGATTTCAAGCGATACTTGCAACAGGGGCCAATCAGACTACATGCATTCTTTATGACTTGTTTATGAATTTTCTCGAGCAGTTAATAAGAAGTAAGAAATATCGTACTTTTTTTCATTCACTAGGTTTTTGTCACATTGATTTTTTTCTAGTAAGGTTTTAATGAGACATATCCATCGTCAAGAGACCATACAAAGAGAAATATCTATTATTGTACTCTTTTTTCTTAGCTTAAGTTTTTCCAAGTGAGTTCTATTGTCAAAGTTTTAATGATGCATCACCTGACTCTTCGTGAAGTTTTCAAGCAACCACGTTGCCAAATAAAATATTCAACGAAGTAGTTGTTGTGTAAATAATTATCTAAGGGGAAGTATTGTAATATGATTATAAATGTAGATGATTATGTGTATATATTTTTATTAAGATTGATATCTCAATCTTTCTATCTATAAATTTATATTATATCATTGTATCATATAAATATGGATTGTCAGTTGTGAATAAAACGAAGTCATTATTTGAACTCACATTTCTCTCACCTCCTCATTTTTCTTATTAATTGTATAATAATTTATACAAACAATATACTATCAATTCACATGATTATATTATATATATATATAATAATAATAAATCAAACAAAAAATATTTTATATTTAATTTTTTTTATAAATTATTTCTTTCTCTTAAAAAAAATTCATTTTTTTAATCCTAAAAATCCAATTTATCAAAATTTGATAATTTTTTAATTTTCTCTTGATAATATTTATATATTTTTATTTATTAAAATCCATTTAATAAATATATTTTTATATGTTCAATTTTTTTTCATGATAAAAGATATGAGTATTTATGTAAATATTATTAATAAAAAAATTTAAAATTAGCAATACAAATTTTTTAATATAAATAAGATATTTTTAATTGTAAATCTAATTTCAAATTACATTTAAATTTTTGCCAAACACCAAAATGGAATTTAATTTCAGGGATTTAAAATCCAAATCCAATTCTAATTTCAATTCCAATTCACATTTTTTATACATCCAAACACATTGTTAATATAAAGAAGTTGGGATGGATTTTAGAACTAGAAGTAATTTCTATATTTTCTCTTTCTCTTATTGTTGTGATCAGGTTGAAATTAAATTTCGAAAATTAAACTATGCTTAGGAGCTTAGAGACGAGTCAATTTGTGAGTTTTTTGTGTGCTTACTTTTTGTAATTTTTTAAACAAATATATTTTCAACCACGTCGAACACAATACGTCGTACAACTAGGGGTGAAGCCATGAATATAGTCGAGAATGGAGAAAATTAATGATATATAATTTTAAAAGAGTCAATAGATATACCTCAAAAACATTTATGCTGAAATTACAATTGTTCTTGACGAGAAGTCATGATTTAAAATCGTTGCATAATAGATTCATTGTTAATTTCATTAAAAATATCTTTACCAATGTACAGAACCAAACAAACATTAAGTCAATCATCTTCCATGCGGTTATGCATTCGATTTTTTATGATATATATTGCAGAAAATGCTCTCTCTACACTCGCGACAGCAACTGACAAAGTCAATGCTAAAGTAACAAGAATATAAACCAAAAGGATAAATCGCATGTCTTTTTTGCTTCTACCATTTTTGTTGGGTGCAATAATTGTCCATACTTGGTAGATCGATCGAACCGTGCTGATTGAGCTGCTGTGCGGTTTAAAAGATTTGAGTGGCACCATTACCACCAGCTATAACTTTTAGTAAAGCGGTAAGCGCTCCGTCCTACAATTAGTATCAGAGCCAATGTCACGGGTTCGATTCTCATTGATTGCAAGGAGTGCAATTATTGGGTGGGAGATTGTTGGGTGCAATAATTGTCCCTACTTGGTAGATCGATCGAACCGTGGTGCTTGAGCTGTTGTGCGGTTTAAAAGATTTGAGTTGCACCATTACCATCAGTTAAAGCTTTTGGTAAAGCGACAACCGCTCGGTCCTACAATTTTTGTAGCAAGATATGCAATCTCATTAATTGCCGAAAATTCAATGTTTGTACGCACATCAATAATGTAATTCTCAAGTTATTTATCAAAGAACACAAGATCATATGCAGAAAAATCTTTAGGATATAATCTAGCAAAATTGATGAGATTTTATTAAGATCAAAAACATGTTTAAAGGGGGTAAATAAACACTTAGATTTATTTGGAAACCTTTAAAATGTTCTTAACAGTTTTTAAGCTATTAGGATGTGTTCTTGAATGACTAGAATTACTGGACCACTTGTTATTAAATAAGTGCGGAAACAACCTGGTTAGGCTAGTGATAGACACAAAAGTTGGCAATTTAACAAGAAAAGATCTGAAGATATTAATAAGCAAAGAGGTAAACTTACATAAGTAACGGACACATAAAGTTTTATGGATGTTCGGAGATAAAATTCGTGTGTCTCCCCTTCTTCCACTTAGGAAGATTTCAACTAAAACATTTTGGTTTTACAACATCTTATAACGACCCACTTCAGTTAATACTTATCACACTACCTAAATTGAAACTATTAGAGATTACTTTACAAGGATTTGATGTTTAAGAACCATAGGTTCACCAGACAACACAATAAATAATGATGATGACCCAACGTCAGCTTTGTAATGACTTGACTTGGTTGAGGTAGCACAAATTGATCCTTGTAGATCTGATATATTCTGATATGAGTGTGCTTTGGTTGAACAGTCAAAAAATAGAAATCGTAAGTGTTCTAAAAAATCTTAAAGTGTGCAAACTGTTGTTTTCTTGAAAGCTTCAGCGATTTGAAATAGTTTCGGTAGTCTCTTTCTTTGACATGTACACATGTACTGCATATTTATAGTAGCTTGGTTGATCGGTCAAAATCTCTTTTTAACGATCATCTATAATGTTTCTCGATAATATGAACATACTCCGTACATATCATTAAATGCTCATTAATGTTCTCTTGAATTCAAGTTCACGCCTTTTACAAAGTTGACATACAATGTCCGAATAGAGTCTGTCATTTCGGAAGTTGTTAGGAAAATGTGTAATCTTTCTGTATTGAGTTTCTATCATAATGGTTCAAAATGCACCATACTTTTGGGAATCATCGATGTTGCATTTGGAAAACAATGGCTTGAACTTGTGCACTCCATTCAATAGTTTGGACCAATTATTTGTTAAAGGAAGTCTTGCAGCTGTAGTTCAATAAAGTCCAATGGTTTGATTTCTAGATCGAGAGGATTGAAATATTGAAATGGCTTGAAAAAATCCTGCGGTTGGATCATAAAATGGCTTGAAGAAATCCAGCGGTTTGAAAACCTTTATTACAATAAAATGAGCGGCTGGATCCTGAAATCACTTGATACTATATATTTTTTCAATGAACAAAACCCAAGGTTAATAGAAAATATTCTAACAATTTTTCTCTTTTTGTGATGACAAAACCAAGCTGCACAGATATAATATTAGTCATAAAAAGATTAAGCTCAGAAAGACGAATTGTATTTTATCGAGATAATGAAATGAAAATTTCACAAGTGAGTAAATTTTAAAACTTATTACCAAAAATCCCCATATTCTACTACTTGAACCGCCACTGCTACCACTCTTCTTTTTCTATCTTCTTCTGACCACATCCTATCTTCTTCGAATTTAGCCCTTTCTGTTTTTTCCGCTCTTCACGCTTTTTATAGTTTTCTAATTCCCCTTTTTTGGTATCACTTTTTTGTATATATTCCAAGATTTTTTACAACTGGCTGTCAATGATGATCTGGATGAGATCTAGTCTTGAGAGAAAAAGGTGGACACATTAAAACCAGCTGATTGTAAATAATTACATTGTGCCAGAGCACATGATACTGGTGACGAAATCGGGTGTCAAAGTGTAAGGATTGGAACAATTTATACAATTGATCTAATTGCTCCTTATTGAAAGTTGGTGCCCCAGAGGAAATGTCTGCGTTATTCTGTTCTTCTTTTCCCGTCAAATAAGATTTTGAATCATCACGTCACTTCAGTTTCAAATTCTTTGGTTTTATTTTGGAGGCTTACCATGTAAATCCCAACAATTCTCTCGAGTATGCCACGGTTTGTTACAATAGTATCACCAAAGTTCTTTTTTATCTTGTCGAGATTTGAGTGTTGGAAAATTTTTTCTTGCTGATCAATGCTAGGACTCTATAGTAGGTGAGACATATTCGTTAATTCAACATCAGTTTCCTACTTTTTCTCGACGTACTTGTGTGAGTACTTCACTCAATTATGGTAGAGGATTTCTGCCCAAGATACGTCCTCTGACTTCGTAAAATTCTTGGTTTAACCCAGCCAAAAACTCATAAAGTCTGTCATTCTCCATTCGTTTATGGAATTTGATACTGTCAGGTTTGCGTTCCCATGATTCTTCATATCAGAGGTCTAACTCTTGCCATAATGTTTTGTAATATTCAATCACTCCTTTCTTACCTTGTCTGGACTGTTTGTTCTTCAACTCAAAAATCTCTGATGGATTTTCCAGATTGGAGTAGGGGTGTTCATTATTCGGATATAACCAAAAAAACCGACCGAATTTTGTAATTCGGTTTTTTTGAATCGATTTTCGGTTTGGTTTTGGATTTAGTTTTTGAAATATTCGGTTTTTCGGTTCGGTTTCGGTTTTAATGTATTGAAAAGCGAAATAACCGAACCGGCCGCATTTTATGTTATATTATTATTTTGTCCCTAGTGTTTCCAGCTTTTATAGATTTTAGTCCAAAACTTTTAGTATTTGTAATATAATTTATTTTCATATCTAACATTTAAAAAACTCAGCCGGCCCTAGCAGTAGCTATTCTTATGCACAGAAAATCAGCGCTTTCTTCCGCTTCTCTTGAGTCTTGACTGTGTTGTTCGTTGTTCGTTGATTTTCAGTTTTCAGGTACTTTTTATGATTTCTCGAATTTTTATGTTTCTTTTTTTTTGGGATGGTGAAGTGGATGATCTTCCTTGTGTGTGTTGGTTGTACGTTCTGGGTTTAAGCCCTCCTGTGTATGTACAAGAACAGTGTACCAAGATCCAAAATGTAGGTGTATCTTTGTCAAGATTTGTAGTTTAGGTGTTTTTTTCGGTGGGCATGTAGTGTTATTGAATCGAAGTACGAAGCACCATTCACATGGGGATACAAAGACAAATTTCGAACTTGGGATGAAGTTTCTTAGCCCATTTTTATTAATAGCTCAGGAACGAGAGAGTGAGGGGAAAACAAATTCAATTATCAGTTACGTTATCCTTTGAAAAAAGAGAAAAACCACCCCACTGTCTATAATATGATGTCTCAAAGAAGTCTCGGTGGTTACATTTTTTTTTTCGGACCTCTTCTTGCTTCGGAGCTTATATTAGGATTTAAGAGTGAATAAAGTAAATAACATTTTCCATGTATAGAGATCTTTGATATGATTTGAATTTTGAACATATGTGTTTATGAGTTTTAAGTTACCATCATCAAGCATTATCTTCAGTAGCTTTTTTTCCTTCATATTTTTTTACTTAATTGCTATGATTTGAATTTTGAATATATGTGTTTATGAATCTAAATTAAATGTTTGAAAAAATTTATGTTTTTTTTTTTTCACTTTATGATATATTATTAATTAAATCGAACAAACCGAACCGTATAAGTCGGTCCATTATATTACCAAATCGAAACCGAACCGAATTACAATTGTTCAGTTTCGGATAACATAATTCAAAAACCGAAAACCAGAAAACCGAACCAAAATTAGATAAATTAAAACTGAACCGACCGATGAACACCCCTAGATTGGAGTAGGTTTCTTGCACAACCTCCCAAACGTCTTTTTGCCGTGGGTAGAAACAAATAAGTCTTACCAGTTGATGGCTTCATGGAGTTTACGAGTCATGCAATGACAGAGAATTTTTTGATTTCCAATTTATTCAGTTTGGATGTCTTTCTTTGGTTCTTGAACTTCTCCCATTAAATAGTTCAATCTCCCCTTGCTGTCAATTACTAATTTAATTGATTGAACCCACTCCAAATAGTTTCTCCTTGAAGTTGTGAATGGTGAATTGAATGGGAGAGTTTTCAAGGCCAGTAGAAATCATACCAGGTGCAACAACTTGTTTCACGATTCCACTTTCCTCCAAAGGCTGTCTAGCTCTGTTCGCTTGATGATCCAACCATTCTCAAATTTTTATGGGCTTAAACACAGGGACGTAATTGGGCATAGGGAATATGATAACACTGAGCCCAAAAAATGATATAATTGGGCTTATACACGAAAAGTGGTCGTGTCAATCATCAAATTGCCACACCACTGTTGTCACAAATTATTGTGTCGCACACTACCACCAGAAAACGACGCACAACTGTGCTGGACAGAAATTACAAAGCCAGTATTGAGAACTGACTCAGATACCATGTGGACAACGCAGAAGAAGACATAATGGCATAAATTAAATTCCTTGGCAAGAAGAACAAGAGTATATGCCTAAATGTTTTTAATGTTTTTTTCTCCATCACTGTCGTTCCAAGTCTACTAATTCATACAAAATATTTTAGCTTAATTTCTAAGCACAATCTCGTAAATAAAAGAACTAAACATATTTATCTCCAAGTGTTTAAGAAATAAATATTTACAAAAAATATGAAAATATTTTTCTTTCTATTTTCAGTCTCTAGCCCAATGAAGAACACCAATGATGTCCATTAATGTAGAACGTTTGATTTCTTGTTTACAAAAGCACAAGAATAATCTACCTAGTAATTGTAGGCATAAATATTAAAGCGCAAATTTTAATACAACAAAGAACACATTTATATCATACATTCATTCCTCAACCAAAAATCTATGCAAGTCACGCAAATAGGTTACATAATTAATGGTACAGCCACCAACCCCCTGAAGTCCTAAAGCAAGTGGAGATGAACTGATTTTCTCCAAATGTTGCAGAACACGAGTTATTAACTGAAACGAGAGACGATAAGAAATTTGTTGATTCTTGGAATTTTCATGATATTGGCTTCCCATTACAGTTGAGGACGACAAAGAAGGCATAGGATACACTGATGCTCTAAAGCCCCAAGTTTGAAAGAAGTTGGTGCCATCTTGGAGTTTCCTCGTCAAAAATGTAGGTCAGAGGAGAAATGAGAACCCCACTGCCTCCAATCTGCACCAGATGATAAATGAGTTGTAAATACCTCCGCCATTTCCCAAAGAGAGAAATTATACTTGAGGCAAACAAATGGGAATCACAAGCAAACTCACAAGTGAAAAGGTTGAGATGAGGCTGTAAAAACACATACACAGCACAAATAGAACATATCTTTGCAGGATAAGATGAGTATAAGGACAGGATCAAAAGAAAATCTTCCCCGGAGCCACAATGCAGAAATAAACATGACAATATGATACTGATGCCAAATGAAGAAGATGAAATGGATGAAAAAACAATCTTAAGATCCCGGTGTAAAATGAAAATACATTAAAAGTGTAGATAAACGTGGAAAAAGAGGTTTTGATGCTAGAAATATTGTCAACTGAAGATGGGATGCAGTTCGTCAATAGGGACAATCCAAGTTCAATCAATCTGCATTTGTTCCAATAAAGCTTATAGAAATGTTCTTCTCAAGACCATAGCAGAAAAGTTACCCACGGCCCCATGCATGAACAAGCACGCATAGATGTAGCAGCAAGAGTAAATTCTCACCGCTCTAAGCTGCTGAACAGACTTGTAAAGAGCTTTCTTTGGTACACAAATAACTATAGCATAATATTCCACTGCTACCTTCCCATCACGCTTGCAAAAAACTGGGCTTATAGTGGGTCCCTGCATACAAAGTAAAACACAAAGAAAGAAGCTTTAGATCTAGAAAAAGAATGCTATCAATTGATGCCCCGTCGGAAGTTATCAACATCACTAAATAGCACACAATATAACAAGTTGGTCTGACCTGCAAACCAGATAGAGAGGTGTGGCTCAGAACTCGCTCAGCCACTTCTTCAGCATTTCTACCCCTCATGTTGGCAGTTACCTGCAATGAGAACCGTCAAGGAACAGAAATAACAAGAAGATTATAGTTGAACATAGAAAGCAACCGATTCATACCGTGAACTGTCCAGCAGCCCTTAAATGTGCCTCCAATCTTTCAATCATTTCATGCGTTACATCAAGCACACCTTTCCGTTGGATCAATGACCTTTTGCTAGCAACAAAAACAGCCTGAAATAGCAAACCAAGGTCAAAAAAGATTCTGAAGCAACAACTATAAATCAATTAGCATAACCATTTCTGAACCAGATACTGAACTTTTGAAGGCACGTATAGATCAGAAATAACATGAGTAATTACCTGGCTTTCCAAAATAATTCCACCTTCAATTTCTTTCAAATTATTCTCTCTTAACGTGGTTCCACTACTCACAAGGTCCACAATAACATCAGCAATCCCCATCTGAAAGAACAGGAAACAATCAGCGATGATTTTCGCAAAGGTGAATGCTTCATGAGAGCAAATATTCAAGAATATAGGGCTGTAATATGATAAAGCATCAAAGCATGAATTAAAAGCTAAAAAAACCATCCAAGCAGAAAAACTTGTATATACTTAGCAACGAACTTGAACAAAAGTTTATTCGAGATAACTGAGCTAATATTATTCCACAATCTGTGCACGTTGGGTGAGAGCTAACTTTCATAGAGTAAATTCTATGGCTGTAGTCAGTAGTTTAAAAAATCAATATATATACAAGACCCAGCATCTTCTTCCCTATGGCATTTCGAACTCATTTCACCCAACAGAAACTTCCACTTATTTGTCTCTTATTTTTACCAAGAAATTTTTTACACCGACCTCACTCATCTCAAGGTTCTTATCTCGACCTTAAATTTTCTGCTGATGGATTGGCATACTGGTATTAACAAGGCTCTCAGATTTGCAGGAATTCTTGGTGAGAAATAATGTTAACATGATGAAACATCTGAAAAATGTCAATGACAAGCAGATAATACATAAGACATTCATAGGATTAGCAAAGTGTCAAAGGATGCACTCCTCCATAATATCTCAATATGGCATAAAACTGCTACAGCTTTTAGTTGTTTGCTGAAGACAAGAACTGGTTTAAGGTGCAAGTCTGTGATGGAAATTGCAAGCAAAGAGTGGCTCCTCTGGTTTGCATTCATTACAAGACTTTATTAAGATGAAAACTGCTTGAACCTATGTCGCACGAATACTCCTAAAGTTTTTACTCTGAATTATCGGACACGGATACGACACGCCGATATGCGTGTCGGATATGGCAAAATCTGTGTCGTTGACTTTTTGTAGGCTTGACCATTCGGATACGTCTTGAACACGGATAGGATACGCCATGGACACGACGGGGATACGTTTCGGGAAAAAGAAATTTGAATTTTATTTTGTTTTTTCCTATTAAATCATTCCTCTAAACTTGTACATTGTATATATTTAAACACACACATATATATACAATATTTAATATTAAATTTATATAAATAAATATATATATATATGATATTTATATATATTTTAATAATTGTTGTATCCTAACTCTGTCGTATCTTATATTTTCAAAATTTGCAGTATCATCGAATCCGTATCGTATTCAATACGATACTCGTATCTGTATCCGTGCAACATAGGCTTGAATTTTTTGGTTAAAACATTCAATACCAATAGTTTTACACAGCTATATGTATTGTCTTACAAATAAACCCTCAATTAAGACGGCTATTGACAACTAGCAGTATCCTATACCATACACTCTAAATGAATAGGTAGAAAACCAGTGCAACTCAGCCAACGCATAACATGATGGCATTTTGTATCAAAGTTCAAACATTATATGAAGCTCTATTTTCTCTAATTGCTCTAATGAGCATTATTTCTAGATGTGAACTTCTAAAAAAAATTATGTTTCATGCTTCGGTTGACGGCTTCTAAAACCTTTCCCAAGGGTTCATGCTCCAGAAAACAAGGTATTCCTTAAATCAGGATCTCGCAACTCAAATTGAGGAGAAAAGTTGTCAATCAGAAGACAAAATATAAAAGTCAAAATTCTTTTAAGGAAGACATAGCATAAGATTTGTGGAACAATATCATTCTTACTGCAGGAGCAGCCTCCAAAGCTCCATCAGCAGTTGAAAAGGTAACATGCTTCAATCCATTTTCTCCCATAAACCTATGACCCAACTGCAAAAATTATTTTAAATAAAACTTTGTCCATAAAAAGATTTTTAAGAATGGAAACCAGGACCAATAATAAATTGTACTCTTTAAATAATACATACATATGTGAAGCCAGTAGCAACTCTCAGAGGTCTCTCAGGTGTCCACTGTGGCATTCGAGCTAGTTCTTCCAAAGAATTTATATTCTCAAATATGCCATACCTGGGAATCTAGCAAAGAGAGAAACACTATACACTCACTATCCAAAAATTCAAAAACAAGGAGTTGCAGATGATCAATTACAATAATAAATAATGACTCACTGCTAGGGATAAACGGCAATCTCCATACTCCAGAGTGTCGTGGACAAGAATGAGGTCTTCACTCCCCTACAAAAGAAAAATATAAATGTTAAAGATCCTGCACAAAATCCTACAAGTTAACAGCCCGAATACACAATTCATTATGTACAAACAATTACCTATAATAAATAGAAAAAATACATATATTTCCAAATACTGGAATTTACTATCGTGTATAACAATCAAATCAGAGTTAGTGCTTGAAAATAATCCAAGTCTTATTCTAGAATGATTACTCCAAAGTAAAAAAAGCCTCAAACTTTTTTTTTTTTATAAGAAACATATTTTATTAATAATAGATTAAGTAAGAGTACAATAGTGGACTAGAGGTCCACTCTCGTCATGAAACAAATGACGATCAAGTGAGTCCTAATGATACACATATTCCCAATTTCTCACTAAATCTAAAATCGAAACATTTTGAAAATCGTGATGATTGCTAATCCACATTGCAATGTTGATCTTTATTTTGTCCCAGCACTTCTCCTTCGATTCTTCTTTTTCCTCGAAAATTCTTCTATTCCTTTCCAGCCAGACCGTCCAGCATATGCAATGCACTACCACGTTCCAAAAAATCCTTCCCCTGGCACCAGTTAGCTGTCCCAAATCCAGGCAGAATAAATCCTTGGTGGACTTTGGCGTCACCCAAATCAACCGAAGCTCTTGCAACGCTCTAGACCACAATGATGTTGTGAATGGGCAATGAATGAGCATATGATCCTGGGTCTCTGTTTCATGTCTACATAGTACACACCAGCTTGGGCACAAAGCAATTGTTGACCATCTTTTTTGAATCATCTCCGAGGTCGGTAGCTTACCCAAAGATGATGACCAAGAAAATAGCTGAACCTTTTTTGGAACTGGAATTTTCCAAATAAAATGGAACAATTGAAACACTGGAAAACGAGTATGTTGGAAAAAAGACTCATAAAAGGATCTAACTGAGAAAATACCCGAAGAATCCCCTCGCCACTCTAGAAAATCATCTACCCCTACGATCAACCTTACCGAATCTAAAATATCTAATAACTCGGCTAACTGAGCAGTCTCTTCATCCCTCACAGCCCTTCTAATATGAAAATCCCATGATTGGGTAGATGTGACATTATCAAAATGAACAAAATATGATATAGGCAGATTGTGAATCGATGATAACTGAAATAATGCTGGAAAAAGATCTTTAAAAGAAGAATCCCCCCACCATCTATCCTCCCAAAACCTAACCTTATTACCTCCTCTCACCTGAATTAATACTCTCTGTTTAAAAGTTGGGTATACTCGGGAAATGAACTTCCATGGGCACCTCAACGTGACGTTTATTGCCAACCCTGCATCCCACCCATTTCTTGTAACCCATATTTACTTACAATTATTTTCTTCCACAATGTACCTTCTTCCACAAAAAATCTCCACCACCACTTACCCAGCAATGACTTGTTTCTCAATATAATATTCCCAACACCCAAACCTCTTTTATCCTTCGGTTTACACACATGGTCCCACGCAACCAAGTGGCAATGAGCATCTCCATCCGCTCCGTCCCATAAAAAGTTTTTTGAAATCTTCTTCATTGATTCCGCTATACCTTTAGGCACTCTGAATAAAGACATATAATATATCGGAATAGAATTCAAAACCGATAATATCAATGTCAATCTCTCACCTCTTGACAAAAAAGCTTTCTTCCAACTTGCCAATTTTTTCGACATCTTTGCCACTACGGGATCCCAAAAAGAAGCTTGTAACGGATTGCCACCCAAAGGCACTCCCAAATACTTAATAGGCCATGTCTCCTTACCACACCCCACTTGTTGTGCCAATAATTCAACATCTCCTTGTTCACGGTGGATACCCAACAAAGCACTCTTTTCCCAATTGATTTTTAAGCCGGACATTTGACAAAACGATCTCACCACTTGAACCAGGAACCTGATATGATCCTCATTTTGCACAAAGAAAAGCGTATCATCCGCAAACTGAATTTGTGATATCTCAATCTTGTCTCTGCCAACTTCGATCCCCCTTATGAGATTCCTTTCCTTCGCTTTATCAATCAATCTCCCCAACACATCCACTACCAAATTGAACAAAAAAGGAGACAATGGATCTCCTTGTCTAAGACCTTTGAACGCCCTAAACTTACCTCTTGGCCTCCCATTGATCAGAATTGAAAATGAAACATTTGACACAACCTTTAATCCAAGATCTCCATTTTCTTCCAAACCCCTTTTTCATCAAAACAAAATTCAAAAAATCCAAATTCACATTATCGTAAGCCTTTTCGAAATCCACCTTCATGACCCATCCTCTCTTTTTCTTTCTTCTCCCCTCTTCTAGCAGTTCATTCGCTATAAGTCCGTAGTCTAAAATTTGTCTCCCTTGAACGAAAGCATTTTGAGATTCGGATATAGTGTCTGCTATCACAATCTTAAGCCTTGCCGTTAGAACTTTTGCTATAATCTTATACAAGCTTGTTGTCAAGCTTATTGGTCTGAAATCCTTCACTTTAATCGATTCAGCTTTCTTTCGTATCAAGCAAATATATGTTTCATTAGTTGCTCCATTTATGATTCCTCTTTGAAAAAATTCATCAAAAACATTCATTATATCGTGTTTGACTATATCCCAGCAATCTTGGAAAAAAGCCAAAGTAAATCCATCGGCCCCCGGACTCTTATTTCCATCGCACTGAAAGACTGCTTGCTTGACCTCGTCTTCTGTAAATGGTTTTTCTAATTCTCTACTTAACTCATCTTCAATTGGGCACCACTCCACTCCTTCAATACCCCAACCTCTCGCATCTGACAAACTGTACAAATCCTTAAAGAACTTTATAATAATGGAAACAATTTCATCATCGTCCGTCGTAATCGAGCCATCAATTCTTTCCAATCTATCAATGGTGGCCTTGCTCTTCC
Organism: Primulina huaijiensis; assembly: GCF_012295235.1. NCBI lineage: Eukaryota > Viridiplantae > Streptophyta > Magnoliopsida > Lamiales > Gesneriaceae > Primulina > Primulina huaijiensis. The sequence continues at coordinate 17,231,347 of NC_133314.1, read as the reverse complement.
GTTGGTTCATCAATGAGTGAAAAAATTTTGTATTTTGATCCCCCTCTGTAATCCATTTGACTTTGATTTTTTGATTATTGATTTGATTCTTTCGACATATCAACTGTTCTAACACAATTTTGTTTCTTTTCTTTCATTCGATACTTCTTCCGATCCCCGACCCTCAATGTCTAATTCGTCCAATCTACTGATTTTATTTATTAACTCTGCTGTTTTCATTTCGACCCTCCCATAAACCTCTTCATTCCATCTTTTAATTTCACCCTTCATTGCTTTGAGTTTCATCATAAATTTATATCCCTCCCATCCTTGAATTGCCGCATTGTTCCACAGCGATTGAGCCAAATTTTTAAAGCCTGAGTGCCTCGACCACACATTCTCGAATCTGAAGGGCGACGGACCCCACTTATTTTTTTCCAAATCAAGGACCACTGGAAAATGATCCGAGGTGATTCTTGGCAAGATTGTTTGTCGATAACAAGGATAAATTTCAGACCATCCTACCGTGAACATGAATCTGTCTAATCTGCAACATATGGGTGATTCCCTTAAATTCGACCACGTGAACTTTCCATTGAGTAAGGGTGGATCGCACAACTCCAATTCATGAATCAAGGTATCAAAACATAACATGCTTGAGGTCTGTGATCGACTATTAATTTTCTCTTGTAGTGATCTGACTACATTAAAATCTCCTCCCACACACCATCTATCTCCACATAGGACCCGCAACCCAGCCAGTTCATCCCAGAAATGAGTTCTTAATCTAGGTTGACACGGACCGTAGACCGCTGTAAACCACCAATCGTTGTAATCATCCTTTTGAATATGAATTGAAACCGAAAAATCCCCAATCAAGTTATCCTTTACCAATATTATTCTTGGATCCCACATAATAAGAATTCCCCCTGACCGGCCAACTGCAGGTAAAATGATCCACTCCACAAACCTTGACTTCCAAATACTTGCAATAAAACTCCTATCCACCTTCTCTCTTTTAATTTCCTGCAAAACAATTAGATCTGGTCTTTCTTTGGCAAGAACCGCACGTATCAATCCCCTTCGTGTAGCTGAACCCCCCCTAATGTTCCATGAAACAACTTTCATCGATTAACTACAGCAGCCCTGGTACTCTCTGTGCACGTGTAATCAAAACTCTCCACCATCCTTCCTTCCTTCTTCATTTTTAGAAAATTCCACCTTCTCTACACCCATCTTACTCAAACACTCATTTTCAACTTCCCTGTTGAGATCCTTCATCCCCAAACCCACTGTTTGCTTACCTTCAACCATCTCATATTGCGGCCCTATGGAATTGTTTCCCGATGTACCCAACTTTTGTACAGAAGGTATAACTCCCATCCCACTCCTATTCTCTACCTCACCCACCAACCCCCCTATTGAACCTGACAAAGAAATTGAGTGGAAAGAAGATTGATGAGAATAAGAAATATTGGGTAATTTGCAAACCTTGCTCGGAGAATCTTCAAAAAAGTCCCCCAAATCATCGAACTCCAGGGAGCGCATTGTCGACTTATCCGAATGATCAGAAATAAGACTTCCATCTACACTGGATCCACAACCTTCATCTGAGATATCGTCCCTCACTCCTTGATTTAATTTTTCCTCCCAGTTTCCATTATCGCGATCTGGAATGTTTATGTCATCTCCGATGAATGAAATCGTTGAATATTCTCCCTTTCGCACATGAATTGATTCATTATGTGACTTGACATTTTTCCTACGATAGACATGCTCAAACTTCCTTTCTTTGGGACTACTCTCCATCGTTATATCTAGATGGGCTGCTTTTTGTGCCGATAATATGTTCACAGATTCAATCGTCCCTTTCTGAAATTCATTCACAACTTTCAGCTTTATCTTTTTAAGGATCTTGATTTGCTTACCTCGATACCATGGTTCGGAGACGCAACTTCGACCTCCTGAATTTTCTGACATACCCTCGTTCAGCTTATCTGTGGTACGTTTTTTGTTGTCCATCATAGGAATTTCAGCTTTCTGATTTTTTCCAGCAGACTCTTCTTCATATGTTAGGAGCTTAAGTTTGGTGTCATTAGAAACATTTTTTTGACTGTCAGTTGAAGGTGATACATTTGTATCTGTTCCTTTGAATCCTTTTGCGCTACTCCATCCCGCCAATACTCTAGCTCCATCTTTCACCACTTGTGCATAGATCTTTTTTCATAAATATCATATGCTGCTAAATTGACCGAATCCACTATGATGCGAATAATCATAGGGCCTCTTTGAGTTTGGATCTTTAAATTTCTATTAATGAACCCGCCTTCAATTCCCACTACTTTGATTTTTGCTGCCGACAAATCTTTGAGTAGAATTGTGTCTTGACTAATGCTCAATAAACCCCCACACTGGTCACCCCAAGGTATCCCCAATAAACGCACCCAACTATTGCAGCATTCAAAAGTTTCTTCTTCGCTGTTGATTTGTTGACTCCATTTCTCAAATGACAAAATAACTTTATTTTCCAGAAAGCATTTCTTCAATCGCAAATAGAACAAAGCATCCTCTTCATTATGTGGCCACCAAACTGCTTTGTTTGGTTGGAATGGAAACAATTCAATCTTTCTCTGCACCGCCTTCCCAAGGGTAGTACGCACCAAATCCCATGATATATTGACGCAATCCCTTGTAATGATGAGAGCTTTACTCCAATCCTTAGTCACGCATTCCAGTAATTGTTCAAGACTAACATCATCTGTAATCCCCTTATTATTGTACTTCGAACTCAATTTTTCGCGCTGTTGAGCATGTTCCAAAGGCTTCCTTTCATCTGTAATGCGCCTTACATTATCCCTTCGTGTTGTCATGAGTTTGGACAGATTTTGTGCAATCCATTTCCAGCCCCAATCAAATCTCCCACGTGGTATGATGATGCGCTGCGTCTTTCCCCTCCACACAAACTTAGATATTTCTAGATAGCTTCCTCGTCCATTCACAACTTTCTGCATGGATAATACTGCTTCCCTTCCCCTGAATCTCTTAAACTTAGAACATGATTGTGGTTTATTAATATATTCCCACAATCTCGCCAAAATCCAATATAAGCTATCGAAGTCCAGTTCCATCACATAGCTTGCATTTCTCGTGTCACAACCGCTGTATATCCCCTCCTACTCCTGCTTATTAACATTTTAGAGTTGTGGAACAAGCAGGCTTAAGGAATTATAGGAATTATGAATGAAATGGATCCTACATTATGCTACTCCCAATTCAGAAGAGGTCACAGACAGTGGAAGAGAGCACTGCAGCAGGGAAATCAAAATTCAATTCAAGGTGTTTGACCAGGATTCGGGCACCATAAGTATCTAGCATGGGTTTATATAGCAAACAATGAACTAGTAATTCCGGTAAGTCGTTTGCAAGATGTTAGGACATGTTCTGACTAGTCTATCCTGACGGGATTTTTCTGTGCTGTCAGGCAGCAACAGTAGTAGTAATCCACAACATCTGAAACAAATATAACCACCTCTGGCACCGCTACAAATGACGTCAAATAGGGGGAAAAAAAGAAAAAAACAGAAGTAACTTATAACATAGGGAACACATGCATGGATGGTTTTGTTGCATAAATAAATAGCATCAAGAAGTAGAAAATGGGCCGATTTTAACGATAACAACAAAAAATTATGACTGGATAAAGTTATTTATGTAATTATACACAGTATTCCAAAGATTCATCATGTTAGACTACAATCTCCCTATGGACTCCCTCTTACCTGCCCGTACTCTTTAACAGTGTCCAATCCAACAATTCCGAGGTCCAAATCTCCAGATATTAATTTTCTCACGATGTCTTTAGGCCGTTGAAACCAAATTTCCAAATTAGCAATCTGCAATATTACAAAATAGGATAAAATAAAATAAACTACATTGAAGTCATATAAACAAGTACACACTCTTCAGCTGATGACTGCGAGAGGAGTTAAAATTATATAAGACAATACACCACTTCCCTTTGGCATCGCAGAAATATATTCAAGTTCAGTACACAGCAAAACGGTAGCTGTGAATCTTTTGGGAGAACAGGATTAACTGAAAACATTTCGTACAATTGCATAAGCTTTAACTTCAATTGAGTTTCACTACATCAATCAACTACGTCTTGTTGACACTGCCTCATGTAACATAACAAAAATTACCATAATTGAATACAAGATCACTAAGCTACATCCACGTTTTTACTCACAAAAAACACACTAAACTTGAACTCAAAAGTATCAATTATAACTGAATATCATTTTAAGCAAACCTCATCAACGAGGAAAATAAAAGGCACAACAGACTAATCTCATATGAGCAATCAACAAGGATTTTACTTCGGATAATACCTAGAATTTTCTATAGAAATGTCACGCTCGATAGAGAGAGGAAAAAAAGCACCTGAGGCATTTCAGCGACATACTGCCGTGGATTCACCTGCCTCACTGACAATTGACAATCCTTCAGTCCCAACCCAAAAAACAAAACACAAAAAATAAAAATAAAAAAAATCAGTCGACCAACTAAATTCCTCAAAAATATAATCGCAAACAATCATCACTAAGTTCATTAACAACCCAGATTACCTTGAGAAGATCAAGAGTTTCTGTAGCCATTCGACCTTTGCTCGGCAATCCAAGCCGAACCTCATTTCTCTCATAAGACTGCTTATCCTCATTTCCATTAACCACAGCAACTGGAGACGTCGCTGAGCAGCACGAAATGGCCAATTTAGTCGGAAAACAGTAACCTGGAGAAGAGAGCTGCGAGAAAGGTATAATTGAAGCCGTCGGTAGCATAAAAATCGTTCTAAGAGCCGACATTTCTAGAATTTCTTGTACTGCACGCACAGCGAGAGAGAGAGAGTAGACGCGGACTCGTCTGCTGAAGCAAAAGGGATGAAGCGCCGCCGCTTATGCTGTTGGAATACACCTGCCAACAGTATTTGGAGCCCAATGATTCATTAAAAATGTTTTTATTTATTTATTTATATTTTAATGAAAAAAATATCAATAATTCTTTAAAAAATTGTCTTTTGCGAAAATATATTCCTCAGTGCCATTAAGTGGTTTATACTGTATTCAATTTAGGATTTTGATTATTTTTATTGATTTTTTCAAATGATAAACTTTTATAGATTTGATATATTTTTATTGACTTTTATAGATTCTCACAGATTTTTAAACAGATTTATGTGGATTCATGTAAATTTTTTTGCAAGATTTTTATAGACTTTTGTGAAATTTTTTTATATAATTTTATAAATTTTGTACTTAATTATAACATATTATTTTTTATTAATTTCTTTGAAACAATAATTAATTGACATATATAACATATTCAGTTTGAAATAGTTTTTCAATATTTATATTAATAAATAAATATACTTATTTAAAAGTTAAATCATTTAATCTTTATATGTGGGTTTATATGTATGTTTGTAAATTTTTTAAGATACATCAATTGATTAATCTGTAATCTTGTTTTTGAATTGATAATATACATGTGAAAAGAATATTATTTAGCATTGTGTGGATATAATTTTGTATAAAAATATCATAGCTTATATATTAATTAAAAATACTAAAAAGAATTTAAAAAATCATGGTTGTTGTGAGGCTATTCAATTATTAATAGTTAAGCGATATTTTTCGGATCATCTTTTATTATTATTGAATATTACATTAATTTGTATAAGTCATAAATTAAAAATCACAAAATCAATTTTAGAATTCAAAATTTCATATGATATTAAAATAAAAAATTATTAAATGAACAATCAGCCAAAAAATGAAATTTTGAAAAAGAAAGATGAAAATATATATAGAGATACACTTTGAAAATTTGATAGAATAATAGAGATAGATGAGATACGAGAAAACAAGAAGAGAGATGGTGTGAAATGACATAGAGAGAAATAAATAGCTTGTGTATAAGTTAGAAGTTTTAAAAATCCATCCAAATCTTTGGGTTGAATCAAATACAATTTTTGACAATTTATAGTTGTACTTTAAGTTTTAGTGTTTGTATGTTAATAAATTCCATGAAATTATTAAAAGTCAATTGAAAATTTGAATGCCTATAGACTTTGATAGGGTTTTTAAAAGTCAATGTTGAATACCACTTGACTTTTTAAAACTCTATGAAAGTCTATTTTGAATACCACTAGACTTCTATGGAGTATGTAAAAGTCTTAATTGAATACATCTAGACTTTTAAAATCTATAAAAGTCATTAAAAGTCAATAAATCTCCTACATTGAATAATTGTGATATAAGTTATAACACCACTTTTCTTGTTTAAATCAACGCACAATTGAATTATAATGGTCATTTAGGCATGAGAAAAAAGACAGTGTTCATATATTTGAACGCAAAAAAAATATTAATTTTTGAACGAAAATTTTCTAAGTTTTGTGTGTGCGTGCACAGATACACTAAAAATTCCAGTGCGTACGTACTAGCGTTGTATGGTGAGTGGGAATGGTTGATACTTGTGGTACACTCCCACAGATGTTTTGATAATTAATTACTAATCTGAGTTTGTTCTTTTTTATTTCATCATGGTTTCTTATCAAAAAATCTGAACTGTTATATGACGATATTTCTGTTTTGATTAAACCAATGTTTACATGTTTCTTGAAAATAATCTACATATCTTTTTGATCTACTATGTTCATTGGATAGACTGACATATGACAAACTCATATTCCTTGGCTTTTTTAATTTTAAGGCTAACTTGAAGTTGGTTTTCTGTCCCATCATGCATATGGATCTCCATTGTAGGTTTTTTTTTTTTTAATCATTTTCTTGACATCTTATATGGACACTTTTGATTCGAATTCTACATCCTTCTGGTGTAAAGTTATTTTAAGGAATTATATCTCTTCTGTTTGGAGGTTTGGATATACTCTTAATTGAAGCATTGTTTCTCCAAACTGTCTAGAATCCTTCATTTTTTGTTCAAAAGTTTTCCTTCATCATTAGCTTGCTGCGAAATTGGATTGACAATTTTCTGTCAAATACCTCTTTTAGTCTTTGGACTACAACTTTGTGACCATATGGTGTTGTGAATATTAATCTTCTAATCTCATTTTCTTATCTATATGATTTAACCATTTGTCCAACACCTCTAATTAATATTTATGTCATCTTAATCCTTTTACGGAAAATTAAGATTCTCTTGGAGAAATCTCGTCCAACAATCTGAGGTAATTCTTCTTCCAAACATCTTGTTGATGTACAGATTCCTACTCTAGAATCAACATAAGCATCAAAATATTATGCTTTATATTGTGCATATAACATCTCTACTATGATGTATTTCGAAAATGAGCTCGTGTTCATTGGATTTTTTATATTCTATCATCTACCATGAATTTCATTTCATTCTCTAGATGTTTCTAATGTTTGTGTTTCTCGAGAAACTCTAGCCCAAGAACCAATTGATCTGGTTCTTTTACTAGGATTCCTTTGATATGAAATTTTAATTCACCAATATTGATCATTCCTTGGTAAGTTCCCATCATAGGTTGTTCCAAATAGTATATAGTATTATAAAAAAATTGATTTATTAGCGTTGTAATATCAAATGTTATTTTGACTTCTCTCTACCCTTTTAGATATCTAAGCTTTTCTATTGTATAAAAGGTTTTGTGTACTTGTTGGACTTTCTGGACATGTGTTTTTCTTCACATGTGGATTATTATTCTATCTCTTTGAAAATATAGTCTCCATGATTCGAGTCTAATATTTTGATTCTTTTGTAGAATCGGTTTGTCTGAGATCAGAATATTTGTTTCTTGTATTAAATGAAACTCGATTTTTTCTAGATAAATTATATGAGCAACTTTTCCAAATATTTTAGGTATTTCAATAAACTCATTTTTAATAAACAATTATGAGTGATGTGTATTAAATAAAGCACGTGAAATTTGATATATAATAGAATATGATTTATTATCATCTTTCATCAGCTTATTTTCTTTGAAATTTTTGGATATAATGTTAAACACGACTGCAATTTTGACCTGTCAGGTTGTAGGCAATTATTTGGTAAATTACTCCTACAAATTTTCTTGTGTATAGCTTCCCTGAGATTGTTCTCAGTATTGAATCTTGAATATTACTCATTCATTTATCGCATATAGCAATGTCAATAGGTGAATTTAGTCTTTCTTTAAAAGTAGCTTTTATTATAATATGGATTGATCCGATATGAAACCAGGACATAGTTCGTGCTACTTTTATCTTGAATTTTTGCAATTTCTCCTTAATTTTTTGGAAGGAATTAATTGTACCTCCATCCGGTTTCTCGTAAGTTACATTGGGATTGTCATTTTCCTCCTTGAAACTTTATAGATTAGATGATGCTTTCTGTTTCTTAGGCCAATATTTCTTAAGAGATTTTCTACTTGTGCTCCAGAGAATCCTTGATATCTCTGTAGGCTAAGATTTTCCCTCGTTATATTTTGGACCATGTTATGAGATATTGTTGTCTGGATAAAAAAACCACACAAGTCTTCACGTGCTTCGTGTTGAAACACCTCGGCTTCAGTCAGATTCGGATTATGTTTCATCAGATTCTTCCTGACTCAAGATTTCTTCTTCATATATACTATCGTCAGAACGAATATTTCAAACTAGTATACTTGAATTTGATCTTTGTAATAAATCGCTTCTTTAGTACCCAGAATTGGTTCGAAGTGTTTTATCCATTTTCTAGACAGTTACTCGAAATATGATATCTTGATCCACATGTCTAGCATCTACAATCTTTAAAACTTTCACTGACTTGGGTTTGAGCTCTTTTGAAAGTTTTCTTTGTTGGTGTATGCCCCGTGCTTCGAGATGAGTTCGATGATTGGGATAAAATCCTATTTCTGTATGTTTCACTTCTTTGCCTAGATTTGTAAGATCCGACTTTTTGTCTAGACCATAATGTTATTGGTTTCTAAGAACTACTTCCACTTCTGGCATAAGGATGAGATCTAAACCTCTTCATTTTCTGCATTTGTGGCTATTTCCAATGATTTTTGGAATATCATTTTCTCTACAACATAAAGGAGTTAATTTATTAACACCTCTTAAGCGTTTGTAATTTTTTTGTAATGCTGTTTTATGACGCAATTATGTCAATTTTCCTTTGAGAAAAGAGGTTTTCGTGCCAAAGTACGTAGATTACCTGATATATATTCTTTAATTAGCATTTCTATCCAAAGACTTGGTATTTTGTCGAAGAAAGTTGCATTGCTATATTTTATTCAACCCTTGAATTTCATCTATATTTACCGAATAACATAATGTATTCATTCACCAAACAAATGTCATGTAATTCAACACTATACAGAGCTTGAGTATATTTCTTTTTCTTATCTATGTTTTGACTGTTACATTAGTCCACCACTATAAATTGTGCTTTAAATAGGGTAGTCATTTTTTTAGCTTTCTCATCAAAAGATTCTCCGGCTAGGACTGACTCTTTGTTTTCGGCCGAAGTAATGCCCCAAACAATTTTGACTGATCATGTCACATTCATTTCTAAAATTTTAATGAATTCTTCTTTGTTGAGATCAAAAGTGTGCGCTATAATTCTCATAGCTGATATCCAGTCATCTATGAGATCTTATATGCTTTTGAAATTTAGTACATCAAAGTTAAACATAAGCTCATTAGGATGTATTTGTTCTAAAACATATTTTCTATAGGCTGTTTGGTGCAAGAAAATTTGGTTTCTTCTTAATCTTGTTCTCGCTGGGTTTTCTTCTCCATCCACTTGGAAATATATTTGAATATATTTGTATTATGAGATCCTACACTTTTCTTTGGTGGTTCATGGGAAGATGACCAAATTATTGAGGGAGGTTTGCCCCCTGTTGTATTCATTTTCAGATCTACAACTTTGAAATTCACAAAAGACTCTGCAAGGTCTTGAAGATCTTCTAGAACAATAATTTCTATAGTTGTCATCAGTTTAATAATTTTTCTGAGATAGTTTTAATCAGATTGATATTTTGTTTATCAGTTAAAGACAATGATCATTTCTGGCCCAGTAACATCAAAGATATTTTTTATCACTTCGTCAAAATTGAAGAGTTTAAACTAAAATTTAAGGTTATAATGAGTAAATCTTAAGTTAAAACTTGAATTGAGAATATTTTTTCTTCTTATTTTACCCTAAAATTAATATCATTTTAGATATTGTGTTCTTTAAAAGCATACACAAAACTCTCTAACAGATGAAATAAATGTGTGTGAAGTTTTATAACATAGAAGTGAAATGTGTTTGATTTTTTTTAAATGATGTAATTAGCATATTAATAATTTTAAGTAGTGTTTACAAATAACTTAAAAAAATGATTACGAATTTTTTCTTTACAAATTTACAAAACTTGATAAATAAAAAATCTATAATCACTTTTATAAACGTTTGAAAACACTGCCTTATAGATTATTTATTGATAGTACTACCTTATAGATTTTTATGCAGGTTAGATAACACTTTTCAAAAGCATATTGGTTCAATTAGTCCCCAGAGAGAATCATAAAAATTAATTTTAATAAATTTGTAGTTCTTCTATAACTATCCTATCTTATCAAAATTTTAAAATATATAAATAAATTTTCATATTTATCTAAACTTTAAAATTTTTTAAACGATCTTGTAAGTCTCCACATAAAATTTTGGAGAAATTGGTTAAATAAACTCGATCAATTCTTTTTTTTTTTTTTAAAAAATGATCTTTTCAGGTGTATTTTCACTTGAAGAGGTAATTTTCTTAAAAAAAGAGTGGACTGAAATACATCAGAGGTCATTTTCTTAAAAAAAGAGTTATAAAAAAAAACTCTAAAATTTTAGCATAGAAACATGAATAAAAGAAACAAAAAATAGAATTTTATGGGTTGCTAGTAACATATAAAAACTCTGTATTGTTATGAAGCTGATCAAACAATTCGACAAAGATTGAAGCTTTGACGCAAAAGATCACACAATCAAGTCGACCAGCTACAAATACTGAGCTGGGGTAGCCCGAAAGGCTCATGAATCTTGAAGGCAAATAATATTCCTTTTTTCCATGGATGCGAGAATAAGAAATTTGATGGGCAACACGCCAAAGTTAAAGCAGGCTTCATCACTGTGGCTGGAGGGTTTCAGGGAAGCTTGCTGTCTTCATCGTGTCATCATCTACTGTCTCAGGTTCCGAGGAAAAGTCCCAATTTTGTCCACAGTTTAGCTGCAACCAAAAGTATATATATCAACCATGTTTGACGCTTCTGTTCATCTTTTTGTTTGTTGGGCTTTTGATTTTGAAGGTCTAAAGAACTTGCCATCCGGACCGGGCAGTGTTTCCTTTTGAATGGTTTCATTTTCTTGGGAAGGTATCTTCACGCGCCCCATAGTTTTTGTGTTTTTTAGTTTTTGCCAGTGGGATCCTGGAATTCGAGAGGGTTGATTTTGTATGTGCTGGGTGTGGATTGTGCTTGTGGATAAAATTTACAGTTTAGTTTGATTTGTTTCACTCGAGAGACCGAAGCACTTCATACTAGCCCTATTTCTGGCCATCATTGCTTTGAAAACAAGTGTGCCCCTCATGATGTTTCTTGAATCTCTCTTAACCATTTTGAGTCACCCTCATTTTGCTGATTTGTGAATTTTAAAATATTGCAGTATATTGGTTTTAAGATCAGTTGTCATTCCAACTATTGGATGGTTATTGCCTGATGGATACCCGCACATTTACCTGGAAGAACCATGTTGGGGTATTTTCGGATTCTATTCCTACTTACGATTTGGACTGATCCAACTCTTCTATGTGAGTGCTGCATTTCACATTATATCAGTTGATACATTGTCTATTTTAAGTGTCGTTGGGGAAAAGTTGTTATACTCGCCTGTTATTTTTCATGTTTCATGTGATTCTCATTGTCTTCTGATATTTTAAAGCCATTGGATCTCTGAGCAGAATACATCAAGGCCTTAAAAAACTCCAGGATTTTTTAGTTTTCTTCTTGTTATAATTTTTTTTCGTGTGCATGGTTCATCCGACAAAGAAAATGTACTATGTGTTGTTTATGAACGATAATGAGTAAACCTTTGCAATGTCTGCATCTTCAACGTTTGATATTAACAGCTAAGCTCCAAAAGATAATAGATTGGAAATGAGCTTAGTTTATAAACCGATATTCTTCGACATTTGTATATCTAAGACTAGGATATAATTAATGTGTCTCACCACATGATAAAGTCATGCTAAGAGATCGTTTAGAGCAAATCTCTCTTCTGTTGTTTGCTTTACAATTTGTGTGGGTGTAACTAATTTCAGTCTTCAATCTACAATATAACTGATACATTTTGAGATCTTATTTTCAGCTGGGTTGATTTTTAGTAGTTTATCAAATATATATTCATTTGTTTTAATGAAAGACTAAGGAAGAAACATTTATGTTTTCCAAATTTTCCCATGAGAATATATATATATATATATATATATATTTGAGTTGATGTGGCAATTTTTGCAGGTAATTTGGTTCTATCCGATGTACATATTCAGCTTTATTCTTAGCACCATCTGGTATTTATTTATTTCATGATCTTGTTTATTTACCTTCTCTTTGTTCTTTCTTTGTCTATTTGTCATGATCAAATATCACACGCATATTCCCTGCTGACACACTAGCAGTTGGCAACCATCAAATTGTGTAGCAATGTTACTGTTTATAACCGAAGATGACATATTCTATCACATCAAGTTCTCTTTCCACTATAGTTGTTTACTTGCAAAAACTATTGAAAAATATTGGGAAAATAATCTCGAAGTTTCTTAAAAAGTATTTGTGGAAGGTCAGGTCAAGTGTACGACCTAATTCATCATTTCTGGCTTATGGCTGGTGTTGTGCCAATTAATACTTAGAATACCCTGCCCTATAATTATGGACTGCATTAGAATGTCATGGAAAGTAGTCAAAAACCTATATTTTTCTTCACTTTTCCGTTTCGATAGCCTGACTTTTTATTTTATATATTATTGAATGAATCCTTGTTACTTGCTTTAGGGAAACTTTTTACCTCCACCGCATCCAATTTTTTGTGCTGCTTTCCATGTTGGGATATCTTAATGATATATAGCTTGAAACAGGACTTAACGTCAACTCTCTAATCATGTATTTGGTTGAAACTAGTTCATAGGCGGTATTCAAATAAAGGAGAGACTTGCTATTATTAGAAAACCAGTTTGCTCATAGTTTTGCGAGACTTAGAACTTCAACATGGTATAATGGTTTCCTCTCCTTCACAATCACACACTGCACACTGTGAAGCTTTTCAAGGGCGTTAACCGATAGTATCTTTGCTGAAACCGGGATCACAGGCCTAATGAATTGCACAACTCCTTAGGACTAGGGGCTAACCAAAGAATTAGGAGTTTAGGCTGAGGGTGATGCGAGCGAAACTGGGTGTGGAGTGGCAACTCAATAGATTTTGGTGGGGTCTAAACCTGATTATTTGAGAAGGCGTTCATAAAATTTCAGAACTTTCCTTTTGAGAGGATGCAATCACTACCACGTCCCTGCTATGGAAGACACAGCTGGATAATTTAACACTCTCCTTGTTATTGTCACCAAAAGAGTTATGTATTCTTTGGGAGCTACCGGTTATCATCTTGATGAGAGTATACACATATTCAAACGGATTGGAAAAACCTTTATTAGAATACTGTATGGAAAAACCTTTATTAGAATACTGTATGACAATAATAATATATTTTTTAGGATTTTAAAATACAACCTGAAATAGATTGCTGAGATCTTACGGATATTTTATGGTTTCTTTACTAAATATTTTACTAAAAGCTTCAAATGATTATATGTCCATGAACGAGGCAAGCGACCAAGATGCCAAAAACCTTCATATGTTCGTCTAGACGCTATTTTCTTTAATTAAATGGTATTTAGCTCATATATCTAAACAGTGCTTGGTATTTTGTTCATTAGTTCCTGTTATGTTGTGATCCAGGTACAATGACATTGCAAAGTATGGTTTTTTTGCCATTGAGAAGCACCAAACTTCTGGTTCTAGGTCATCTGTCCAGAAGGACGCACGTGATTCTTTGACCAAAACTAACAGTGATACAGCAACTGACATAGAGGGGTATGTTTCAATTTTTTTGTTTTAACCCTCGAAAAATTACATTTGTCAATAAAACTTCTATGATATCTTCAGGATATAAATATACTTGTCCATTCTTCAACTGATGCGATCTTTTGTCCTAGCTTAATGATTGGGATAGCCGAACAGATCTATTCAATACTGCTGTTGAGTTTCTTCTTCCTACAAGTAAAGTAAAATTTTCATATCATCTTCTGTTAATTCGATTTCAACTGGAATTGATAATTATAATCTTATATTTGAAGGTATATGTTACTGGATTCGTCCCATACATTGGAAAGGCCCTTAATTTTCTGCTCCTTTCTTGGATGTATGCTTATTATTGTTTTGAGTGAGTGGTCATGTTCCATGCTATATTTTCTTTTATAGTATTTGATTCTCTATAGGCTGAAAATTTGTTCACCAACATACTTTTTTATAGGTATAAATGGAATTATTCTGGTTTGAGTTTGGACAAACGGCTGGACTTCTTCGAATCCAACTGGCCATTTTTTGCCGGTTTTGGTAAATAATCTTTTGGCAACATAAGCCTTTAGTTTTTACAATTTTATATGGTTCACTGGACCTTTTGGACTCGTTTATCCTATTTCATCAACTTGGTATTTATTATTTGATCTACTTTAACCATAAGCAAGAATAGGTGATTAGAAATACAAAATATTTCATAGCTATGTTGATATTTTATTTATAAAATACTGGGACTGAATATTCAGGAAGCCCGTGTGTCCTGGCAGTATTCTTTCTCTCTCCCCTTGTGAGCTATGGGGTTATGGCGACACTCTATCCATTAGTAAGTGCCGATTCCTCGTTGTTTGTATCTTGCATGTGTTCCTTACCAATACATTTTTTATGCACCCTCCTGTTTTGGTGAAACTTTTATGCATTTGGTTAGTAAACTATTTCTATCTAGCATTATTCGTAAAAATTTGTTTTTGGAATTCAACTATTCTGAATGCTTGAGAAGAATTGAGGTTATCTTGTTGAATATGTCATCGATATACAAAATGTGACAGATTTCTTCACGCCATGTTTCAATTTCTATTCTAGTCACCAAACTTCTATGTATTTCAGTATTTTGGTAGAATGGCCTTTTACGCTGGCCTAGTTCAGAGATTGGTGAATTTATGCGAACGAGGAAAAGTCTTAGGCTATTGAGAATAAATGATTGGAAGTTCGTCGATTCTCAATTTTACTCAGCTTTGTCTGCAGTTTTCCTGATCAGTTTGGTATTTTCTTGGTCAACCAGCCTGGTGTAGAAATGCGGACAAATTGAATCGAGTTAAACAACACTTGCTTTTTCATAGTTGAGTACAAGCAAAAATTTCATTAGATAGCTCGAAACTCAAAAGATGAAATATTTTATTACTTGTATTCTGCTCAACTTAAAATTAGAATCTGGGCTCGATTTGTTTGTTTCAAATTCAATTATCGGCTTTTTTAATATTTAAGTTCCCAAATAAAGACTCAAGCTTGTGAGCTCGCTTAATTTTAATATTTAAATATTATTAGGAAATGCACGTGAGCTATCAATCAATTGGTTTAAATTCCAATTGGAAATAAATTCAAGTATGTTTGAGCTCAATTTGAGTTCATTAATTTCAGATAATATTCTGTCTTGCTCAATCATGATGACCTCCAATCTGGTGTGGTATTGCTCTAGCATAGATTGTAGAGCCACTGCAATTTCACTGTTCATTCTCCGAGGTACATGATGAGGATGAGCTGAGTAATGAACTTTTAATGAATTAATCCAATGTGAAAGATTTATCTTAGATTGAACATAAAGAAAATTGTCTTGTTTTATATGCCAGCAGTCTCTGGTATTTTGGTCGCATGATGTTATATTACTTGGTGTTATGATACCTTTTATCTGTTGACAGTGGTAGTAATTCTGTACCCTTTGTCTAGTTTGTTTTGACTGCCACAGGCTCGGAAGCAGACAAAGTCATTTCTTCTCAAAGAATGAAATGGAAAGGTGCAGGATTGGGAAGGGTTCCGATATTTGTTTCTGCTAATTACTTGTCGTAAGTTATGCTTTTCACTCTATCTGTTTCTCACATTAGAACTTGCTTTTTATTCGGTTTGTTAGTATTAAAAGTTGTGAGAAATTGTATGTTATGGACTTAAACTGCAAGCGGATCGTATACAAATTCGTTGGAAAGTGAAATGACATCTTTGACATGGTAAATCATGTTGGAAACAATCTTGTTGCTATAAGGAATTTATACAAGGGGGCTGATTGGTTTAATTTTTTTCCGTCAAGAGGGGAAAAAGTATTATCATTTGAAAACATATAGATTAAAGTTGGAGATTTGATTTGTCTACGGTAGGCAGTTGTTCTTACTAGCTTCCTGGTAGCCTTTGTCCTGATACTTGTGAACTTGCTTAAAATGCGTGGATACGATCTTTTCAAAGCGAGTGTTGAGCATATTATGCCACAAGTCCAAGAGGAGAGAGTATCTCAATCTTTTAAACTCGACCTACAATTTGTGGTGCAGCCATTGCAAGACATTTAACAGTATCACAATCTTCTCTGCTCAACCTACAATTTCTGATTCCTCCATGAGTTTCTGGCTTGTTTCAAATATTAAGCTGTGTTTGGTTCCTGAAAATGTTTTCAATCCTTGATGCTCTGTACTATAGGTTGAAAGTGTTGTCTCTCTTCCCTGTCAAGCATCGCCCGCAGGAAGTGCACGATCAGTAAACACTCCAGTCATCAGTTGCGTTTGACTTATCCACATGGCTTGTCTCGTTTGCTTCTTGTTGAAGGTTGCCATTAAGGTTCAGGATTCTTTGTGAAGTTCTGCTGTTTCTTGCTGATTGAAATACCCCAGAGATCATTGGCGATGAAAGCAGATCCTCCTCCATTTGTATTATATATATTTATGTACATAAAAATAAGAACTGGTCTTGTGTATTCTTTGGGGGAATTCAAATGTCTTATATAGAAATATCGTTCTATACAATGAAATGTCTGGGCTATTTTGTTTTTAATAAAGATGTTTTTTTTATTAAATAAATAGTTGATCAATGTTATTTTACTAATTTTTCGTGAAATATTTATGTTAATTACACCCCAATTTATGTTGTTATTTCACTTGATGTATAATTTTTTTTTTCACATGATAAAGTGAACAAATTTTTTGGCCTAGAAATTTTGATGACGTCAAAATTATGTTGCACTTTAGTTTCAATTTTCAATAGTTGATGTTTCATTAATTGATTGAATTTTTTGGTATCAAATTTAATTTGAATAAGTTTTTGATAATTTTTATAGATTTATTTTTTCCACAGCTAGCAAAATACTATAAATATAATAGGGTTTTTTTTAATAAAAAAGCCATAAATATTAGTGCAGGTTTTGTGTTATTTAATTATCAATAAATGGTCGATTTACGTAATTTAATAATTAAATTAAGGCAAAACTTTGTGTGAGACGGTCTCACGGATCATAATATGTGAGACAGATCTCTTATTTGGGTCATCCATGAAAAAGTATTACTTTTTATTGTGAATATCGGTATGGTTGACCCATCTCACATATAAAGATTCGTAAGACCGTCTCACAAGAGACCTACTATTAAATTAAAGTGTATTTTTTTTAATGAAAAACCTTTTATTTATCATGACATAATTAGATTATTGTAATCGTACGTATACATCGATATGTAGTATAATAAAATTTTATAAAAAAAATTACGGAGAAAAAGATTGAATATTTTAAAATATTATATTAATCATAAAATGAATTTTTCCTTCTTTTGTAATTTCATATCACTTTTATCAATGAAAGATTATTCATCGATACAAGATTAATCAACCAAGAAGAAAATTCCCCGTTTATTAACAAAAAAGCGTTGAAGAAAAAATAACAAATTGCGCTAAAAAATAAACGATAAAATTGGCCGACTGTCTACACTGCGAGGATCCCTAAACGGGTGCGTTCATTATGCATGAGGAATGCAGACCTTAAAAATGAGTTCAAGCATTGAAAAAATAATAATTTCAATATGCTATACTACTTCGTGCCATTCAGATTTCCGAAGTTGGGACGATAATTGTTCAAGTTCATGTATTATATTTATGTTCATAAGTTTAATCTGGTATGAGAGCACATATCAACCATAATGTGTTGGATTGTTTTTATTGGTCATTCGCTAATATCTTGTAAACTTTACGTTCCAGTTGTTTATTCATAGGCTTAATGGGGTGTGTTAGATATCTCTCATCAATTGAATTAATTTCTTGACAGTTGTTAAATTATGAACTTGAGCCTAACTTCATCTTAAAATCTAACTCATGAGAGATGATTGTCCATGTCTATATATACAACTCTAAGAACGTAATTCAGCCGTTGTGGAACAACTAACAAAAAAAATCAGGTAAGTTTTCTCAGAAAATGTAAAGGAATATGAAGCTGATCTGTTTGATTTAGCGGAGTTCTGTCCGGAACTGGTTCTCAGATTGAACTATATCCGACATAAATGTTGAATATGATTGAGTTGTTTGAAAACGAATCTGAACTATCTGATACAACAATATATCTAATGTTTGTATCATTTTGCCTTGTAAATAATATATAGAAAGCAAAATAAATTAATGATTTCAATTATGTTTTAATCCAGATCAATATGATTTCAGTTTCAGATTCTGTTATACTCTTAATCCGAAAAAATCCAATCCGGTATGATTAATCCTATAAGATTGATTTGAGAAGCAAGAAGAGCAGTCCGTACCACAAGCTGTGCGACCATTGCATCATTCGCTGGGCTTTGACAGGCCGATTCCGTCGAAGTTTTCTCAAGTTATATTATCTCATAATCCGGAACCGAAATAAATTTCATCCAATCTTGTAATATCTCTAGATGATCCTTATGGATTTTGGTAAATAAATTTTTGAATATTTGTCAATTATTTATATTTTGAATATTTGTCAATTATTTATACATTTATCCCTGTCAAAATAAACAATTTTTGAAATTGAATCATCATATCCAGTATAAGTCAAATGACATTCAAACAAAACGTCATTATACATAATGAAAGGTGATATGATAAGTTGAGTAAATTTTCAATAGTTGGTGGCCCACTCGTTTTATTGAGATATATTCCTACTTAATTTGAGAAGTCTTAACCTAAAAATGATTTAAATAATTTAAGAAAAAAGGGAAAATAATTGATGAGATAAACAAAATAAAATGTAAATAAGAGTAAAGACTTTAAAACTCCACGGAGAGAGTGGTGGTTTTCGACAACACAATTCAATGTGGGTCATCAACACATGCTAATTAATTGGCCAATTTTTTTTTTTTTTAGGGAGAGGAAGGTTGCTTAAAGGACCAAATCGAGCAGAACCTGATATTTTACTGGATTAATTCGGTACCATTATATCATAATTTGGAACGATTTAATTCGGTCCGATCCGGTCTAGTGAAATTACATTTGAGAGTTTGTTTGTACGAATTTTAAAAATAATTTAACGGACACAAAATAATAATAATAAGTTTTAAGTTTGCTCGTGTTTTTTTTTTAAAGTTCTCGTACTAGCTTTGTTGAAACATTTTAGTTTTGATGATGTACCTGTTAAACTCAGTAGCCGATAAAATTCAGCAGATAGATCGTTCACTTCTGATATATTAGCAACAATCATTTAGGAGCACTACTGAATATCAGCAACAATCAATTATGAGCATTCAATTTACCTCGTACTTATAGCATAAAATTAGCATATTGAGCATTCAAAATGCTAGCACTCTATTTAAGGAAAACAACTTCTGACTGATAGACAGATCGTGTCAAGCATTTAATGTTGTCTTCTACTTTTGGAGCATATCAAATTATATTTGATATATTAGACAAGTGTATTAATTATCATGACTCGACCAATTTATAGTTGTTCAAATTCGAACATTTTATGATCATCTATATAAGGTTATTTCTTATCTTCAGCAAGATACAAACTTATGTGATCATTTTCTTACAAATCAGAAGCATTCTTGAAATTATCAGAAGCAAAACCCTCAAGTTCATATCAGATATCATATTGTGCTACTTCGTACTCACTATAATCTTACTTGTATTTCATCATTTGAATAAGTCGTTGTAACTAACAGAAAGAGTCTTTTTGTTCATTAGCATGTTTATATTGTGAAAAGAATTGTTACTAAGAGTTTCAGTAGACACTGTTAAGTCTTATTGAAGTGGTGTTTACAAAAACTATAAATATCAAAGTTTTTTAGTGGATACCTTGTAGAAACAGACGAAGGGGAGACGTAGAAGATATTCATCATTCAAACTTCAAGAAACAAGTATTGTGTTCTTATTATTACTGTCATTACTGTTCACAAAGTTCAGTAGCCTCATTTCGCATTACACAATGTCTTCTGATCTTTGAAGGTCGAGATCAGATTTCTACTACTAAAACCAATGGATGTTACCCTTTCATTGAAAAGAAGAAAATAGCTTTTTGTTTCATTCACCATTCATCTAAAGCACATCTCGATCTTAACAAATGGTATCAGATAAGGTTTTCTCAACCTCTGAACCCATACATTCAAAAACGTTGACATCATTCAGAAAAACTCAACACTCGCTGTGACAAAAGACATTACACAAGACCCTTGAAAAAAATGTATTTAGTAAGATCAAGATATGTGCCACTGCAAAAGAAATATGAGACAAGCCGATTAAACTCAGTTAGGGAGACGATCAAACAAAAGAAAACAAACTCAAATTAGCCATGCAAAAGTATGAAAATATCAATATCTTTGAATGACTTTGATGAGATATTTAGTAGCATCGTCATTGAATTAGCTGCTGTTGGAAAAGAGTACACAAATAGAAAAGTTGCACTCAAGGTGCTGAGATTTCTGCCAAGGGAATGAGATGTAAAAACAATTACAATGAGAGAATCAAAATACCTAAACAAGTTGGAACTGCATGACTTGTTTGTTCATCTAAAGGAATACGAGTACCACTGTTAATGTCATAAGTTCAAGTTGGTATTTAGACGGTGGATGTTTAAGACACATGACTAGTCAAGACAAATTATTATCAAAATTCAACAATTGTGGTTTACCTAAAATCAAATTTGGAGACAATTATAAAGGTAAAATTGTGGTTAAAGGTAAGATTATCCACAAAAATATTGTTACGAATGATGTGCTGTTAGTTGAAAATTTGAGTCGCAACTTGATTAACATTAGTCAATTTTGTGACAATTGTTATATGGTAGAATTTCACAAGCACACATGCATGATCAAAGATTCTGATTGCAATGTTCTTTTGCAAGAAATTAGAAATTGAAATACTTATAAAATAAACTGGGATTACATTCATCATGTTAGTGCTACATGCTTTGTTGCTTCTCAATCTGAAAAACATTGGTTATGTCATAAACCTTGAATCATTTGAACTTTAGATCGATCAATAACTTGCTTAAATCAAATCTAGTTGAAGGTTTACCGGAGATATAATTTTTAAAGAACCATGTATACTAAGCTTGTCAATTAGGTAAGTAGGTAAGATCTAGATTTATGAATAAAGGTAGTAAATTGACATCTCGTAGCTTGAAATTATTGCATATGAATTTATTTGGACTCATACCCGTAGGGAACTTAGTGAAAATTAAGTATACTTTGGTTATTATTGATGATTTTTCTAGATTTACATGAGTTATATTCTTGAGTGGTAAAGATCATACATACTCTCAATTGATTAAATTTTTTAATATGTTCAAAATGAAACATTTGTTTCAATTATTAGAATCAAAAGTGATCATGATACTGAATTTACAAACAAAAGTTCATAAGAATATTTAATAGAATAGGAAATTCAGCGTGAATTTTCAATAGCCAGTACTTCTTAACAAAATGGTATTGCTAAGTAAATATATGTATGTAGCTTTTATTTCTCATTTAGAACCTAAAAATATTGATGGGGCTCCTTGTTGATTCTACTTGGATAGATGCCATGAATGAAGAGTTAAATCAGTTCAAAAAGTACTTTGATTCGCTGAGTTCGGTGAGATTATTTCTGCACTTATTCCAAAAATTTTATTCTGCACTCAGCAGATCGAGATTAGATCATTGCTGCTAACACCTTTGTTGAGCACAATATAGTTTTCAGCAAGAAAATTTATAAGGTATTTATTCACCCTCCACTCTAAACACCGTAGCCGATCCTAACAGTTATTTTTAAATTGGGCATTCTTGACAATAATTTAGTGTATTAAACTATAATTTACACTCATAATTCAAATAACAATTGTAGTTTATTAGAAAATAAGATACATTCTTGATTGTATAAATAACGTATATTCTTGATGAATAATAGTATTGATGCTGTTGATTAAATTTCTGATGAAGTTAGCATTGATGAATAAATGAATGATCAGTACTGCATATATACAAAATTAAATGATTATTTAAAAAATATTTTCTTGATAAAGTTTCATTACTATTTTGACTCGAAATAAATTTATTAAACAAATAATAATTCTTGTTAAATTTAAGATTTCAACATAAATTTTTTTTTAATATTTTTTAAAAGGTGCCTTTTCATAAAACTAATAAGTTGAACAAATACATTTAAATTATTAACATATTTATTTGACTTTTTTTATTATTAAATAAATAATATAAAGATAATTTAAAATATGCTATATTTCAATATATTAAAGATTAAAATGATTTTTTTTAAAAAAATATATACAATAAATTTGTTAAAAAAATAATGAGGGCGTTTCATTATTTTTTTTAGAAATTAATGAAGAATGCTGAATTTTTTAACTTATGTGTTAAAAATAGGAAAATTAATTGAGAAGTTTTTCATTATTTGCAGAAGAATGTTTTGAAGCTTATAATTTAATGCGTAAAAATTGGATTTATAATGGTGAACAAGATGTCACATGCCAAACACGTGATAACAAAAAAAACTGAGTGATGCTACATGTACATCCATATTTGTACAACATAAAAAATTCAATGCGAAAATTCAATTTATCAAAATCTCACTATATATTGAATACAAAATATAGCGATTGTCAAAATCTCACTACATATTGAATATAAAATCTCGCGATATAACAGTAAAATCTCGCGATATAATGATTGTAAATATCGATGTAACGATATATTTGTTGTACCTATAACATTATTCCTGAATCAAATAAGAACTGAATCAAAAGTTTTGATTTGACAGAGAAATTTTAGTGAAAGTTCCCTTTATTCAATTCGTTAATGCCGGTAAAGAATTAGAAATATATTATTTTAGAATTGATGTTTTTGATATATTTATTTATGTGTGTGTTTTTTTTTTTAAAAATCATTATAAAAATGTTGCAAAGTGGGAATGTTTATAAAACTAGTACAATCTGAATTCAAAATTTTCTTTAAAAAATCAAAAAAAAAATTTACGGATTCAGAGAATTTGTGGCACTCTGTCACGGATTCGAAGAAGAATATGTGACAATCAGACTTTGGATGTTCAAATTTGAAGGCTATAAAAACCTCGCAAATGTTAATTCACGAATTTCTTCCGAAGTTTTGAAGGTGCGTTACTTTAATTCTTTTGTTATCAAGTAGCATTTTGTTTTTTTAGGTAGTTCATCGGTAATTAATTTATTTTTATTTTTATTGAAATAATTTTGTTTCGTAAAATAATTTTTAATTTAGTTAGGTGGTAATATTATTTGTTGATTTTATCACCAATTTCGTACGAACGGGTCTTAAAAGTAATTTTATTATTTTTGTTGATAATATTTACATTATTTTTTTATATTTAGTGTGTTATTATTATGAAAACACCAAAACATATTTTCATCGAACTTATTATTTTAAAAAAAAATTTATAGAGTAAAAATTTATTTCTCATCTAATTATTGTTTAGTGTATAATAGCATTTTTTTATGATTAAAACTAATATTTTGGTATATTAATAAGTTGCGAAATGTGAAAGGAAAATTTATGATTTGTTAATATCATTTAATAAAATATTTTACTCGAATTATCAAATCAAATTTTAAAAAATTGCATCGAATTTTTTTTAATTTAATAATTTTAATAAACTGACAATTTTTTATGATTATTGAGCGGTAAAGTAAAAACTAGTTTGTATAATATATTTATTTCAGTTATTATTTGAGAAATTTAGGAAATAATATAGTTTAAATATTTTTTGGTAAAAAATAATCCATTAAGTTGTAGTATTTAAAAAATGTAGTTTAAGATTATTAAATTATACAAGACTGTATTATTCTGAAATATTTAGCAAACAAGACTATTTTTAAAAACAGTTTCTTTAGATGAGCAATAATAATTTTTTTAGAAAAATGGCTTTTACTATATTTATTAATCATAATTAGAAATAAACGTAAATATATTTTATCCGATAAATATAAATAATTTTAATATATGATATAATATATGATATTTTTGAATATATTATTATCTAATAAACTTTTTAAATTTATGATATTGAAAAATCATGCTATATATGTTTTAAAGTGGAAGAATGATTACTCGCATATAATATGAACGATATATTACTTATAGATTTTATTTTAATATATTCTACAACTCGATTTTAAATTTAAAATAAATTTTATCGACCTAATAAATTTTGCATAGGATAATTATAATAACAATATTAAACATCTTTTTAATATTGTTTTTATTACTCTTTAGTTAATATTAATATGATATAGTATCATATACTATAATAATATAATAAACTAATATTCGTTTATTGATATTAGTATGTTTTAAAGTGGAAAAATTATTAGCTATAGATTTTTTTAAATATATACTTATAACTTGACTTGAATTTTTAAAAAAGTTTAAAAATTGTCATTGAACCAATTAATTTTGGCATAAGGTAATACTAATAACAATACTAAATCTCTTTTAGTATTTTTTGTATTATTCGTTAGTTAATATTAGTTAATATTATTATCATATAGTCTCATCCCACTACAATAATATTACAAACTAATATTTTTTAGTTAATATTAGTATCATAGACTATAATAATATTATAAACTAATTACTGTATGTCTCTCCCGAATGATTGTTTATAGAAGAAATAACAAGTAAATACCACTTACGTAATGAGAATTATTAGTTATTATTAAAACAAAGTATTCACTATTAACACAATCATCAATTCATCAACATCTACATTTTATTAATTACAGCTGAGAAAAAAATAATTTTATTCAGTATAAAATATGTGATTACATAACTTTTGCTAAAAATTAAAATATTTGTTCTATCTTGATTTTATTTTTTGCAAGATGGATGAAAATACGGATAATGTGTTGTATTTACGGGGTAGACACATTTCAAAACGTATCAACGCTGAAAACATGGATGCACTCATACCTCCACGCATATCGGACAAATGTATATGGAGATTTCATAATACAGGAATTCACATTCGTGTCTGCCTATGTCTAGCACGCATGAGTTTTTACGTTGTCATTTAGCGTGGCCCTATTAAAAATTTTGATAATCACTTGCATACAACTATAGATAAGAGATGACGTCGTGAAACAAACATATTCCACCTTACAATGGGAGAGGTTACAATCACCCTACAAGACATTACACTTATTTGGGGGGTTAAATATTGATGTTATGCTAATCATTGGTTTAGTTACTGCGTATCACAAACATATGTTACAGCAGTGATGTGCAACTTGGTTGGGTTTTATACCTTATATCTTCTCATATTAAATGTGCACACCTTTGTTTGACCGTTTTGCGAGACCACTGCCTAAATAATATGATTAATGATCACAACACAAAAGGGGACATTGCACAATATTCTCGTTGTGTGGCATTAATGATCATTGGGGATTGTATGCATCCGGACTTGGAAAGTTCTACTGTGAAACTTATATATTTGCAGTTTCTCGAGGACATAGAAAGAGTGAATATGTACAGCTGAGGTTCTGCTGTGTTGGCATATCTTTATAGAAAGTTGTGCAACACATCAATAGGTGTAAAAGTGGACCTGTGTAGCCTGTTTAGATACTGTAGTTATGTTTGCACTTCTAGACTCATGATATTTAATCCATTTAATATGTTTTGAGGTGACAATTTATGTTGTATGTTATTGCAGAATTGGACTTGGTCTATAAATACTCTTCTTTGCCCAGATAGACTACAACAAGTATCTATGTCAGCAGAGCAGACTGCAGATGTGCTTCAGGGTCTATCATTCCCAATATACGGTGCAAATTACTAATTAGATATATTAATTTCTAATATTATTTTGTTATGTATTTTTAATGACCTATATCATGTACTTATTCAAATCGTAGGTGAAGACATGGATTCTCATGGATATACATGGCCCATCGTTTGGTTTCTATCACAAGAGATATGCTTGACATGATGGTAGAAGAGCATATAGCCAAATTCATTAGTTCTTTAAATCAATGATTGCTTCAAAATATAATCAACATGTTATATGAGCAACCTGATAATTCTTTTTTATTTTATTTTCTATAGTTGATATGGATCGTTTATGATATAGAATCACATGAGATAGCTATATTGCTTGAAGGAAACATAATTCACCTATTTCGATCAGCATGTGCGTTGATCAATTTTGATATAGTTGATATGCATAAACAAGAGAGGTGTCTTCAACAATTTGGAATGCGTCAGGGTATCCCCACCTGCTACTAACTTTGATAATTTCCATAAATTGACGCAATAGGGGCGGAAAAAATGTGATTGAGCGGCGTATCACAAACATTTTGTATATATGTAGAACGACATATATAATTTTGTGATTAATGGGGAATATGTCATACATGGTACACCCGGTATCACAATGGAGTATATTGGTTGGTATCATCATATTTCATATATATTTCTCTCTCCAACAGCGGTACCTTCTAATCGTCCTTGACAAACTGTTTCGAACCGCACAATAACTTACTGCGTATTATTGTATCTTATTTTAATGTTTTTATTTCAATTTGATGTATTTAAGGCAAGATTTGATTTGATATTACTCGTATCATTATCATTATCGGTTTTTTTTGAAAAAAATTATAATTACATTATATGCAATGGAGAACAATTATTAAGAACTGTATAATTTTTTTGAAAAAATTATAATTATATTAATCAATTCAATTTTTTCAAGTAAAAAATTGTACACTACGTCGCTGTAGATGTTTTACCTCTCACATTGTCTCTCCCTTGATAATACTTAGTCCATCTCATTTCTTATGTGTGTCCTGCGATCTCTACCAACCTATTTCTTTTCTCGACGAACGGTATTGTGTTGTAATTGGAATAAAGGTTCATCCCAATATTGTTCATTATGAACATGGTAGAATCTTCCATCATATGTGTTCACATATTCGCTCAGTGTAAATCATGGTTGTACAAGTTGTGTAGAATATAATCCAAACCATTTTGCTGCACATATAACATGTGAACAAGGAATTCAAAATATTGTCAATTTGCCACATGTACAATCATGTGTAGAAATGTTAACTGTAACGCCCCGAAAATTTAAAGGTCCACGCGAACCACATTCACGCAAATTATTAAATTCCTTGTATTTTAATTAATTGTTTTAATTGCATTAATTAATTATGTTGTGCATATTTACATGTTTAAAATATATTTTTCTACACGGTTGCATTAAAATATATTTTTAAAGGTTTTTCGAGTTGCGATCGAGGAACGGAGACCGATGGCTGAAAAAATGTAAAATATTTTTATAAAATAATTGTTTTTAATTATTTAAATTATGGGTGTTTTTTTTTTTTATCATTTTTGAAAATATGGGGTTTTGAGGTGATTTTATACGCCGGGACGTAAATTTTATCGGTGTTGGACTTTCAAATAAAATACGAGCTTTCGGGCAACCCGACTAATAAATTCACAAATCTATTTAAACAAAAAATTTGTAATTATTTTTATTAAATCCTAAGTAGGACTATTGGGCTTAATTTTGAAGCTTAAAAGGCCTAAATCCTATTTAGTTGTTTAATTAGTATTTAAAGTATTTATTAAACAAAAAAAACCCTACACAATTCAAGTAAACACACGGCCACTTTCTGATTTTTGGCACACCAAAACTCTTTCTCAAAACATCACACGGCACACACCTCTAAATTCACGAGAAAGTTGCAAAATTTCAAAGGAAAATTCAGCCAAGGGTTCGTGTCATCGTTCTTCGCAATCGTCAACGTAAATTCGTGCGTAAATTACGCAAAGACACGCCATAATTCTTCCTTTTCTCATCTTTCACACCATAGTAATTATTTAAAATTGTTTTGCATGAAAAACATGGCACACAAGATGGAATTTTCGTAACTACATGCATAAGTATCTTAAACTTGTGTTTTTGCTTCCCAAAATCATGTTTTTATATTGTATAAGGGGCTGCCATGATTAGGACTTGGTTAAGGATGATTTTCATGAAATTTAAAGGCCTAGAACTCACACAAAATCGCAGCAAACAAGGAACAAACAAGCTGGAACCGTGGGACGGGTTTAGACAATAAGGGGCGCCGTGAGTTGTGTGTCTTCATGGGTGTGGTTTGATGCATGAGGCTTAGGGGCTCGACCAGGTCTTGAGGAGGGGTCGGTTGGGACGTGGCTAGGTCCTAGGAAGAGTCCTAGAATGGCTAGGACTCGTGGTTCAGGCTGGGGAAGAGTCCACGAAAGCTAGGACTCTGCCCAAGCAATTCACGCGCGCAGGAGTTCAGGAAGAAGAGGGGCTCAAGGTTCAGGGTGGGCGCTGGCTAGGTAGTCCAGTAGGGACTAGGGACGATGGGTCAGGGTTAGGACGGGGCCTGGTGCAGCCAGGGCTCGTGGTTGCTCGAGGGAGATGAGGGCCGAAACCTTAGGAACAAGAGGAAGGTAGCGCGCAGCAGCTGGTGGATTTCAGTTGGTTCGTGCGCGAGTCTAGTGGCCTGGGCTGGTATGGGCTGGGTCTGGGCATGGTCCAGGGTTGGTTAGGGTCGGCTGGGCTCGGTGGTGGCTCGGCTGGAGGTGTCCTAGGTTGGCTAGGAGTCCTTGATTTAGCAAGGAGTCTCACGCTATGCACTTACAGAATTTGGGTCAGGTTCCAGGTGGGTTTTTGAGCGGGCCAGGCCGGGTTTTGGGCTGGGCTTGCACAGTAGGGTCCCTAGATGGGTTGGGTAAGTTTTGGCTCAAGGTGGCTCGGGCGTGGCTCGGGTAAATTAGGAGATGGCTCGGTGTGTTCGTCGAAGGGTCAAAAACGAAAATTTAAGAAGGAAAAATAGATCCAAGGGTCCACGGGGGTGGCTCATGACTTGGAAGGGTAGAATAAATACTAAAAATTTTATGTTTAAAATTTGGGATCAAAATAACGAGTTTTGGATTTATTCGGGATTTAATCGCCGCACGAAACGCTAATTAACGAGTTAATCGAAAAGTCTAGTTTTAAGCTTTATAAAATTATGAAAAATTAGGTTTGAGCTTAAATAATTATTAAAAGCCTAAGTTTTTAATTTGGGAATTTTATATTAAGGTTTGGTTGAATTCGGGATTAAAAAGCATTAATATGTTACATTTAAAGATTAATTTAAAAGTCCTCGATTTAGGATAAATAAAAAAATGAGAAAATTCATGTAAGCTTAAATAATTATTTGCAACATGTTAGAGTCAATGAAATAAAGAAAAAGTCAAAAACGGGAAATTTTACGTCCAGGGGTAAAACGGTCTTTTTACACGTAGAAATTAGTAAACGTCATGGCAGTGCCCTGAATGCTGTTTTATGTGCTAATATGATTATTTTCTATAGTTATGGATGCTTATGGAATTTTAAATGTTAAAATGATATTTTAAACGTTTATGGGATTTTATATATTAAAATGATATTTTAAATATTCAGGAATTTTATATGTTTATGATTTAATATGTCAAAATGTTATTTTAAATGTTTTGATGTTAAAATGCTTATTTTCAAATGTTTATGAGTTTTTACATGATTAAATAATGATTTTTAAATGTCCATGGATTTTTATGAATTAAAGGCTGACATTTAAAATACATGTTGCATGCTTGGTTTCAAAAAAATGAAAAAAAGTTATGTTATTCATGATTTTCATAAAGTGATGTGAATGAAAAATGTTGAAGGAAGTGAAGTAATTGTGACTAATTCGTTAATAATGGCGATGTCGTGAGGGTGATGGTCCCAGTGGGAGCCCGACGATCGTGTTTCCATTATTGCGAATATGAGGTTATGAGGTTTGAGGAAGAATGGGAATATCGTGAGGGGAGAAGGCCCCAGAGGGAGCCCATTTATGGGAGAAGGCCCCAGAGGGAGCCCCGACGATCGTATTTCTATTCGATCATGTTAGGCCAAGGCTCAGTTGACCGGTGAGAGCGTCGCTGATGTCCCCGCCGCCCAGTACTGTGGTTATATTTAGATGGATCCATCGATCATGTCATGTGAGGAAAGTCACAATTAACGATCTGAATTCAACAAAGGAAAAGGAAAAGGAAAAATGTTTATGATCATGAAAAGGGTTTTATATCATGTCATGTTGAGGAAAAGGAAAAAGTTAAGGTTTATGTTTTGCATATCATGAAAACGTTTTAATTAAAGTTTATGCATCAAGAAAATGTTTAAGAAAATGTTCATGTTTAAAGTTTATGCATCTTCATGAAAACGATATTTTAAGTACAAGTAATTTTCACTGTTGCATGTGGTTTTATATGTATTATTTGTTATAAAGATTATGGTGTGTTAAGTCTTTAGACTCACTAGGTGTGATAGATGCAGGTTATCATGATAATGCTAATGGAGGTCTTGATGGTTGATCCGACTGGACTGGAGGTGCACATGACCCGAGGACCGACTCTAGTTTCCGCATATATGTTATGATTTATGTTAAAAGATTTTATGACTTTTATCATGATTATGAGTGGTTTTTGAGAGGCTATAGTATGCGCTATACTTTTCAAATGTTATTTTTAGATTTAGAAAAATGTTAGTTGGTTGTTTATTTTAAAATGATGTCAAAAATATTTTATGAAATTTTATGGTTCGGCTGAATGCTGTGTGAGGTTAAAAAAAAAAAATTCTAGTACTTTTAAAGCAATAAGAAAGGGCAGGACGTTTCATTAACGGCTTATCAATCATGGACTGATTATGCGTACTCAAAATTTGATATGTTGTAAAAAAAGTCAATCGAACATCGAGTAGTAAAATTTGACCAAAGGGATCAAACAACATCCGATGCGACATGATGTTTCCATCATTTTTTGACTTTTTATTCGGTGTTGAATGAAATAGTGCACGCATCGTTATAAGGTCAACTCTATTATTGCGGTTATAGGGAGACGTCGAGCCCCTTTCAACACACCATTAATACACTTAGACATGTTCGTCGTCATTATCCCTTATCTCCACCCACCATCATGAGCCAATGATCATTTTTCTTTTTGGATGTTTGACAAAAAAGTGAAAACTATTGCATTTTTTGTTTTTATTGCTTCCATTGTGACATTAACTTGTCCAATTTGGTGATGCATCTCTGCTTCTCAACATAAATCCTTCAAATGAATGTTTTTGAACTTACTGTTGAAATTAGAACACACATGCCTCAAACAAAAACGATGGACACCGCGAGGAGGTTTGAAGTCATGGATATCATGCATTAGAATTGTTATACCCACATGTCTATTATATATAAGACACACACCTCTGCAAACTTTTGTAACATGCCATGCAACATTACCTAGGAACCAATGCCAAGATTCGTAATTTTTTTTTATCAACAAGCGCAAATGCTAGAGGCATAACCTGGTTATTGACATTCAAATTCACTGTTATTAGTAGTTTGTGCTTATATTTTGTGTACATATGGATACCATCTGCAATGATTATGTTGCGACAATATCGAAAACTATCTATACATGGTTTGAAGGACCAAAATACCAAGTTCCAATTTTAAGTGGATGGTCATACGGTCGAAGATGCTTCCACTCTATAATAGTTCCTAGATTGTACTTTGACATATCACCCATATATTTAGGAAGCAAGATATAGAGCTTTTTCATGTGCCATAAACAATCTCCAATGCGCCCTTCAAACTCTGTCATGCCTTAGCATATGATATATCATACCCATATTTTGATTTAATGCTCTCTTGCACATACTTGATCTTGTATGCAGGATCACAACGCAAGATTCCCAAAAGTGTGTTGGCTATCATGTTGACATCAAGGTTGTGATGATCTATAGCCACTTGGCTGGATATGTATGTGTGATCATCACCATATTTTGCGAACATGAAATAGCCTAATTTTTGTTTAAATGATGCTCGAAGTCCCCACCCACAGTTGCCATCTTCAGACCAATTCTTGTATTTGACTTTTGAAATTGTTGGGCAAGTTTGGACAACGATATATTCACGTCTCAAAACTCGAACAGAAAAATCCTTCACGGAAGCTATTAAATCATTTTTTCTCTTAAAAACCATTTTCACAGCGAGGTCTGGCCTGTCAGGATTGTAAAAATTTGTTCGTGATGAAGAAGGAAGACCAAATGAATTTAGAATTTGTTCATCATATACTTCATTGAAAAATTAGGAAATTTCACGTAACTGTTGCTCCGGTGCATTAGGAAAGTGTTGTGTAAGTGTTGCTCTGGAGATCAGGACACACGATGATATGCCTTCATTTGCATTGTCAACATGTTCATCATCTTCTTCATCAATCGATGGAGCATCCAAATCATCATACCTCATGAAATGATGAGAACTGTCTCCAAACAAATCATGTTGCTCAAGCATATGTTTTGTAATTGAGGCGGAAATATTTGCAGCTCTAATAGAACTACCGAAAGGTGTAATATTTGTGGTATTTTCTTCATGACCCCGTGAATTTAAATCTCATTGTTGTGTTTTATTCGACCCCCTACAACATCAACTTCTGAGGAAACCATGATATGATGATCCTAACCCCCTGAAATAAAATCTCATCGTCGTTTTATATTTGTCCCCCATGCATACTCTTCTTCGATGAGAGATATGGTGATCTCAAGGCCCAGTGTTGATCCCATAATATGTCTGAGTTGAATGTTCTTTAATGTGATATGTAGAAGGTCATGATTGATTTAAACCTATTATTTCCAAACCTTGCGTTATTACTGGCATGACTGCCTCAGAATCGTATATACTTACGTTTTGTGACACAGTCTATGATTCAACATACAAGTACAAGCAATCCAGTATGGGCAAATCAAATATAAATTCTAAACTATCATCATCTGTATTATATACATGTTTTTCAATGTAACAAGACAATGCACTGTAAGAATATTTCGTTGATAATTTGATGTAGAATTTCGATGGGTCGTTCCGTAACATGCGATGCACATAATTCACCAAATGAGAAAATGTAATAGAGCGTGAGATTTTCATGGATCTAGTTGTAGGGATGTTATATCCAACCCTTTCATCTTCAATAATGGCAAAGACACCTACGAAGAGTAAGGTCATCACAGTATCTATTTTTGGAGAGAAAACTAAGATATAATGTCATGCAATCATAAATATTATATTATGAGTTTATTACAAATATATTATCTTAAAATGTATTTTTTATATTGGATTAAATTTCAATAATATTTTATAATATTTTTATTAATATTTTATTGCAATAAGTAATTTCAAATAAATCTAATAAATTAATATATATATATATATAT
The DNA here is from genome assembly GCF_012295235.1 of Primulina huaijiensis. Lineage (NCBI taxonomy): Eukaryota > Viridiplantae > Streptophyta > Magnoliopsida > Lamiales > Gesneriaceae > Primulina > Primulina huaijiensis. The sequence continues at coordinate 17,197,447 of NC_133314.1, read as the reverse complement.
ATATATTTTAAATAAAAATATATTTGTGTTTATGGTAATAAAATTACATTATGACTTATACTATAAAATTAATATTTTAAACTTGTGTAATTATAATTTTTATAAATATTACTTTTTTCTATTAATTCTTTTAAAAATTAAGAGTATTAATAAATTTATGAAACAAAATAAAACATAATGAAGGCCAAACATTGTCAATTTACGATATAAAGAGATATTTTTTTTAAAGGAGTGGGTCTCATGTGAGACCGTCTCACGGATCTTAATCTGTTAGATAGGTCAACCCTACCCATATTCACAATAAAAAGTAATATTTTTAGCATAAAAAGTAATACTTTTTCATGGATGACCCAAATAAGAGATCCGTCTCACAAATACGACCCGTGAGATCGTCTCACACAAGTTTTTGCCTTTTAAAAGTAGTTTTATGTAGATCCTCATAATCAAATTTGACCTTAAAAAATAAGCTAATTAATTAAAATAGCATTCTAAGTATGTTAAATTCCAAACATATCTTTGCATAAAAAATATGTTAATTATTATTTTTTACTTTCTCTATATTAATTTGCATGAACATAAACATAAATTAGAATATTATATGTTATATTAAATTGATCATATTTATAGCGTAAATATACACTATTTCATTCTAAACACTTATAATTTTTTTTCTTTCAAAAATGATAAAATATTTTAATATTTCATATGTATTAAGCACACTAATATTAACTAATTTGTCATATTAAATACAATTTTTTATATTAAAAAATAGAATTATATTTAAATAATAACACTGATAAAATCAACGTACAATATTAAAAAATGAAATAAATTAAAATTGTTTTCAGAAATATTACAAAAAACAAAATAATTTCAACATTCACAAAAATATAATAAGTTCCTTACACGTAAATTAGAAAAAAACAAACTACGAGGAAAAAGAAATGCTGAAACCGTAATAATTTAGAAAATGCTTGTTGCTTGAAGAAACGCTAAAATAAATTTCCCCGTAATTCTAAATTACACATAACAATATTTAAAAAACAAAACAAATATTTTAAAATAAAATTATTTCAATAATAAGAAAAATATATAATTACCTACATGCACGTAAATTAGAACAAAAAAGAACCAGCATTGCCTCCTCAAGAGAAAAACATAAATTATTTCAATGCAATGAATTAAGCTCCACAACACTGCTTTCTCATAAGAGCAATGTAAATTATTTTAATGAAATGAATTAAACTCCACAATTTATAGCAGAGTGACATCTCATCCAATAGGTGAGTGACATCTCATCATACTCACATAGGTGTGTACGGTAGGTGTGCAGGATATATATATAACATCANAAATTTAATAGATAAAAAAACTGTTGAGTAGAATCCGTATTAGATCATACTGGATTGTAATAGATTCATAAATGTTTTCGAATTAGTATAAGTTTATATATATTTTTTCTTTTTATATTATTTAAAGAAAATAACCTATTTATGCAATATGTTGATTGTTCTCATTATCCAATAAAGTTCGAGTCTCCCTGATTGCGAATAGTTATTCTAATTTATTTGGTAGATTTAATTGTTTTTTCGTATTTTTGTTGCCCTTGATAAGTAATTCTCGGGTCCACGCTCAAGTTCCATCAGTAATGCGGGTAGCAGCTGCATTATATCTTTATAGTCTGAAATAATATCACACTTGTGCTCTAAAAAAATTATGTTAAATTTGGGATTGAAATTTTGGTTAAAAATAAAATAACGTTTTTAGAAAATAAAATTTTCAATTTAAACAACGGTTTAACCCAAAAATTAAACCAAATAAACAGCATATGTTTGTTTGCGGATTGTGAAAAGAGAGTGGATAAAAACTTTTGTATAATTCAAAGTTCAGACCGTCCAAATCTAGCCAATTGACAAATTAAAGTGGTCCAAAATTTTTAAAAATAAAAAAAGGAAAAACAAAAACAAAAGTGGTACAAGATATTTTTTTTAAAAAAAATTAATACAATTTTTTAGTGGATCTCGATAAGAGATAAAGGAAAACATAAAAAATAGGAATACAAACCTTTTTTATGATTAAAGTTGGACCAAAGAATACACTTTTTGAAGAATATTTTATTGGGTAAATTGCCTCTGAGAAATTTTTTTTTCGCTCGCTTTTATATATATATATATATATGAAATTTCAGTATCAACTGTTTCAAATTTGATACAAAACATGTACCGATAGAATAAAATATTGGAATTATATGTATTTTATATTTCATCTATCAAAAACGGAAAATTTCGATCATGATTTGTACCTAATTTGAGTCACTCGATACTATAAATATATAAATCAATACATTAATTTAATATTTTTTATTTGAAATTTCTTAAATTAGTACTCAAACATATATAATAAATATTCATATTTATAAATTTAATCTAATTTTATATTCAAAATCTTATTTTTTACATGAGATCCAAAATAATTAAGGTGGTGTATTCAATATAGGAGATTTATTGACTTTTGTAGAGTTTAAAAGTCTAGATGTATTTAATTAAGACTTTTACAAACTCTATACAAGTCTAACGATATTCAAAATAGACTTTCATATAGTTTTAAAAAGTCAACTGGTATTCAACATTGACTTTTAAAAACTCCATAAAACTCTATATTTGGTTCAACCCAAAGATTTGGATGAATTTTTAAAACTTCTAACTCATACACAAGCTATTTACTTCTCTCTCTGTCGCTTCACATCACCTCTCCTCTTATCTCATCTAATCTATCTCTATCAATCTCTCAAGTTTTCGAAGTGTATGTATATATATATTTTCATCTTTCTTTTTCAAAATTTTCATTTTTTGGCTGATTGTTCATTTAATAATTTTTTATTTTAATATCATAAGAAATTTTAAATTCTAAAATTGATTTTGTGATTTTTAATTTATTATTTATGCAAATTAATGTAATATTCAATAATAATAAATGATGATCCAAAAAAATGTCGTTTAATTCTTAATAATTGAATATTCTCGCAACAACCATGATTTTTTTAAATTCTTTTTAGCATTTTCAATTAATATGTAAGCTATGATATTTTTATACAAAATTATATCCACATAATGATAAATAATATTCTTTTTACATGTATATTTTCAATTCAAAAACAAGTTATATATTAATCAATTGATGTATTTTAAAAAAATTACAAACATGCATTCAAACTCACATATATACACATGTAAAGATTAAATGATTTTTAACTTTTAAATAAGTAAATTTATTTATTAATATAAATATTGAAAAATTATTTCAAACTGAATATGTTATATATGTCAATTAATTATTGGTTCAAAGAAATTAATAAAAAATAATATGTTATAATTAATTATAAAATTGATAAAATCCTATTAATAAAAAATTTCACAAAAATCAATAAAAATCTTGCAAAAAAAATCTACATGAGTCCACAAAAATCTGTTTATAAATCTGCGAGATTATGTAAAAGTCGATAAAAATCTATCAAATCCATAAAAGTGTATCATTTGAAAAAATCATTAAAAGTAATCAAAACTCTGGATTGAATACACCCCACTAATACTCAAATATAATATATTAATATTAAATTTTCAATGTTTTGTCCTTTTTTCTTTCAATATTTTGTACCTTTTTTTTATCCCTGGAAAGACTTTTAGGCCTAAAGAGTGTATAATTTTTGTTTGTGTTAATGAAAAAAATGCAGAAATAAATTTTTTTTTTGGGAATTTAGGGTTGGATATTTAAAGACAATTTACCCATATTTTATAGATTTCCAAGTAATATATTTATATACTATATATTTATAATCATAGATTCATAGGTAATAACTAATTACTGCTCGATATATATATCATGGCACGATTATATTATCTATCATTTAAAATATCTAGAAATTTATTATGAAGCTAACAAAAATTATAAAAACAATAAACAATTATCTTAGTTAAATAACTATTCTAATTACTAATTAACAATTATCGATTATACACCACAAAAAAATACCATATATATATGTGCAAACAATAAGTGCACAGAATTGCCAATGGCTTATACTCATCTGCATCTAAATCTCAAATGGGACCTCAGCTTGATGTCTCAACTCAAAAAAAAAAAAAAAAAAAAAAAAAAAAATGTCTTAAAATTACATTACAATTAAATGTGTCATAACTCATACCCAATTTTTTTTTATTTTTTTTAACCGGAAAACTATCTGATGTTATTTTTTGTACATATATAAAATAAATTATCGTACTAACATAATAGTATGTGAATCAAACTACCCACATAAAGTACACAAACCGAACCCTATGACATGCTAGCTCGAGCTGGTCTTATAAAAAGAATCGAACATATCATCATTGATCAAATAGTTACTTATCCAACCAAATTCTAGGTCATTTTCGGATCTCATACCTATCTTTTAGCATATTATTTTATTAAATATAAATATGTAAGTTTATATTACACCTTAAATGACATCTCCAATTGAATTTTTTATATTAAAAAGACATCAAAATTTGACAAACACCAATAACCACAAAATCAATCTCCCTCCTTTACACAATCACTCTTCACTCAAGAAAGAAACCTCAAAACATAGGTTTCAAATTCTTCGACACAAATTATAAAACATTATTAATCCTCAAAAAAAAAATTACATTTTATGATAAATATTTTCACAATGCACACAACAAATACAAAAATCAAAGATTGGAACTGGATGGAGAGATACCTTTGTACTCTTCTTTTTCTTGTGGTTTCAAAAATCGAATCACTTTCGGTTGCAGGTGATTTGTTCATGAAATGACATAATTGATCAAATTTCTTATGAAATTACCATTTACCAACCTTGATTATGTGTGATTATCAATGAGAACTGGTCTGTTCATCGTCTCCTCTATCTGTAGTTTGAGCCTGATTCTGCTGCTCAAGATTTTCAGAATTCATATTCAAGTTGTTTCTTGAATATGAGTTTAATGCTGCTAAGATTCCTAGATTTGATTCCGCTGAAACCCCTAATCCCAGATGCTGAGATGGTTGAAGCATCGATCCTAATTGCAGTGGGCTCGATCGTCCGCTTTGAAACTCCAGATTCCCCGAATAATTATACCTCGGCATGAAATGCAGCGGGGTTTGCAGGGCGTTTCCGCCGCCCTGTGCGGTGGGGAAAGGCCAGATCTGGGTCGTCTCCGATGGGGCTCCTGACGCCGTCGGGGAAGAGGACGTTGGGTTTCGAGAACCATCGCCGCCTCCGGCTGATGCCGTGAGGGGGAGCATCCAGAATGTGCTGCCGGTGGTGCCGCTGCTTGGGGAAGGTGTTACAGCCCACATGGCGGTGGTGGGCATCATGTTAGTGTGTCTGATTATACTTCCCGGAGAATGCCCAGCGGTGGCAGCCACCGCCACTTCTTGTGTTTTCTGTGCTTGCATTACTTGTGAACTGTTTTCTGATTTGAATCGTTTGTGTGGAGGCGAGCTGGGGCCTTCACCATGTGAATCGATGGCTCCTTCTTTGAACAAATCTTCCCTGTATCTCTTCTGCAAGTAATTCTCCGTTGCTTGCTGAACTCCGCCGCCGCTTTCGCCGCCTACAGATTCCGAATTTTGAGCTGCTTGTAAGAGATGGGAGCTCTGCTGCTGGTGATGAAATCCTAACATCTGTGAAAAACTCTCTTCGTAAGGGTGATGAGCTAACCCCAGCGCGCTATGAAAAGAATGGGGCATGGATTTTGACGGAGGAGCCGAGTGGGTGGAGCCGCTGCTCCTGAGAGAGAAGTTAAGAGTAGAAAAATTCGCCGGGATTGTCCCAGTGCCGGTGGCCGCTAAGATGGCCGGTTCCGCCTGCTGGAGGAGCCACTCAATCGTTTCACCATCCGATTTGTGACCCAATTCTCTTGTCAACTGAAAAACCCGAGCAGCACAAGCCGCAGGCATGCGGATGCGCCGGCCGCGCCCGTCGACTTTGGTGTGGCGGTCTTTGGTAGGTTTCTTAGCTGGCGGTTGAGTCCCTTGTTCTGCCGGTTGTACCTGCTGCTGCCGATGTTGTACTTGGTGGGCTGATTTATTGGATGCTGGATCGTCAATTAGGTCTTCTGATCTGGTCGCGATTGCTAAGGAGGCGTCCACCGGCTGCGTCGACTGGGATTGACCACCGCCGCTGTCCGCCGCCGCGGGAGTTTTTGGGGCCGTGGAATTAACTCCAAGTAGACCACTACCTGGTGTACTGAGGGCGGAGAAGGAAGCCAGGTACGGTGGCGTCGGCCACCCATGAAGGCGGTGGACAAGGTGTGGCGGAGAAAGGAGGTGGCGGGAGGAGGAGGAGGAGGTGGCGGCGGCGGGATTGGCGGTGGTGGGTTGTTTCTTGTTAGCTTGTGTTGACTCATTGATTTCCATAGTGGGTTTAAAGGTGTGAGCATAAAGAATTATGCTGGTGGGTTCAATTTTCCTTGCTTCCTTTTACTTTGTCTTGCGATCGGTCATTCGTTACAATTTTAAAACTCATTTTCATATAATAATAAAACCTATTTTTCAATTTATTTTATTTATTATTTTGTATTAGTTTTTTCTTTTCTTTTTCTCTTTTAAGATGATGATAGAACTTGTTGCCATCATCTGATCATGTTTAACTCGAACTCATACTTAAACTTTGAACTCCAAGCCCATTTCTAACAAAAGTAGAGGAGCTCATGGTAGACCTCATGATCTCTCTTATAAATATATTAGATTTAAAACTTCATTTATTCATTCACTATATTAATTTTCGGCAGCATTTTTAGCTGCTCTCTCATCTATCTTAAGCACCTGACTTGAGGTTTCGAGGGACTACGCCGAGACATCCTCTGAGCCCCTTCTATTGATCTTCTTTGTGGTTTAAGGTTCAGATTATATCCGATGTTTGAATTCGGGGTAATCTAATCTACCGGAATCGAACCCTATATTTTTAACGAGTATCAAACTCTACTGTCCGTTATTTTTCGATATACACCAAATAAAATTTCAAATTAATCCAATAATCTATATTCCACGTTAGTTAAATAAATTATATTAGTCAAATTTTATATGAAAAACTCCTAAAAAGTATTGCTATAATTTTCTTTTCTTTTCTTTCTTTTTCTTCCTATAATGGAAAACAAAAAGTACCCCAATAGTAGGGATGACAACGGGTCCGGGTTGGGACGAGTTTGGCCAAACTTGGGACTCGCCCCGCCTTCCTTTATACCCACCCCACGAATCCAGTGATTGGACCCGTCAAAAATATATAATTTTATTTTTATTCAATAAATTTTTAAAAAAATTAACAAATTATTAAATTTATATGTCCAAATTTATATTAATGATATTCATGCTAAAAAAATATATTATCACAAGTTAAAATATTCACAAAAACTCTTGTGAGACGGTCTCACAGATCAATTTCGTGGGTCAAATATCTTATTTAGGTCATCTATGAAAAAATATTACTTTTTATGCTAAGAGTATTACTTTTTATTGTGAATATCGGTAGAGTTGACCCGTTTCACAGATAAAAATTCGTGAGACCGTCTCACAAAAGACTTACTCTAAAATATTTTGACTTGTATTCAAATGATAACAAAAAAAAATTGTAATAATATATTTTCATATTAAACATATAATAATAAATTAAAATAATTTCAATCCAAAAATTTTATAAACTAAAATTATAGATAATGTATTAATTATTTAGTCTAAAAAATATAATTATATCGTTGATAATTTATATACATCTATATTTTATATTTTAAATATATAAGTATATTTTGGCGGGGCGGGTTTGATCAAATCCAAAACCTCTCGGACTCGTTTGTAGATCCACTAGACTTGACTCATTGTCATCCCTATCCATTGGTGAATATCTTTGGAGGACGATTGGATCAAAATATGTATAGTTTATCGTTCTCATAATTGATATATTGCATCGTGAGATATTTAATAATTAAGCCATCAAAATAAATAATCAAATTGATTCAATTAAATACTCTGGATTGATTATCTTCACTTCGACTATATATATTATAGTGACCGAATTAGATATGTAGATGAACTAAGTTGTTCGTGAGCTATTCATAGTTCGATTCGATAAAAACTCTTTTAATTACACTCGTAAGATAAACGAACCAAGATCAAGCTTTACGACGTTCGACTCGTTAACTTGTACAAATTTGTTAGCAGGAACATGAATCAACTCTTAGATAAAAATAATAAAAATAATAGTTTTGATATTTGATTTATAGATTTTATATTTTTAAATATGACAAATATGAAAAATCAATTAAATTTATTTATTAGAATAAATTTATATAGTTTAATAAAAATATTATATTTTTATCTAAATATATAATTTATTTTTCAATGAATTTAATGAATATTTAAATTTATTGAGCCATGAATATATTTGTTAAAAAAAGATCCGCCTGATAATAAATGAGTCAAATTCAAGCATTTAAGGATTCGGCTTGACTTGATTCCTTCTCTAAAACTAGTTCTTAGTTTTGCACCGTGCTGCACTGTCAATACATGTATATCCTAAATTATAAACATGAGAATATAGTTCTTTATAATAAGAGACTAAATTTTGAGTGAAAGATTTACTTTAATTTGTTACACGTGGTGGTCCTAGTGATTCCCAACGAGTTTAATGATATCCTCGTCTTATTGTCACTCTCTTCCTCATTTCAAAGGTTTTTATTTTGTGATGAACTTCAATATGAATAAGATAGAGACTAGTGCAATCATCGTCTGGAACGAAAATGTGCCCACAAGGTAAGAAAAAGAAGTGTTTTGCCCCCTACAAGAAAAACAAACCCAATAAAAAGGATAATCTGAGGAATACTTTTAAGGCCCACAAAGTCCAATAAGTCAGAACATGTTTGTTTCCACTACAAGAAGTTTGAACATTGAAAAATATCTAGGCTAGAAGTATTTTTGCAATATCTAAATTTCAAAGAATATGATGATATTCTATTAAAAAATGTCCAAATGATTTTAGCAAAAAAAAAAAAAGATAGTCTTAACTAAGCACATTTATGAAACGCTAGACTATGACATATTTTTCGAAGAAGGATGCACAAGCTAGTAGGAAAAGAAGTGTTTGTCAGACATAAACTCTCTTTATACATGTGAGTCATGTCTTAAAGAAAAAATTGCCAAAGTTCATTTCCTAGGGAAAGTAAAATGTGCACACTGAATAACCCTCCCTCCGAATTTTCAAGTAGTTATCATTTATCGAGTTGATTAATATAGGGTTATGGTTGTACACCTTTAGTCTTTCGATCTGAGAAAACATGAAAGCTCTACATACTAGCACTGCACTTTTATTCTTTTACCGATTCTACAAAGGTCATTAGGTGGCGAGGTTGAGTGTATTTTCTACATACATAGGAGTAGATATTCTAGTCAGGGATCCACTGCTCACCTACGTGTATGGATATCTTATGTGATTTGATGAGTTAATAGTGCAAAGAATATCTAATTAGAGTAATACATGTGCATTATGTAAATGTGTTTCCTTAGTTGCACCTATGATGATACTATGATTACTCAAAGATATATCACATCGTTATCGAATTCATTTACAACTCTCAATATACCAATAGTTGCCGATTCGACCGGGATTTATGTGCTGAAGGGACCATATTGTACTCTAATTATTACCTATTGGTTCTTGCAAGAACTATCAACGATACATAGGATACCATTTGTGCACTGTTATTAGACTCTCTTGCCATGATCTGATGGGTGTAATCAGACTTGAGTTCAAACGTTTTGATCAAGGTGTTGATGAAAAGAATGAGACTAATTAGGGTAATCCATAATAAGGACAAATGTTGTCATGAATCATGTGAAGTTATGAACATACGACTAGTTGTATATTTTAACCATTAAATGTCACACAAATATTGAATTATGTGTTTGCGTTGAGATAGTCAGGTACAAAGAGTTGAATTTGGAGACTGTATGTTTGACGGAGATCAAACATATTGCTTATAAAAGAGTTTATTTCATATTTGAGATTTGTGGAAGTTATCATGATTGCTAATTTTGTGAGAAGAGTGCAACTGTCTAATTTAGTGAAATAGTTCCAAAATAGGCAGCTGTCAAAATTGAACATTGAAAAATTTTGTCATTCAAAATTTTTATTTTTCATTATATCAACGAGTTTTGTATCCTCGTTATATCGGCGCTGTCTGATCGTCGATTGGAAATATAATGAATCAACAATCCTAAAATGTTTAATTACTAAACATAAAAATTCTAGTCAAAGGATGATCAGTAGATGCTTCAATTGTCAAAACACAAATGAAATATTTTAGAAAAATCTAGAAATGATTATCTAAATAGTTGTTATTTAATTATATTACGTATTTTCAAGAGTTGGAAATAATCCATGAGAATATTTTAGAGCAACCTATATTATGTTAGTTAAGTAATATTTATTTAATTATATCACGTGTTATCAAAAGTTGAAAATACAACATATGATTTTTGACAATGAGAACGCAACTAGTCCTAGACGAAAGGTGATCCCACCACCTTCTAGTCGCCGAGCGCTGTTATCTCCGTGATCCCACCACCTTCTGGCGTCCGACTCTCAACATGAAATTTCTTCTATATTATCTGGTACAAATTTGAAGAAAAATACGGTTTTCGACCGTGAACTTGATTATAGATTGAAGAACTTTGGTTAATCCAATAGATCGTTGTATGGAATTAAAAAAAGGACTATCTCTGGTGGATTTCAATCATACGACGTCCAAGGATATTTTGATCATCACCTTATTCTAAGTCCGAGGATATGAGGCCCCGACACTTTATCGAAGCCCGGGAGACATGAGGTCTTGACAACTTTTTATAAGCCCGGGCGACATTAGGGCCCTATTACTTTCGAACACTTGGAAAATTTTACGAATTGTTGGGGCTACTTAGTCCTCGGACAATGAACAAGAGCCCTGCAGTTAGCTTGACTAACTAATGAAAATTCAAAAGCGAAAAGATTGGGCTAGAAATGAATATTTTCAGTAATGACTGAACAAGTACAGTGGATGGGATGAGGTTAAGAGTCGCATCATCATCAAAGAAAGAGTCAATGGACTTGTCTAGATTGGAGAACTCTTTCATGTTCGCAAGGAGAACGTCATCCTCTTCAAATTGCTACTTTTTATTTTTAGGAGCCTATCTGAAAGCAAGAATTAACTATCCTTCTGGAAAAATCCAAGTATGACTAATCGGGACAGCTAGTATAACTCTATCCCAAATATTTAATGAAGGAGTGGGGATGCCTGGAAAGGCCCGAGTCACCTTGGACTCGGACAGGAAGGGAGGACCAAAGCAGGACTAGATTCCAAGGTGCTCCTAGGAAAATGAGTAAAGCCCAGGTAGAAGGTAGCCAGGGTTCAGCTCACCCGACCAAGGTCATCTCTCCAACTTGGTTTCATCTTCCTCGACCAGGGTTTTCAGGTCACCCGACCATGGTTCATCTCGCCCGACAAGGGTTCAGGTCACCTGATCAAGGTTCATCTCACTTAGTCACCAGCAAAGATCATTCCAGATCGGGTTCCTTCTTACTTTGGCAGATCGCATGCTGACGAGCCCTCCAATATGGGTCACCATACCTCGGAATCATTATCTTGACAATAGTGCCCATGACAAGACCATTAAAATATGGGTCTCCATGCCTACTAACAAAGGACAGGGCATGGACAGTTGTCAGAAGACAGGGCGTGGGAAGATGTCTAATTAAGAACAATGTCCAGGCACCATAATCGAGGTCATCTTCTCCCCTATAAATACCTAGGCTTGATCATTCATTTGAGACGTGAGATATTGCATTCTAATGCATTCAATAAATTCTCTCTAATTATGAACCCTGTACTGACTTGAGCATCGCAGTGGCCATGGTGGAAAATCTTTCGACGCCCCATTAACATTTTCTTGTTGAGTGTGTGCAGATCGTCTGACCCGAGCTCATCAGGCCAGACCAGGCCCATCCCGCAAGGCCAAGCAGGCCACCCATGCTCATCTCATCAAACCAGGCCACCCAGGCTCATATCTCCAAGAAAGGCCAGGCCAACCAGGCTCATCTCATCAATTTAGGCCATGCCTATCCTACTATACTAGGTTACCCGAGCTCATCTCATCAGACCAAGTCAGGCCACCATGGCTCATTCCATCAAGCCAGGTCAGGCCCATCCCACTATGCCAGGTCATGCCACCTGAGCTCGTCCCATCATGCCATGCTCATCCCATCAAATAAAAAATCTTCACAAGGAAAGTGCATCTCTCCTCAATAGATTGTCCACCCATCTCACCTAATCTACCCGGACATCATCATTAGCGTTGTTTGTGAGAAATCCGATCTATAGACGTAAATACAATTTCTATTCAAATATAAGCCTGACTAGCTCGGCACTTAGATTTTATCTATGGCTTTTCAACTGGGCTCGAATTTCAGCAGCTATTTTTGGATTGGTATGGAAGAGCATTTGGCTATGTACTCAGTAGTGTACAATTGTACTCTTCACTTAATTCGGCTCAAATAAGAAATCTCATTCTATCGTAAATGAATTTGGAATCATGATTTTCATATTAGTAATTTATTTTTTTTAGAAAACTAACTCAACATGAGATGTCGGAAAGTTAAAATTCCGGGAGGCATGAGGCCATCACACCTTATCTAAGCCTAGGAGGTATGAGGCCCCAATACTTTATTCTAAGCCTGACCATCACACCTTATCTAAGCCAGGAGGTATGAGCCTCCAACACCTTATTCTAAGCCTGAGAGGTATTAGACCCCAAGACTTTATCTAAGCCTAGAAAACATGAGGCCCCAACACCTTATCTTAAGCTCCAGAGGCATAAGATACTAATATTTTATCTAAGCCCGGGAGACATTTGGCCCCAACTTCTTATTCAAAGCTTGGGAGGTATGAGGCCCTGACAATTTATCTAATCCCGTGAGACATAAGGATTTGGCACCTTATTCTAAGCCTAAGAGATATGAGGCCTCGACACTTTATCAAAGTCCGGGAGACATGAGACCCGAAACTTATTCTAAGCTCAGGAGACATGAGGCCCCTGCACCTTATCCTAAACCTGGGAGACATGAGGCCCCAACACTTTATTTAAGTCCGAGAGACATGATGACCCGACACCTTATTCTAAGCCCTAGAGATATGAGGCCCCAGAATTTTATTTAAACCCATGCGACATGAGGCCTCGACACTTTATTCTACGTTCTGGAGGTATGAGGCTCCGAAACTTCACCTAAGCCAGGGAAACATGAGGCCCCGACACCTTATTCTAAGCCCGGGATGCATCATCGCTCGTTTACTTTTCAACACTTAGAAAATCTGACAAAGTGTTGGGGCTACTTAGTCCTCGATCAGTGATCACGACCCTGTAGTTAGCCCGACTAACTAACGAAAATTCAAGAAAGAAAGGATTGGACTAGAAAATGAATATTTTCATCAATAGCTGAACAAGTACAGTGGAGAAGCTGAGGCCAAGAGCCACTTTATCTTCAAAGAAACAATCAATGGCCTTGTCCAGATTGGAGAAGTCTTCCATGTCCTCAGGGAGAACAACATCCTCTTCAAATTGCACTTTTTTATTTGTAGTAGCTGATTTGAAAGCAATAATTGACTATCTTTCCGATGGAGTCCAAGCATGAATAATCGGGACAACGAGTATGACTCTAGTCCGACAATTTAAGGAGGGAGTAGTGATGCCCTGGAAAGGCTGGGGTCATCTTTAGACTTGAGTAGGAAGAGAGGACAAAAGTAGGACCATATTCCAAATTACTCCCGGGAAAGTGAGTAGAGCCTAGGTAGAAGTTAGCCAGAGTTCATCTCGCCCTACTACGGTTCGAGTCACTTTACCAAGGTCATCTCATCCAACCTAGGTACATCTTTCTCGAACAAGGTTCAGGTCACCCGACCAGAGTTCATCTCGTCCGACCAGGGTTCAGGTCACTCGACTAGAGTTCATCTCCTCGACAAGGGTTCATCTTGCCAACCAGGTTCATGTCGTCGACCGACAAAGATCTTTCCAGATCGGGTTCCTTATCACTTGGGCCGATCGCAAAGAGACGGGCCCGTCAGTGTGGGTCACCATGCCTCAAAATCATTACCTTGAAAATTAGTGCTCATGACAAGACCAAAACAGTATGGGTCGCAATGTCTACTGACAAAGGACGTGCCATGGTCAATTGTCAGAGGACAGGGCATAGACATCTGTCAGATGATAAGACGTGTGAAGATGTCTAATCAAAAACAATGTACATACACTATAATCGAGGTCATCTTCTCTCCTATAAATATCCAGATTTGCTCGTTCATTTGGGACATGAGATATTACATTCTAATACATTATATAAATTCTCTCTCTACTTAGTGAACCCTGTATTGTCTTGAGCATCGGAGTGGCCACGTCGGAAACCTTTCGGGCACCCCAATGACATTTTTTTTAGCGTATGCAGATCGTTTAACCAGAGCTCATCCCACAAGGCCAAGTCAAACTGCCCGAGTTCATCTCACCAGGACTATCCCACTAAGCCAAGCCACTCGAGCTCATCTCACCGGGCCAGGTCAGGCGACTCGGGCTTATCTCATCAGACCAGGCCAAGCCCATCCCCTCAAGTAAAAAATCTTTGGGGAAAACATGCATCTCTGCTAAGAAAATTTCTCACTCAGCTCACCCAATCTACTCGAGCATCATCACCCGTCAACGTTCCTATGTATCAAGAGGCTACTCTAAGCTTCCTAATCTTAACATGAACTAGTTTTTTTATTTTCTCTATAAAGAGCGATAACCTTTGCTTATTTATTCTCACATCTTTGGCACCCAAAACTCAATTATTAGATTGGTCACTTGTCATTTCGGGAAAGTTTAAAACTCGAAAGTCGTCGATACGCTCTAAAATCTGTTTGTTTGTTTTTTTTACTCCGATTGTGTTTTGATTTTCATGCAGTTGCTCATCACATTTTGCACTGTACAGATAAAAGTTTGATGGGTCACTATTGTCATGAATAGAGCTTCTCTGTATTTAAGGGACCATCATCCAATCATTCAGCATACACAACATTTACCATCGTGCCAAAGGGGTAAATTCAAGAATCATTAAATTTTGAATTGTACCTTCTTCATCTTCTTGACCCAATAAATATTTTTTTATAAGGTGAGTGAATATATATAATAATTTTAGAAAATAACTTATAAAACTATGAGATAGAAGTCTAACTATTGATTTAATTGGACATTTATCACCAAACAAATGTAGAGGAAATGATTAAAGAATTTGGTTGAATAAGTTGCTATCTACGACCGCAATCTACCACCTAAAAAATTTAATTCAAATATTTAAGCTTAAACTTAACAAATTATACATTTTTAAATACATATAATGAAGTTGCATTTAGACGAACATCCAGATGAAAAAATTCGATTTCAAATTCGATTAGAGCTTAGAATGATATAAGCTCAAGTCGAGCTTTAATAACGCTCAATTCCACTCGCTTGCACCTCCATTCTGGACAAACCTTCTGTATATATATTTTTTCAATACATAAAAGAATTTTTTTTTCTTTTACTAGTTAATATTAATAATATATTTTTGTTGGAGCCAATTTAATTTATAAATAAAAAGTAGCCTATTGACTTGACAGGACCCCTCCTATATGTGGCCTCTTCTCATTTTCTTGTTCCCATTAAAAGAAATCTATATCGAAATCAATTCGTGCAACATTGAATGTGTATGAAGATTTGCTAGAGAACTAGATTTTTTTTCGATTCGAGCTTGAGACCAACCCCAACAATCGAATTAAAAAGAAACATAAATAAAAATCCAAAGGAAAAATTAAGAAGAAAACATATAATGTATTATATGGATAACTGCGAAGTTTACGGGAATAATGAAAGGTAAAATAATTTGAGCTTGCATTCGACTAGAAAGAGTTTTAAATCTCGATACTCTCAAAATACGGTTAATATAACATTTGAATTGGCTCAATTTGTTTGAAAACCTAAACTAGATAATTGAAACATCAATGGCATGATTGGTTGAATGCAACCACCAAAACTAACAAATGTTTAACAGTAGCTTTACCATATGATCAATGCTCGAATTTCATGCCGATCGCACACCTAAAACAAATTGATATGATCCGAATAATAAAGTCGATAGATTTTCCCGATTCGAGCTTTGATTAGCTGAAGAAAAAAGAAACAAGAATGAAACAGTGGAGAGATTTTGGGAGAATTTTCTATGTCGTTTGACATCACACTCGAATCTATCAGATGGAGTTTAACTCATTATGGAACTATAAGATTGCCATACTTTCTTACCCGTGACTAGCAAAGTGATAGTGTGGTGGAAATGCTATTTGGTTTTATTTGGAAAAAATGTGGTAAAATTAGAATTTGAAACTTTAAAGTTGCATTTGAATCGAAAGATTCCAATTTGAGAGAAGGAAATATTTCAAATGACTTCATTTAGTAGGAATTTAAAATCTATTGTATCAAGCTAATAATAAGTTAAAAATGTAAAGGTATGGATATTAAATCCATGTATTCCAAGAGTGTTAGACAGTCGTGATGGATTTAAAATCCTTCAATGCACCGTGTAAAAACTTTCATACAAATAACCGGAATGTAGGGGGAAATGCCGGTAGTGGTGGTGGGTAGTTCGATGGATTAATGCCTATTTATGTGGCCATCCCTCTCAGCAGAGAATCCATCAAGGTCTGATAAGCGCTGCTCACCATCTGATATTGTGACTGGTGGTTCGTCCAAGCACACAACTCACCAATCCTCTGACTGTTAATGTATTGATGGGGTGGTGGACGTGGTGATGCTGCGCCTGAGAGCTGACCCCGTCCCAAGTGGCCCAAATTCAGGAAAGTCTGCAAGGCTATTATCCAACTTGTTCTTCCAGCTCGAATCATCTACCGACCTCATTGACCGCAACCACTCATCATCATCCTGAAATTCAATGCCAACACTGGTGCATAGTTTAGTGATGATCGTGGGGAAGTACAATGTCACATTGATGTTGTTGATGCTCAGATTAATTTGAGAAAAAAATAAGTTTTCCCACATTGATTGGGATGTGAGTCATCAAAGCATACACGATCGTCGTCCACTCTTTCTGTACTTCACTCATGTGCCCCACCGGCATTCTCTGCTTTGCAAGAAACACATACCACAAAGTATGATCAATCTTCAAAAACTTCTCTCCAAAACAAGTGTACGTACCAGTTGTCTTCCACTCCGATCCCGGATAGCAAATAGTTTGAATATAGCATTCATAGTATGGATCTGCTATCCATGCTTCAAAGATTGCGTCATCAACTTATGGTGTACCTAATAGCTTATAGATAGTTTTGGAATCATACGACACCAAGTGGCACCTAACAAATGCTTTACGATCTCGACGTTCTGCAAAATTCACAGACCACCACCACCACTGCCGCTTTAGGAGGTTCACAAAATTTTTCCCAACCCCTGCTCAAAAATTGATCTTTTGACCACTGTAAAGTTATTCGTCAATTTTAGAGATGTCAATGGGTCTGGATTTTACCCAGACCTGCAATAGACCCGCCCCGTCTGGGGCGGGTTTGGGCATACTAAATGGGTCATGGGGTGGGTCTCGGGTCCAATATTTCAGACCCATCTGGGTATGGGACGGGTCATGGGTCCTATAATACCCGCCCCATATATGTGGATATAAATGATAAATATGATAAATATTGGGATAATTATCATATTATAATGGGGGTTGATGCTGTATTGGATCCTAGATATAAGATGAAGCTTGTTGAATTTTATTTTCTCTTAATTTATGATGAAAGATCACAATCTAAAGTTGATGAAGTTCGACATAATTGTTGTGATTTATTGGTTGATTACCAATCCAAGACAACAAAATCATTGGAAAATTGTGGTGGTTCAGGGATTGATGGGACTTCATCTGTTCTAATATTGATGCATCTGATATTAATATTTTAGATATGTATGATAAATTTGTGGCTTCAAGTTTAAGTCAAGCTTCGTCAAAATTCCTAACCGAGTTGAATATGTATTTGGAAAAAATTGTCTTGCCATGAACTCAACATTTTCTTAGTTGGTGGAAGACAAATGAGGTCAAATATCCAAAGTTACAAAAAAGGAAAAAGGATATTTTAGATATTCTTGTGTCAACTGTTGCATCTGAATCTGCTTTTAGCAATAGTGGAAGAATAGTTGGTCTTCATCGTAGTTAGCTTAATCCAACGACTTTGGAGGCATTGATGTGCTCGCGAAGATGGTTGTGGGGTGAGGTGGAAGGTAAATAAATAACAAATTTATTTTGTTATTGTACTTTCATTTTAATTTTGTTACTATACTTTCTCTCTTTAAATTACATTTTTTACGGTTTTAAATTACATTTTTATATTTTCTGTAGTGCCCAAAATCAGTATACGTAAATTCCATGCATTTAGTTAATGGGTAATCATTTATTTAAAATTTAAAAGTTATTTAATGATGCATTATTTTTTTTTTCAAATTTCATTATTTTAAATTATTTATGTTTATGTGATGCACGTTAAAATATTTTCTCGAGTTTCATGTTTTAGGCGATTATTCGAGGCGGGAACGAGGAAAAGACCGGTGACGATTCTTGGCAAAAATTTTAATGCGGTATTTTATTTTAAGTTGAGAATGAGGCGTTTTAAATAATTTATTTAATTTCAGCATTTTAAAGCCTAATGATTTATGTGGCGATTTAGAAATTTAAAACATTTAGAATTTATCCATGTTGTGTTTTAAATTTTAATTTGAGATGTGTAGTAAATTATAGAGGATTAATATTTCAATTAATATTTTAATTAACACTTAATTAGTCAATTAAACACTAATTTACCCCTAATTACCTACACAACTCACGCCACACACACACATTACACGTTTTACACACACACACAATTTCATTCCACCTTCACTTTCATTTTTTAAAAGAAAAACCTAGGGTTCTTCTACCTTTCAGCAGCCGCCCCTTCCTCTGAAATTCCAGCAAGGTTTTGTGATTTCTTCAAAGAAAATAGTGCCAAGTTCGTCCCGGATCAAGCCTCGCTCCGTTTTCGCGTCGATATCGTCGTTTTGGAACTTTTAATTATCAAAAGGCACTTATATTCTGTTTTTTTCTGCGTCGATCATGTCGTAGTAGGCGTTGCGTCGTATTTTGTATGAAAATCATGTGAATGTAGTGTAGAAGTTTGACCAATTAAGTTTAGATCATTTTTGAAACCATTTTTGGATCTAAAATCACGTTTTTGTTGTCTTTTTAAATACTGTGATTTTTCGATCTTGATTTTGAGAAAACGTTTAACACAAAAATCGTAGAAATTTTTTATACCTTCGATGTGATATAAAATTCAAAAATTTGGGATAAAAATTGAGTGAGTTATGACGTTTTTCGTGGGACTGCTCAAACTGCGACTTTTATGCAAATTGTGTTGTTGAAGTTATTTGTTGCAGGCTTCGTTGGGAATCGACGGGCGATCGTTTCTGCGTTTAAGTAAGTCAAGATCGATGTTGGGATTATTGTTGATGTCTATTTTCGTGTCGTTAAGCACAAGGTTGAACTAAGAGTCGTAGGAAGAAAAGTGGTGTCGAAACCTCGGGTTGTGTCGGTTGTTATTATTTGTCGGGTTTGGTGGCAATTGTAATATCTTGTATGGGTTGGAGTCATTACCTTAGTGTCCTAGGAGGGGTCTCGGGGTATCGATTCTCAGCCCTTATGGTTTAGCAAGAAGAGGGAAACGTCATGTTAAGTTTTCGCGCAGACTTCGGTTTTTCCGAGACTACACGGACCCCTACACGGACCAGAGCACGGGGTCCGTGCCTATGTTACATTCGGAGTGTCAATTTCTAGTAGGTACACGGAGGTGTACATGGACCCGGACACGGGGTCCGTGTCTTTGCTTTCTTCGGAGATTTTTTTTTTCCAGTATCTACACGGACCCCTACACGGACCTAGACACGGGGTCCGTGCCTTCCCTTTTCTGCACGACTCATTTTACAGTGTCTACACGGACCCGAAGCCGGACCTGGGCACGGGGTCCGTGTACTGCCTTTTTGATTTGGGTTGAATGCTTTGAGGTCCGAGGTCTTAGTTTAATGCAATGTTTTAACAAGGCCGAGTCACGAGAATTTTAGAACGTCCTAAGGAAACGAATGAGCTTGTGTGTCTACGTCTAATCTATGAAAGTTAAGTGGTTGAACTCACGTTAGTATGTTGCAGCAGCGGCCCCAAACGAGATCCAACGAATCCCTCAACGCCAAGTAAGTATGTTCGACGTGCAAAGAAAATATTTCAAGTTTTTGAAGTATGCTAAATGTCTTGTGACCAAATTATGAATGGGTTTGGAAGTCGGTGAGCGTGACCGAGGACCTCTCCGCCCCGTTAAAGCATGAACGGGTCTAGAACAGGATTGGAAAGCGTTAAAGCATGAACGGGGACCAATCCACCCGTTAAAGCATGAAACAGGATCTCATGTATGTGGCAGTGGATACGTCCCTGTCTGCCCAGTACTGTGGTTTGTCTGATCAGGCATTTATTATGTATGGGTCATTTGCTTTGAAACATGCCTCTACGCAAAAATGATGAAGTTATGTACGTCCAAGTATGTTCAAGTATGCAAGCATGTTTTAAGAAAAGTTTTATGTCGATGGCACGTCTATGTATGTATATACGTATGTTCAAGTTTTGTTATGCAAGTTCAAGTTTCATGTATATACTCCTTATTTTAAAATTGCATGTGGTTTTATTACGCATTATTCGTTACTTCCAGTTTATACGTGTTGAGTCTTTAGACTCACTAGACTTGATCGATGCAGGTGATGAGTATGTTGAGGATGCTGGAGGTGGGGACCAAGGAGCTGGCTTGGACTGAGTTGAAGGCTAGACCCGAGGACCGCCAAAGATTTTAAGTTTTTATGAAATGTCAAATACTCTGATTTCACGCTACTAGTCATGAAGCATGCAAACAAATATTTTGTCAAACTTTATTTTTAGATTTCTTGCCCACTGTTGCGACGTACAGTTTATTTAATCGTATTTTGAAGGTTCACAAGTTATTTAAGAAAATTTTAAATTTTTCCGCAAATTTTAAGTAGAAAAGTACGGTACGTTACATTTTCAATATACTTTCTATCTTTAATTTTGTAGGTAATTCTTCAAGTAATTTACCAACTTGTCCCACTATTCTTGATGAAGAGGAAGATGATCCTGCCAAATGTGTCTGAAATATTGCTTACTCGCTGATTTTATATTGATTTGTTTAAATTCTGTTATGATTTATTTTTGGGGATGTCAAGACTTTTTTTTTTGAGAGTTAGTAACTCTTTTTTTATGTAATTCATTATGTCGTGAACCTACTTTGTTTGTTATTATTAAGTGTGGTCGAAGATATGAATTAGTATTATATTGTGTTGTATTTAGAGGCTTATTTGTTTCATAATTCAGTCATGTGATAAGAAGATTACTGTTTTCATTTAAAAAAATTCGGGTCTCGCGGGTCTACCTGGCCCCATTACGTATTCAGGATGTGGAGGGTCCGAAAAATATTTAATCGGGGTGGGACGGGTAATGGGTCAAAGTTTTCTTCATGGGGTGGGTCTTGGGTTTAGCCATACCCTCCCCATTGACATCTCTAGTCAATTTGAACCCAAGCTCCTAGCCTCATCATTAGCAAATCTGCCTTACGTATTAGAGGATGAGGAAGAAGCGTGGGTTACCTTCTCTTGCTTCGATTCCATGGATGACAGACTGGAGTAAGGTCGCCGAAAGAAAACTTGAAGTTGACCAGAAAGTGTACGGAAACTGCGGGAGAGTGTGATTGTGAGGTCGAAGGATCTAGAGATAGTCCACGAGATTTCTGAGATTTTGAGAGGAAAAACGAGAGAATTTAGAGAGAAAAATTGAAAGATGGTTTAGTGTGAAATGTGGGAGAAAGAAAGCAAATGAGAGGGAAAAATGAGATGCACAACACGCTGGGGTGGATGTTTTGGAACCGGACGACTCCAATTTGTGGCTCAACTGTGCCACCCATATAATGCTTCAATCTCTAGGCATTGACCGTAATGGTCCCATATTTTCCATCTTTGAACGTTATGGCACCTGATGGGAGCACCTTGGCAATCACAACTGGTCCCGACCATCTCGACTTGAGTTATCTGAGAAACAGCCTCAACCTGAAGTTATAAAGCAGAACTGCTTCGCCATCCTTGAAATTTCTCGGTGTGATGTGCTTGTCATCGGCCTTTTTAATGCGTTCTTTGTGTGTCAATGCTAGAACGTAGGCTTGACTTCTGAATTCATCCAATTTGTCAAGTTGCAGCAACTGCTTTTCACCTGCAAGAGCAAAATCAAAGTTCAATGCTTTAGTTTTCCAATAAATTCTATGTTCTAACTCAAATGATAGATGACACCCTTATCAAATAGTGACTTATATGGTGTAGTGCCTATAGGTGTTTTGAATGTAGTTCGATACGCCCATATAGCATCATCTAACCTCAAAGACCAATCTTTCCGATTCATGCTCACTAATTTTTCAAAAATTCTCTTGATTTTACGATTATAAACCTCAACTTGCCCACTCGTTTGGAGATGATATGGAGTGGATCCATTGTGTGTGACACCATATTTGCTTAGTAATTTCTCAAAAATTTTGTTGCAAAAATAGGTGTCATCAACACTGTTGATTGCTCGAGGTGTACCAAATCGATTAAAAAAAAGTCTTTAGAATTTCAACACCACTTGAGCATCATTCGTCACACAAGCCTCTGCTTCTATCCCATTTAGACACGTAGTCAACCGCCATTGAAATTTATTTTTGTAAAAGAGACAGAAAACGGTCTCATGAAGTCTATTCCTCATACATCGAACACTTAACACTCAATGATGTTATTCAATGACATTTCACGAAGATTAGACATGTCACATGTTCGCTGGCATTTACCGCAAAGTGAGCATCTTAAAAAAGAGTAGGTCAATAAAAGCCACATTCAATTATCTTAGACGTTGTTCTAATTGGTCCAAAGTGAGTATATATATAAATTAAGATAACCACATAGATATAGAATAAGCTCAAATGCTAGATTATTTAAAACTCATAGGAATCCATGTATAAAAATTTTGCTCAGTAACTAAAATTTATAAAATATATAACTATATATACACATTAATCCCGAGACTAGGCTAGGCTAAAGCCCACCCTAGCCCCTAGTGAAGCTAAGCCCCTCAACAAAGAGTGAAAACTGAATGTACATTACTATGCTGGAACTTACTACTCTAGCTCAACATACCTCTGAATTATATCACGAGTTGCATGTTTTGTGCAGATTTGAGCAAGATCGTCATAGGAAACTAGATGAATTAGATTCATTACATCCCTTTCAAAAGGTAGATAATCTTGTTATGTTACAAAGTGAAGAAATCGAGATTTTTAATAGGATTTTTGCAGAAATGTTTGAAGAAGAAGAAAGTGAGCATTCAAATAGATTCATAATCTGGAATTTTTGCCCAACAAGCCAATGCCTGCATAAGCATTTGTTTGTGCAATAATTATTTTGACCCTATAAAATTGTGTAAAACCCAAAGCAAGCCCAAACACATATATTAGCAGCCAGCAAAGTATCAGAAAACATATCAAAAATTTACGTGTAAACATAAAACATGGCAATATCGTGAGCAGTGAGGGGAGCGGAGGAATTGCTTAAACCAAGAATAAGACAGGGGAAAATGTCATGAGAAAAAAAAACAGCTCAAGTAGCAAATCTGTAAAATTTCATAGTTTTAGTTCAAGCATTTGTATTCTTTCTATTAGAGTTTCAAACCTTTTCCGTCTTCTCCATTCCAGATTTCAGCAAGTTTTATTGTAATTTCCACAATTGCGGATTCTTAGTCATTTATGAAAATAAAATCATGTTGAGAATTTGTTTTCTTCAATTTCCAGCGCTGTTTCCGTCAATTTTTTTTTTATTTTAGTACATATTAGTTTAGGAGATTAGAATTAATGATGGAATTTTTAATTTACGTTGTTTGAATAGTCAAAAGTTAGATTTTTATTATTTTCATTCAAGTTGATATTTTTAGTACCTGACAGCTTCGCAATCCAGAAAATTTGTACAAAAAACTACATTTAATTTATAATTTATGTAATAAGCATTCATTTTTAACTTCAATTTGTGAAAACTGAAGAACTAACTATCTTCGTCGACACTACACATATTGAATTAGTACTTTGGTCTTAACATTCATAATTGGAAATAATAATAAATAGTGTAAAAGTGTTACATAATCATATAATTTAATAAAATAAATATTTTTTTAAAAAAAATGAGAAAAATAGGAGGAACTATATATAGTAAGTGGGAATATTATGCAAAATTGTTATTTAATATTTCTTAAGAAAATTGTTAGCCAGCTATTGTATTCTTAATGTGGTCAGTCTCGACTCACATTACCAGCACACGTCTCTGTTATTCTTATACCTCTTTTGTAAGGTTACATAAATGAGGTTCAAATTTTGTATTCTATACATTGAATTTCTTAATTTATGAATATATATATATATATATATATATCAATTTATGACATATCACAAGTAATATTTCTAATATTTCTTCATCATTTATAATGTATCACGTTTTATTTATTTTGGAAATATTTATTTGTAGATATGAATGATGATTTTATTAAAACGGGAATAAATCCAAAAAGAATGAATGCTTAAACAGAGAGGTGTTTCAAAGATCAAAGAAATTATACCAGAACGGCAAGCATTTGGTATGCAGCAAAATGTGTGAATTTTAAGCCAAAATTCCCGCAAAGACACGTTCTTTGCTTCCTCTAAATATGGCAAGGAGAAGGAATTAACGTTTCTTTGCATTTGCCACCCCATTAATTGTGTAATTTATTGTTAAATCCTACATTTTCGAGGAAAAGATTGATTATTCAAAGAAAATATTAAAGAAGATTACTCGAATTAGCTCTGATTCTATTTTATGTATTGTATACATGCATATACATGTTCACACTCCCCCACTCTCTCTCCAGCACACACAAACCTCCACAGACATACTTTTGTTGTCTGAGGTTTATTTTCGAGATTTTTAAGGATTGATTGATGATTGATTTTCTTGAACCATTTTGTAGGTACCAAGAAATTTGATTTGTTTTACCACCTATTTTCCCCTTTTAAACGATGGATTGGATCCCATGTCCGTTTACTGTCAAGAACAGATTCTTGGATTTAATCTTGGTTGCATCACTCATCTTTAGCACTGGTTTGGTCTCAAGAACATGTGAGTTCTTGTTTTTCTGCCTGAAATTTTTGGATTTTGCATATGAAATAATGGATTGATTGTGGGTTTATGATCCTTGAGTGTTTCATTATGTTGAGTTTTCAGTTATAATGCAGATGGTTATGATCCATTGGATCCCAATGGGAACGTTACTATCAGGTGGGATGTCATCCTAGACTCGGGTGATGGTAAACAATATGTAAGTATACCAGTTCAAGCACAAAAAATGGAAAAAGAAGTGTATTTTATTGGTTTCATTAGATTCTATCTGTTACACCTCGAGTACCATGTTTGAATTTAAGATTTGTGTTACTGAGGTTAATGATGTGATCACAACAAATTAATCGTAAGTCGACTTAAGGTAGTTAAGGGATGACACATTTATGACACAGTACCAAGGAAGAGAAGGATAGATCATGTTTGAGTGAAATAGTTTTCTTGTTTTCCAGATACATTTGTGGATAGTAAACTTCCAATTATTTCGACACGTAGAATTCCCGGGATGGAAGCTAAGCTGGGAATGGCCGGGGGATGAGGTTATATGGTCGATAAAAGGAGCTGAGGCAACTGAACAAGGGAACTGTTCTGCATTCAAAGTAAGTCTGCCGCCTCATTGCTGTGAAAAGGAGCCAACTATAATAGATCTTTTGCCTGGTGCCCCATACACCAATCAAGCACAAAATTGTTGCAAAGGGGGAGTGCTTTCATCTATGATTCAAGATCCCGCAAAATATATTGCTGGTATTCAGATGGAGATTGGAAGTTCTGGAACTGATGGTCATGTGCCTCAAGTACCTCAGAATTTTTCACTTGGACTTCCTGGATATACGTGTTCAAATCCGGTCCAGGTCCCACCAACAAAATTTTTTGAAGATCAAGGACGTAGAAGGAAACAAGCGATCGGTAAGTGCAGACGTGGAATTTGTTCGTGAAAGCATGTACTTGTTGTGGCTTGTGAGGGTGTGGATCTAGCAGGGATGCGATCTGGGCAGCTTTTCTAGTCCCTTTTGATATGAGAAGCTTTTCTCAGCCCTTCACTTCACAATTTTTAATATTTTTTCGTTAGTGCAAATAAAGTTCTATTGCCGAGTAACAACAACCATCTCCGCTGTTTTGTGTGGCTGTCTATCCGGCACAGGGGTTCAAATGTTACCATTACAGTTCAAGATATCTGTGTTGCACCTTCTTGTAGTTTGTAGTACATCAGAAAGCCCTTAGTCCTAAACTAACATCAAAGCTAGACATGTATTCGATTTATATGTGTTGCAAATTGGAGCAAAATTGTTGTCCGGGGATTGTTGACCGATATAATTTGTTCCTAGGTGTATTCTTTGATCTCCTATGTTGCCTAATAATAAAAACTCTGAGAATATTTTCTGTAAATTTCTTGCAGCTACATATAATGTGACCTGCTCTTACTCCCAGTTCCGAGCTGCATCTGCACCAACATGTTGTGTTTCATTGTCAGCATTTTACAACGAGACTATCGTCCCTTGCCCAAAGTGTAGCTGTGCTTGCCAAGGACAAAATGTATCATCTTGCCTTAGGTAATTTTATAAAAAAAATATCGACTACCCTCGGTGGTGTAAATTTATACTAAAAACACCATCCATTCTGTGTAGGCCAGGGGACTTACCTCCAGTGCTGCAGTTACAACCCAACGAACAACCAAGGCCAGTAGTGAAGTGTTCTCACGATATGTGCCCCATTCAAGTGCATTGGCATGTAAAGCAGAGTTACAGACAGTATTGGAGAGTGAAAATAACGATTACGAATATGAACTATGTCAAGAATTACAGCCAGTGGAACTTGGTGGTGTTGCACCCTAATCTCAAAAATGTTACACAAGTTTTCAGTTTCAACTACAAGCCTCTCAACCAATATGGCAACATAAGTAAGTATACTTGATCTTTTCTTGATAGAACGACGTTGGGACTGGAATTTGTGTTCCTTTTCTCCCATGCCGCCAAGCTTCCCAGATTCAAATTCTGCCATTAGTTTTGTGGGAATAAAAAAACTGTGACATTAAACATGAATCTTGCTTTTAATTTTTATCTATTTTCCTGTTTCCTGCTTATCAGTTATTTATATAATCATCCCGCTTACAGTGTAGTGACATAAATATCTCCCGTTAGGGAACATGTGATAGCAAAAAAGCTCCCACCCCTTATAGAAAAATACTTATATATCGATTTTTTTTTTCCAGATGACACAGGAATGTTTTATGGGATTGATCATTACAATGATATGCTACTACAAGCAGGTGTAAAAGGCAATGTGCAGACAGAAATGCTGATGTACAAGGATCCTGAAATTTTCACATTTAGAGAGGGGTGGGCATTTCCAAGGAAGATTTCTTTCAACGGCCAGGATTGTGTAATGCCCTCACCAGATGATTATCCAAGGCTCCCAAATTCATCTCATTTTAATGCACCATTATCAACCTTTTTCATGGCTTTCTCACTTTTATTTTTTCTACTGAAAATATAAGTACTGTCATAAATTATTTCTATTTAATGGATGCTTATTTAGAGATTTATTTGAATTATGAGACTTACATATAGAGTTCAAATTTTTATTTATATATATATATATATATATTAAAATTTCTATAAAGACATAATAGGATCACATAACTTCCTCCTTTGCTCCAAATTGAACAATTTGCATCAATAATCCCTAATTTCATCTCGCTATAAATGTCTAGACCATAATTTCAATATTCAATTTATGGATGAAATTAGAGATTATGAATATATAATTCAATCTGGAGACAAAAAATGAAGTCGCGTGATGTTCACGTGTGTTGGCCGTTGGCTAAAGCTATAATTAGCACAAACAAAACTAAAGGTACAAAATAAGAATAAAGAATGTATTTTTGAATTACACCGAGATTTAAGATGGAATAAATTAAATTAGCAGTCAGGATAATAATATAACATAAAACATTTTTTTTAAATCTAATTATTAATACGAATAATATGTGATACGATTTTAGTCTAGCAGCATGTGCTGATATAAAATTTCACAGATTGAGAAATAATTATAAAAATTAAAATATTTTAGTAAAAATAATCAAAACCAATTATCGTATAATAATAATTACTAAAATTGATAGTTGCATAAAGGGTTAAAACCATAATCATAGACTAAATATGAAAACTTGCATTTAATTGGTTAAAAAAAGGGAGTATATGAAAAACAATTTAATAAAACAATTGGGAAATGCATCAACAAGATCTCCATAGAACACAGGAGGCAGGGTTTGCAAGGAGGGAACAATATGTGAATTTTAAGAAAATTATAAATGAAATTTCAAATATGTTATTATTTGATTTCCAAAATAGAAATTATAAATGTTTCTTCTTCTTTTTTGTTTTATAACACTTGCATGTGAGTACTAATGCAATGACAAGCAAATGAATGAAGAATTGTGAAGCATCATAAAATTTCTGAAAGACAACCTCAGCAAGAGGCCAATGAATAAGGGAAAGCAAATTCACAGATCACTGGCATCAAATGATATTTCAACAATCACCTCAGGTGAGTCACCGGCCAGAACTACTATGTTTCTGGCAGACTACCAGGCGCAGAATAGCCCTAAATTTAGCAGGTAAAACAGACAAATAAAAGGGGGTAGAAATCGATGCTTAAATAGGAAAACAAGCAAAGTTCATAGAACATGATGATAGAACAAGTCCGGCTATCATCCCATGTAAGGAAACTACTTAAGTCATTAGCATGTAGTCTAGGAATTGAAACACACGATAAAAGTCTGAATGGATCACTCTAGATATGACGTTGTCCGGGTATAGAGTCACGACCAGAGCTCGGTTCCTTGTGTTTCAGAGAAAGATTAGAAAATTGTTGATCAAAATCTTTGCTGCTGGAACGTTGATGGCTGAAACATACCTCCTGCTGTTGTGGCAGTGAAGTTTGCTGCTGATACAAGCTTCGTAGTCTTCCAACTTCTCTCTCAAGCACTTCGTTCTCCACTGCAGAAACATCCAGAAAGTTAAATTCAGAAGAATCATATGAACTTCCAACATGTAGGTAAAATCATGCAAATTAAGAGTAGCCATTACAAAATTAAAGTGAAGCTGTGTTTACGATTAGAATGCCTCAACCTGTCAACAGCCTAACACAGAAGTGCATACCAGATGGTTCTTCTTTCAAATTGCCTTTCTTACTTTTGAGATTATTTTTTTTTGCATATACGAATTGCCAGCAAAAATAAAAATATAGTTTACAAGTAATACAGGATTTGGTCGAAACAAGATTTGCAGAATACTTTGAATACAGCACCTAACTGATAACAGTTAGAAATAAAAATATATATATTTTGGAATCACATTTGATTATACTAAGATTAGGATACACTATTGAAATGATTTTTATTGTTATTTAGTTACTGAATAGAATGATCATAATCTAAACTAAAAGAGTTCAGGAAGAGTTTTAGCCCTCAAAGTATTATCTTGCAGAAGTAGACTATCATGACCAAACCATGTAAATCCTATTCAGTGTTTCATTCTTTATTCACTAAATTTCTACTACTAAAATTCAACAGTAGCCACCACCTATGAGAATAACTGGGACAAAAACTTACAATACTTGATGAGCTGCTCCTGAGCTAAACTTTTCAAACGTTTCTTCAGTGCCTTATTCTCCATGCTTAAAATGAGACATTCCTGGTCAAGGAATTTGAGCTCAGCATAGAGTTCAGAAACGTTTGCCTGGCATCATAAAATAACATGGTTGCATCAAGAACTTGTCGAATATGTAGTGTAAGATTCCATGTTCAGATTTGTCAGATCAGGTGAGAACTTGCCTGTAGAGCTTGGACGTTACTTTCAAGTTCAGCTATGTATTGAAGCTTTCGAACCCTTGAACGTTGAGCAAATTGCCTGCATTGGGAGGAAATTTAAGCATGCCAATCCAGATTGTTCATATAAATTCATTTGACATCAGTGAAATTCAATGAAAAAACAGAGCTAAACACAATGATCAATGTAAACTAGTTTCATCAAACCACTAGAAACTTTTTCTAATACATACAAGTCTTGGACAAGTTGAAATGGAAAAATAGCATTGCCAGATGAGATTTTTCATGAATATGATATTATCAATTATACTCTACATGCTTCTTTATTAGGTAACGGTGAGTTACATACTGCTTGGCACGTTTTGTGTCTGTTTCTGATGATGAAGACTTGGCCTGAGATGCATCCTTTTTCTCATAGGCACCTTTCGGATCCTGTGGACCAGTTTCAACGGGATCTTGTTTCTCAATTGATGGAGATGAATTACTATCAGTATCTTGCAAAGCGCACAATGACCCTACATTGGGAACAATGGGATTGCTCCTAAAAGGAAGATGCCCACGAGCAGTTGCAAATGAAAGCAAAGGTGTATCCCACTTCTTGTTCTTGATTATTCCCGAAGAAATAGGGTCTGTATAAAAAGACCTGAGTTGCATATCACTATCAATATCAATATCTTGAGATCCCCATGAAGACAATGGAGATAAATTTTTAAATTTGTTATCATCTTGACCAACGTAATTCATGCTTCCAACATGAGTTGTGTCTATATATGCAAAGGAATCACTCGATGAGCGGCGATGACCTCCTTTACATACATGGGTCTCTGGCTCATTAAGGAGATCATCAAGCCATGATG
The DNA here is from genome assembly GCF_012295235.1 of Primulina huaijiensis. Lineage (NCBI taxonomy): Eukaryota > Viridiplantae > Streptophyta > Magnoliopsida > Lamiales > Gesneriaceae > Primulina > Primulina huaijiensis. Next base: position 17,166,376 of record NC_133314.1, on the reverse strand, counting down.
GTTGTTCTTCCATTGAAGCACTTTCCGAAGAAGTGCGCTGATGGTGGGAATTTGCACCCCTCGGCTTAGGAATAGCTTTTGAACCAATGGTTGAACTAGGGATGTACTCAGTATATCCTGGAGGTATGCTAGGAAATGGACTTATAGGGGGTAGTAAGGATATATTTCCGTTGTACATCATACTTCTAATGGTGGAGGGTCCCTTGGAATTCGCCATAAATGAAGCTGGTTCCTGTAACAGATGTTGATTGTATAATTGTGAGTATATTTTAAGAAAGAAAAGTGATAAAGCAAGAGTTTTATACAAAATACACTATCTCAAATTGATCATAAATTATAATAGAAAAAGAAAAGCATCAAGAAAATGAGACAAGCCCAACAAAATGCAAAATTACTCATTTATTATGAAAAAGGAAGATTCAGTAAAATAAGATTTTCTTATTCACAAAATAAACCTCCTGAACCCAACCGAAGACTCCCGCCATGCTTAAGAAAGATCATTCAGAAAAATGGGTAATCTTACATTGCCGGGATTAGATCAACACGTGAATTGTTTTATAATTGTTCTCAACCTCGAACTAGGAAAACGTGTTTTAGCACTGCCATAAACACTACTATTAAACTGAAAGTGGCATCTGCTTTGAAGCCTCCAGATTTCCTCTGGTGGGAGTAAGGATGACAATGGATCAAGTTTGCTAGGACCGAAAACCCGACCCATTAAGATTATACAATACTCATATCCATCCGACCCATACTCGAAGTTGAACGGGTTTGAACAGGCAAATCCGTAAGAAAATTATATGCAAAACATTTTTTGACATTTTATTTTAATTAGTATATTTATGACAAAATTAGATAAAATTGTGACTTATAGTCTTTCTTATAACAAAACCAACACAATCAAATTAACTAGCTAGTAACTTTTTTTCCTCAGGATATTATTTATAAAATCATTCTTTCTAATCAAATATATTATAACAAGTTGATAAATCGTCAACATTTGAATAATTAACCAAAAAAATTACACAAAGCTATTGAATGACATAGTTTAATATATTCTCACAAGAGTAGAATGGGTCGTATAGTTTCATTATCCACATTTAATAAATTAAAATATTAGCTAAAGCAGGTCAGATCTGAATTGGATCCTATAAAACCTGTTACCCAACCCAAATCCATACGGATAGAAAAACCAATACCCTTACCAGCCCCAGTACCAATTTAATATACCCAATGCCACTCCAAATATAATGCGTCCAGTCGGATCCGGGTCTTACCCGAACCCGTTGTCATCCCTAAATGGGAGTGATCACAATGCTGGGAGATACCTCATCTAGAGAGGCGTAGGACAGTTAAAAAATTAAGGATTTCAAGCTTAAGCTAACAATAAATATTGTGGAAGCATCATCAATCCAAATTCCATAAAATTAAGGTGAAAGCATACTTTACTTTGAATGCTACATAATATTTATTGCATTCATAAGCATCTGACATACGGGGAATCAAACAGAATGTGTCTCATTCAAATGGTCATTCATCATTCAGTAAGTGTGCTGAGCCTGAAATTTATAAATGTTAGTATTATTTCTGACTGAAAATACCTCAATAATATTACCACAATAGAACTATAAAAGTGACCTTTTTCATAAGACACTCACAGATAAACAAATAAATAAATTTCTTAATCTTATCTTCTTTCACCAGTTGCAAACGGTTATTAAATCAAATTTGAAAGTTCACCTCTTTTTCTCTGTCACATTCAGTGTTCTAAAATTCGGCCTAGGCGCTAGGAGCCGGTCAACCTTACCTAAATAGTCTGCCATCCTAGGTGTTCGAAAAATTACAAATTTTTTTGGCTTATTTTTGAAAAGTTTCTTGGGCTTTTAATTTAAATTAAAAGCCAAAAGCCTAATAAAAAAAGGAAAAATAATTTTTTTATAGGTTTTAAACAAAAGTCTAATAAGAAATGTGATTTGTTGGTTTTTTATGTTGATACCGTGACATCGTGACATCCGCCTAGCGGCGCCTAATCTCCGCCTAGACGGTCTAGGCGCTAGGCATTGATCTGGCTCCTGACTAGCGCCCAACGAATTTTAGAACTTTTTTCACATTCGTTCATAACATGGATTTACTTATGCATGCCAATCAAACTCGGGAACAAGCATTGAATTACCAGTTATGGGGTGAATGGGAAATAAATGAACACTATCCTTCGATAATTGCAAATAAAGATCATGAAAATAACATAAATAACAAATATACCAACACGACGAATTGAAGAACAAAATGATTTAGTTATGCCTTTCCTCATAAGTCTTCTTCATCTTCTTCATTTTCCTGCACAATAACTTCTCTCTACTTTACCTTTTTGTGATTTTTTTCACCACATTCCTCTCTCGCTCTTTATAGAGAAAGGAGTAAATGCATGGGATAGAGTTTTTTGCCAACCCAGCATGAGATGTTTGTGTCGTATTTACCGTCTTTTTTACCCTTTTAAGCTTTTTCAACAAAAAAAGATTCTCACACGACACGTGCCAATCCATACCCCCTGCCTCACCCCTAAAACGCATATCATACACAAGCAAAATCACATAACATGCATTGTTGTTGTGCATTACATTTTATAAATCCATTTTAGGGAGTGTTTGCAAACATTTAAAAAAAAAGTTATTCTTAGCTTAAAAAATATTAGTTTTGTGTGTTTCTTAAACTCAAATTTTGCATTAGTTTCTGCTTAATTTAATTGAAATCCAAAAGCTGGTTGGATGATGATTCTACAAAAATGATTCTGATAAAAAGATAATATTAGAATTACTTAACACTATCCCCACTTCTTATTTTCAACTTTTTACTTTTGTTTTTAAACACTACTCATTTTTTATTTTTCTCCGTATCTTCATATTTCACATAAATTGACAAGATAAACAGATGAGTTACTCTTACATGGGATAGCTGATCCTAAATACAAGACTGATTAGGAAGCTTGAAATATAAAAGAATAGTCCTGGTTTTAAGTCTGAACCATCGGATGGTCAAAATATGATTTTATGACCTAGAATACCAGTAAAATTACATACTTGGGCTTAGAGGGCCTAGTGGGTTTGGCCTTAGCAATCCGATACGGAACAATACAAGGCCTCCTATATTGAAGGTTTGTACAAGGAGAGCCCACGAATGGTGGGAGAGAGAGAGGAGCAAATGTAAAAGGGAGGGGGGAATGGAATAAAATGGGTTTTGATCAATATTCTTAGTTTTCATTGTGTTGGCTCCGTGAGTAAGATATTAGTCGTATCAGGTAACATTATTTGTGTAGCTAATCCATTTCCAACAGATTTAGAACACATACAAAGTCTCAATGCAGCAATGAGGTAGGACGGGGATATTTTTGCTCTCAATACGTTCATCCTGCAGAAATAAGACTTGTTTGTTTTGTCAAAGAGTGATTCTCCCTCGCCTATACTGAATCCAATAATGGTTGGTCAACTACATTTACCTTGTACACCCCAATCCATAAATTAAGTAAATCATGAAGTTTACTTCATCGGCTAAATCATCTTCTATATAAGTAGCAGTCACTGAGTCATATTCAATTATAACACCATCTCTAAAAAAATTCAAGAGGAAAACGAAAAATGGATGTTTAATTACATATTTTAAAAGCTCAGCCAGACCCTCACTGGAATTAATCAAATGCCAATTTTAGAACAAAAAACACAGCAAACAAATAGGCAGTAAATGTGTCTCACATGAACTCTTTGGCTTAAATTTAAAGCCTCAAACGGAATCTACAGAATTATACCACAACTAACATTCAAATGGTCACAGACATAATCCCATTCTGTAATGTGAACCTGAAACTTATTCAGTACCAATGACTGAAAAAGATTAGCGACTTTCCACTGCTGATCACTCGTAGACACACACATAAGCAAACAGAGAGAGAACCTTTCCAGCATCCACATTCTTCACATAATCCCACCAACAATATTCAAGATTTAATCAAACAAAAAACAACCATAGTTTATGGAACTCGGACCAAATTGATACAAAATTTGCACCTGAAAGAAAGCTCACCTTCAAGAACCGCGAACAGGGATATCGACAATGTGATTTAGAATGAACCCAGAAACAGAAATTCTCAGCAAGTAACTCGACGAGTTTAGCTGGCCGCCTCTCTCTCTCCCTCCCTCCCTCCCTCTAAACTGGTAGCACCCAGTTGACGTTTACGGTGAAAAAGGTGTTAGGATTTTGGATTAGAGTTTCTTTGACAGCCCATTATGCGATTGTTTCGTTGTTTTTATGGCTTTTTGTGCCAATTTTTAACAATTCAACGCAACACATTAAATTAAAAGTACTCTCAAGCACAGCTCTTTCATCTCCATGCTTTTGGTTGAAGATTTTATATTAAGTTCCCTACGATACACCAAATCTGTCACTATATAATATAATATTACACTTCAAATTACATTATATTTGATTTTATATGTTGAGTCAAAATTGATTTGATAATTAATAATTAGCTTGTTAGATACTCATCTTTCCATCTTAATGCCAATAATATGTGGCTTATTATATATCCAGAAAATCTCCGCTATTTTATTTACTCAGATCATACGAGTCTCACGTATTTTATTGGGTTCACTCATTCGATGTGTCTGAATCCAATAGCCTAGCTTTGTTCGTGTCGTATGAGGAGTAACATACCCGGTGCATCTGTAGACAGAGCCATGGATGGAAAAAATTCAAAACCCATCTGTAGTTGACAAATTATTTTACAAATCAAGAACAGATTTATGGAAACAACCCAATCAAATAAAAATTAAATGCATAGGTTGGTTTGGTTGGCTAATTATGGAACATTTGTTCACAGCTGACTCTCACTAACACATATAGAGTGTCAAATGTACCAGCAGAATTTGGCACCACATCCACCTTGTGAATGAAACTTTTCTGTTACATTTAATTTCCTCAAATGTTTCTTGATCTTTTATTACATGGTGTGTACAATTAGTAAAAGGAGCAAGCCATCGAAGCCAAATGGGTGGAGTTGTGTCTTTGTGAAGAGGGAATGAATAGTTGGGTGTAATTACTATATGAGATGAATTTGGTTTGGTCCCCACAATGTTTGAAACAAAAGTGTTTGCATAATATTTTGAGTTACAGGCGTGTCATGTGCAAAGATGCATCAACTTGTACGAAAAACAATAAAATCTAACTTCTATAAAACACAACAATTATGGATTGTAAACTTGAACGTTCGTTATAATCTCCTAACAAATACAATATTAGACCAAAGAAAAGACAATAAAATTTGATGAAATAAAATCCAAACATGATTGTATATTTAAAAATAAGTAGGAAATTACACAACATGAAATTATAATCAAATAATGTTGAAATATGACAAAAAAATATTCCTAATGCTAGATCATGAAAAAAAAACATAAAAACAAATGCTTAAATTATAACTAAGATTTCTGCAGGGAATTGCCGGCGTTTGTGCAAGATTTGTATGTATGGTTCTGTGTTCTACCGATGAATTTTTTTTCTTCAAAATTTATGAGCGGTTCACTCATTCTTCCATGATTCATGATCTTCCCATGATTCAACCCCTGATCTTCTCTTATATGCACGTCATCTGACTAGTTCAAAATAATTTGAATTCCTGATGGGCTCCTTATCTATTTCTCGCTTCTTTCTTTTTGGACTTGGGTTCAATTAATTGAGCCTAATATAATTTTTGCTGCAGACAAATGCCCCGCAAACATTCACTTATTGGGACACAATAGCTGATTATAATTCATGTATTTCGACTTTTTTCAAAGTGAAGCCCAAGCTTAATTATAAAAGTTGGATCGTGAACTTGGGTAGTCAAACAAGGAGTAAGGTTCTGGGCCTTGGTCTAAATTCAAAATTTTGAAAGTCCGCCTTCTTATTCTCCAAACTTTCCTGCACATATCCTATTAAGCATCGATTTGTTCACTTTTTGGACACTCAGGTTCAAATCCTCAAATTTCAGCCATTGAAATCCTTATTTGATAACCTCCCCTAGAATTTGCAATCCATTTACCATCAGCTCTTCACTCCACGGCGTCACGGTCGTTGCACCTTGTCCGGCAACCTTTTTCTTCAGCTTCCCCTCGAAACTGAAGAGCAAGAACGCCTCTTATTACAATTTCCACATCATTCTCTTTCCAAAATAATAGTAGATGATGCTTCAAAGATGAGATGAACTTGTTTACATCGATCATATCTCCGCCTAACAATACTAGGAAGTTGACAGATGAATTTACTATGAAAAGTGGGCATAATGACAATATATTCCCCACAATAACCACAGGGAATACTGTAAATACAACAACAAAAATTTTGTAGGGATTAGGTCTTTTTCCATTTTTACCTGAACTTCCAAGTATCCTCACTACTAATACATTCACTGCTAAGTCATTATCAATTAACACCCTAAACCCTGGCTTCCCATTCATGTGGCCTTTGATGTACAACGGTCTTATGTGCTTGGCCATGGTTGGTGTAGGCTTCTCGAGTATCACTTGTTTGGGCACGTTTGGGTGATTTTCTTTGATAATTACTTCTAAATTCGTACGGGGAGTTTTTTTGTATTACCTTCCTTTGGAACTGATTCTTTGGGTACCAACTCCCCACTCTCTTCTTTCTCCATTTTAAACTTCTTTGGTACTATCATCGCTCATGTGGCACAATCCACTATGATATGAAACTTTCTCATACAAATTTGATTGTTTTTCTTCCCTGATCATCGTCTACACTTAATAAGTCATCATCGTCATCCACTAACTTATCTTCCGTAGTCGATCTGCCAAACTTGGACCTACTCTCCGCTTGATCCTCAATGACTGAAATAACAAGTGTGGGTCTATTTTCCAACTTACCCGACTCTTCTTTTTTTGCAGTAGCTCTTTCTCTCAACAACTTTCTTTACGAGGTCCTAGTGAGTGGTCTAGGGAAATTTTTTTTGTTGGACCACTCTCCAAGGCTCGGTAAACTCATTTCTTACAGGAATGACGTACATGGTCTTTCCTACCCTGCCCTCAATAGTCTTTCTTACTAGAGCTTCATTCACATGTCGATCTCTATCATGATCAACTGGTTTTTTCTTGATTTCCATCTGTCGATATTCAACTCAATATATGTTTCTCTTAGCCCATGTATTTTTGGGGCTGATAGGGAGATGACTCCCCTGTGAACCACTTATTCTCATGTGCTACTCTCTCGAGGAAACTTTGGTTCCTCTGCCGGAGGCCGCAGATCTACCAACATTTCTGGGGAATCGCTACTGAATTGGTCTTGATTGATCAACACTATAGTTCCAGCACACTCAAACATTTGGTCCCTTGGGATCCAACATTTCTTAATCTTTATATTTATCACCGCAAGGATTCGTCCTCTTTTCTCATCAAGAACATCTCTCAAATCTGTCACGTTTACACTTATAAAAGCTGCTAAGGGAAATTGATCACCATCCACTTCTATGAACTCTTGTTTATCTGGAAAATTCAAAACTCTCTTTTTAATTATATCTTGCAAAATATTCTTAAAATATTCTCGTCCCTTAATCTCTTCTTTTGATGACACTCTGTGATCTGGTGGGAAAGTGATAAATTTCTCTTTTTCCAGAAAATCAAAAACATCATCAGTCTTTGATACATCAAAATTGTACTGCATATCTTTGATGAGTTGAGAGTTATTCTTTTTTTTTTTCTGGTTCTACCAGTTTCTTTTTTAGCAAAAGAATTGTACCTGAACCATTTGATTGGATCTCAGCCGACACAAAGTCCTTCATTTCCTGAAAATAGGACCTCGTAGTCGTTTTCTTTTTGTATGACTCTTTCCTCGACAATTCCTCATATTCAGCAATTTTTGCAGCTAACTCAAAGAAATACCTGAACTTCATGCCTTAAATATTCCTAACGCTAGCTCTCGGAACAAAAAAATATCAAAAAAAATATGTTTGAATTATGACTAAGATTTCTGCAGGGAGTTATAACCGTTTGTGCGAGATATGTATGTATGTGTTCTACCGGTGAGTTCTTTTTTCTTCAAAAATTATGAATGGTTACCTCATTCTTCCATGATTCATGATCTTCCCACGATCTAGCACACAATCTTCTCTTATATGTACGCCATCTTACTAGTTCAAAATAATTTGAATTTCTGATGGACTCGCTCTTTATCTGATTCTCGCTTCTTTCTTCTTCGACTTAGGTTCAATTAATTGAGTCTAATATAATTTTTTATGCAAACAAAAGAAAAACATCACTAATTTTATTTTGACATGAAACTAGGCATGAAGACGGAATCTTGGATGTAGCTCCAATGGCGATTGGATCAGAATGCGAACGCCCTCACTGTTTTTTCCATGAAGATGCATCGATGACCAGTTTTGGCGGTGCAACATACTAATTTTTATGATATTAGATATTACATCCTCGAGTACATTGGATGTTGTTTGCACAGCTTTTTACCTCAACAGAGAATATATCCGTCGTCCCCTAGCTTAGGGCATCTCCAGTCATAAACCTCATCACCAGGTTTATTCTGTGTCACATCACTGCCACATCAAAAGTTAAAAACCTCATTATTTTTAAACCTTTCCACCCCAATCATAAACCCAAAAACACAATTTTTGTAGACCCCACTATCAAATATCACATTCATCTACTCATTTTAATTTACTACCTTTATTTTTTACTTTCACTTATATATTTGACTAAATATATATTTATACTAATCAATTTAATTTTCAAAATTATTTAATTAATCATACATTTTTTTTATAATTTAGCAAATTTGAAAAATTTATAAAAAAAATAATAAAATAAAAACATCATCGAAATTTTATTGAGAACTTCAATAAAAATCAGTACAAACATTTCACAAAATAAAATATAAAAGACAATTAATTGTTGACGTAACTTGCCCATATGTGTTCAATCAAGTCAGCTCGAAGTTGATGATGCATTTCCCTATTACGTAGATTGCAATTTCTCTTGATGTATTCATTAAATTCTCCAATCGCACCGTGGATTAGAANTACATTTTTTTTATAATTTAGCAAATTTGAAAAATTTATAAAAAAATTAATAAAATAAAAACATCATCGAAATTTTATTGAGAAAATCAGTACAAACATTTCACAAAATAAAATATAAAAGACAATTAATTGTTGACGTAACTTGCCCATATGTGTTCAATCAAGTCAGCTCGAAGTTGATGATGCATTTCCCTATTACGTAGATTGCAATTTCTCTTGATGTATTCATTAAATTCTCCAATCGCACCGTGGATTAGAAGTATCATCGACGTGCTCATCCGACCAATTGGGTGATGTATCTCCCTCATCCTCAACTATCATGTTATGCAAAATAATACATGTATACATGATATATTTCAAGTTATTCTTGTACCAAAATCTCCCTGGACCTCTGATTATTGCCCAACGAGATTGTAGAACCCCGAATGCCCGCTCGACATCCTTTCGTGCAGCCTCCTGCATTTCTTTAAACTTCTTTCTTTTAGGGTCCTGACGGCACGGGAAGCTCTTGACAAAAGCTGCCCACTCCGGATAGATTCCATTTGTTAAGTAGTATCCTTGTGTATATTGTGTGCCATTTACTGTGAAATTTATCTCGGGTGCATTTCCTTGCAGCACATCATTGAACAAAGGTGATTGGTTAGCACGATGATATCATTATTTGATCCTGCAACACCAAAAAAAGCATTCCAAATCCACAAGTCTGCAGACGCGACCGCCTCGAGCATGATTGTAGGGACTCCATGGTCACCTCGTGTAAACTGACCTTTCCAAGCGACCGGGCAGTTTTTCCATTCCCAATGCATACAATCAAGGCTACCCAACATGCCGAGGAATCCGTGTCTCTGCAGGTGTATTTCAACCAAATTTTTTTTATCATCAGCACTGGGCCTTCGAAGGTATCGCTCACCAAATATTTCAATCACACATCGACAAAAGTTGAACAAGCAATCGATGGCCGTTGTTTCAGCAACCCGTAAATACTCATCATAATGATCTGCAGGGCCTCCGTATGCCAGTTGACGGATAGCAACTGTGCATTTTTGAAGTGGTGAAAAGCCTTTTTTTTGACATTGCATCGACTCTCCAGTGAAAGTATTCATCATGACTTTCCAATGCATTGACTATGCGCAAGAATAACTCCCGTTGCATCCGAAAACGTCGGCGAAATACTTCGTTGCTCCATACCGGTTGTTCTGTGAAGTAATCATTCACAAGACGAGCGTGTGCAGCTGCGCGGTCCCGTTCCACATATTTTCTCCTCTTTGATCCACCAAAAGAACTTTGTGCTGCCCCGAGAAGCATATGCTGTTGCTGGAGTATCATTTTCATCATTTGTTCATCTTTCTCATCATTCATCGCCACTTCAAAGAAGTCATCATCACTATCAGTGGTATAGAATGAGTTGTGATCTGTGAACATATTTTCCATATACGAATGTATCAATGTTTTGTAGTATAAGGATGTGAAGTCTCCCCTTGATTATATAGACTATTCTTTAATGTCTATATATTGTTGTCCTCAACATCAATAAATAATATATTTCAGCATCGGATGTTTTTTTTATGATAAAGTAAAGTATATAGCATATTCTTTAATATCTACCTATTGTTGTCCTCAACATCAATAAATATTATATTTTCAGCATCAGATGCCTTTTTTTTATGAAAAGTAAAGTATTGTGTGGCAAATCAATGTCAGATTCGGATTGATTTCTATGAACAAACAACAGCTGTAACCAGCTAGGAGATTGTAATCCGATAAAAAAAGCTATGGGATTTTAATTATTAATAACATTAATTATTATATTATATTAATTTCAGCATTGGATGCCTTTTTTTATGCAAAGTAAAGTATTGTGTGGCAAACCAATGTCAGATTCAAATTGCTTTCTCTGAACAAACAACAGCTGTAACCAACTAGGAGATTGTAATCCGATAAAAGCACAAGCAAAAAATAAAAAGCACAGACAATAATTTAAAACATAACATTACATTATATAAAAATTAAAAATACAAACAACAAGAAGACACGAGAAAATTTAAAGCACAAACAACAAATAAAAAGCACAGACAACAACAAGATACAACCACATAAAAAAAACAAAAAAAATACAAGAAGATAAGAAGTAAAAAACAAGGTAAGAAAAATTAAACAACTACTAAATGCCCCATTTCTTTTTAATTTCGTCACACAAATGAACGTGAATACGAAGTTGCTCTTGTGTCATTGCAGTAGTATCTTTCATAAGGATTTGATATTCACGTGTTCGGTTGTGAGATCTGATTTCCTCCAATTTTTGTTGCGTGTAGACAGTAAATTCCTCCATATTTTTGTCAATGCTTTCTTTCAACTCTTCGTATGCTGCTAATTTGTTTTTTCCCTTTCTTTTTGCCGCTTTTTGCCCAATTGGTCGACTGCAACTTCGCTCTTCATCTTCGTCAACACTCATCTCTGGATTTGAAGAGGACGTGTATTTCCCTGAAGCAGAAGTTTTTTTCTTCTTCATTCCGCGATGATCGATTGATTGTGGAGCAAACTTCTGGCACTCTGCAAGAATCCTCCACACATGCTCATACTTGAACGGTTTGTTTTTGTTCTTTGGCTCAGTCATCCACTCTTCATGCGCCTTTACAAGTATATCAGCGTCGTTGCAACCACTTCCCCATTGACTATGAACTTTATTGTATATTCCATTAAACAACGACGTCATTTTTCGCATATAGTAGAAATGTGATTTCAATGGTTGTCATCGTCTCTCAATAGTTCTGGCATGTCGATTTTTGTTATACTCCACTGCGACCCTAGCCCACATTTGTTCCATCTTCTGAGAATTACCAATTTTAGGATCAGTGCTAATACAGACCCATGACATTGCAAGGACCTTCTCTTCTCCGAGTGACCAAGAAACCTTTTTTGGTTGTGGTGCATGGACCTCATTGCCTGAATCTGTGTCCTTATCAAGGATAATATTCTCGAGTCCAACTGGCGATGAATGTGGCGGCAAAATGAGATCTGGGTACAGAAGTAGGTGTCATGGATTCTTTCTCTGTGCTAGTTCCCTCTGTACTAGTCCTTCTTGATTCGTCTGAACCAAAACCCACTGCTATAGGAGGAGGAATTCCATAAGGAGGTGGTGGCATGAAAGGATATTGAAAAAATTCCGGTGGGTACATTAAAACCGGAGCTCCCTGGCTATTATTCAGATTCATTGGTAAATTTGGGGAATATTGAAAATTATGAGGGCGAATATTTGGATTGTCCGAAGATGAATTATCTTGTGAGTTGGAAGAACCCAACAAATTCATCCAATATTGATGGTAATTTTTATCCATCTGTGGATAGCAAGAAAGAAAATGTAATGGTGTAAATTGAAAGAAAAATGATAGTGTTGGGTAGAGAATGAGACTATGCCTATTTATAGCCAAAAATGAAATAATTATTATTTTTATTATTTTTTAAATGAAATAAAAAAAATTATGCAAAAAAAAAAAAAGAATCGAAATGCATGCAAAAAGGAATGAACAATTATATGAGTTTGTGTGGGCCATATATCACACTAAAGAAATTAAAAAAAAAAAGTTTGGCACAACTTTTTATATTGTGGTGGGACCCACACAATATTAAAACCATGGACCATGTNCAAAAAAAAAAAAAAGAATCGAAATGCATGCAAAAAGGAATGAACAAATTATATGAGTTTGTGTGGGCCATATATCAAACTGAAGAAAAAAAAAGTTTGGCACAACTTTTTATATTGTGGTGGGACCCACACAATAAACATGGTTTAAACCCATGGACCCTGTTTATCCTATAAACCTTGAACCTACAATTCTCAATGCAATGTTTTTTGTTTGGTAAGATTTATTTTATAAACCTCATGCCATGAACCTCCCATTGGGGGTGCTCTTAGGAGTTGTAATGAATTTTAATAGTTCTAAATCATATACTTTTTGACAGAATAGAGTTACTTATTTAAACATATTAAGGATCTAAGAAATATTTCATATCTTTGAACCCAAAGATACCAAATTTTCCCCTCAAAGGACACTTATTCATTGATCAGAAAAATTAATTTTTGATAAAAACAAGCCATTTCATTTAATGCCTTAAAATAACTATATAAATATTATAAGCTGTAGGAATTTATTTTCATTATGAATAAGTATAATAAGACAAGCTGTTTATATTAATATAAATCTAATTCAAACACATGCAAATGTATGACACTATATCACGCTAAATAACATACATTTTCATTATTCTGGATAGGCATCGACTGGCTACAATGCTGAAAATCTTGACAGTGGTAAGTTTTGTTCTTCACGAATTTCTGATTTTTTTTCCCTAGATAATCATCGTGCGTGTAAAGAACCGAATATCTTTCACAATAAATGATGTTTTAACGTACGTAAGGACCAAACAAAAGGCACTTTATTTTCTCGCAAGTTGATGTAATTATTCGTATCTTGGGTCAAATTGTATTCCGAAGGATACTCACTGGTACAACAGGTAACAGCATTACCAGGTGGAATAAATTGAGGTTTATCCATTCTCCCAAAACAGTCTACTATAAGCTGGTCATTTTTTTTAACCGTAAAATGAATCGTAGAACATTCTAAATTATGTGAGCAGACCTTGTTTTTTTACAAAACCGGTTAAAAATATGGGGGAATCCCCTGTATTCGAGCTACACATTATCATCAAGTCATTGTATACGTAATTTAATCGTTTGCCAAGAATCTGACCCGAGAAGTACAAGGATGCGACGACAAATCTCTCTCCTAGTCACATTTGATGTTTCGGTAAATCCTCCTCACAAACAAGTTTGAGCCTAAATAACCGATGGCGCCTGCAAGAGCATAGTTAACAACCCATGGTGAGTAAGAAAATGAATCATATGTCCATAAGCTCCAAATGTATATGAATTTATGAACTGAACTGGAGATGAGTGAAGAAAGGAAACCGGTAAATACACACACCCAAACATATGAGATATGAGTGTACATCAACTTCCAAATTACCAACTCGAGTTGAATGTACATAACTTACCGCAAAGAATTCCCAAGCCAAGGCAAAACATCAGTGTGTAACCAAAATAGAAACTCGTCTGGAAGAACCCTGACATTTTTGTCTTCATGGAGTAGTAATATATAGAGTACAGGTATACATAAACGGCCGTTGAAGCTGCGGAGCAGAAGGAAGTCCACTGCCAATGATAGTTCTCAGCATTTAGCAGGAAATATGTCCCAACAATAGTCACACAGACGGTTACAATCATAAGAATCAGGAAAACCAGAAGCATAAAACCGTAGACGTAGTAGACCTGTGAACAAGAAGCAACAGGGAGATAATTTAGTTAGTAGGAAGGAATAGCGTAACACGACAGCTTTCCTGATGAAGTTTGTGATAATAAACCTCTGAAAAATAGACGAAGTATCAGTATTTGTACAACACAGCAAGAATCACCTCACTTTATGATTTACTTGACTTGATCCAAGTGTTTTTCACTTTATAATTTACTTGACTTGATCCAAGTGTTTTCTACGATTCCACTTAAATTTTCACCCATGAATATATATTTTTTCAATCCTTCAATCCCAAAGTTCTTTTCTATCATAAGAATTAAGAAATATGAGCAAGGCACCAGCATATTCTGGAAATTAAACCACCCCACCCCACCCCTCCACCCCCATGCCACCTCTAAAAGGAAGAGAATGAAGCTGCCACATTATCCCCTTCAATAATCTTACAGGCGGATAGAAATAGATCATCATTCTCGCACAAATCTTATTTACAAGATTTAGAACTGCAAGGTATTTTAATGGTTGGAGACACAGATAATCAATTTTTGCAAAGATTTTGCACTATTCTATCCACACTACGGGCCCCAGAGTAGTAGATAAGTAGAATGCACTTAAAAAATGAGGCCTCCAAGCCAATAAAAATTACAGGTGCAAGTCATGGAAGCTATTAAAATTACAAGGTGCAAGAGACGTCTAAGAAATGCCAATTAATTCACATCTAATAGAGATCACCCAGAGCGATGTTTTGCAATTCAATATTCTTCAGCTGATCTCGCATAAGCAGTCAAAGGAGTAGACATAAAAATTCAATTAAAATACTGATTTACAAGAATGATTCACATTACCTTGTAATTCCAGAAGGAAGTGAAAACAAAATACATCTCGATGAAAATGCTACCAAAAGGAAGCAATCCACCCATCATAGATACTACAAAAGGTTTCAGATACCACTTTTTCACTGGAATTGGTCGGGGAATTGTCTTTACGCGGCATGGATTGTTAGGAGCACCGCTCCAGTTTCTTCCTAGAACAGTACCCAGAAGTGCCAAGGGAAAAGAAATAAAAGCCCATATGACAAAGACAACCACCATTGTGCCAAAGGGAATGGCGGCTAGGGACCCATAAAATATGGCAACAGTGTTCAAAATGAAACCTATCCCGAAGCACATGAAAGGGAAAAGTGAAGCTGTAAGAATCATTGATTTGATCCAGTTTTTACCTGCAATTATATAAGAGGAATAAGTATATATTTATGAGTCCTAAGAAACAACAATCTGGAAAAAAAATCTTAAGTCAAAAAAAGAAGAGGAAAGTGAAAAAAAAGAGTCAAAGAAACAGGGGAAACTGTAAATACCACCATGGCGTGAGTGCATTCCACCACTGACATAGCCTGAAATGAATGATGTGAAAGCATAACATACTATGAAAGTAGTGACAATTGCTCCTCTCCTGAACGAAGCATACAAAAAGAAATGAAAAAGAAAACAATCAAATGCTAACACTCGTTCCACATAAAAAGAAAGAAAGAATCAATAAAGTATCTAGGCTGCCAATTGAAACAACAGCCCTGAGTTCAGCAGAACTCTCAGGAGAGAGGTTCTTGTAGAAAATTGAGAACTGGAAACAACATTACCGTGTTAATTAAAATCAATTCTTTAGAGAAGGGTCAGGGTAAGATGCAAGATTGGAAACTTTGACACTTACCCAATGTATAGCATTCCCACAATAGCAAATAAGATGACTAGTAAAACCAGCATTGCTAGTTGTGCGCCAGTGCCAACAAGAGCGGACAGTAAAGCTAAACTGAGAGGGGTACGAAATACATCTCCATGAACAAGTTTCCAACCAGACTCTTCACTGGCGTCTCTTTCCTAAAGATGTCGAGTTCTAGGACATCAACAATCATTTAAAAATAAATAAATGGGACGAAGCACTAAGATTATTACCAGAGTTTCTAAATCGTCATCCTCACGGGCATATTTAGCATAATCATTTCGCAAAGTTCGCATCAGTATCATTGATACTAGACCAGTAAGGAACATAACCATCATGAAGGAGTTGAATATGGAGAACCAATGAATCTGCAAGAAAATAGTTGAGATTACAAGAAAATGCTAATACTTGTGGTTTAATATTTAGGACCTAAATAGTCAATATTATAAGAAACTAGTAAAAACGAATGGCCTGAACTACTAAAAGTGGCAATCTACAAGCTAACAAAACCACAATCTACATTATTTTCTCAAATAAAATGGCCTCTGAAATCACACTTCAGATAATATCTATGTCATAACGTCAATTTTACCTAGATCAGACCATCACATTATTTTTGCAAATGAATGTCCACTAAAATTATTTATTTCCGAAAATATCCATGTTAGAATGTCAAAGCTACCTGGTGCTCAAAAAAGGGATGGTCCAGGTAGACATCAAAACGCCGAGCAAAAGAGATATCTGTCGGAATCCATTGCACGGAATATGTCATCTCCAATGTCCTTCCCACTTCCAATGGCTTTGGCATCTGCTGAGTGAGGTTGACTTGAATAATCTACAAAATAAAAAAAGTTAGAGAAGCACTAAAAAATCTACCAATGTTCAAGACAAATTTAAGCAGCCACAGACTTGATTTTTGTTGTACTTCACAGTTATGCTCTTATGTGTGAAGAGCATGTGCTGATTATCACCTTTTCTTTTGGAATGGAACTCACCAACATATCCTGTAACAAAAGAAGTGTTGATGAAATATTGGACTAGCTTGGCTCAGAAAACAATTTTTTGAGCAAATTCGACTGAAATCTTACCCCATAAAGGCAAATCATCTGAACTTGAGGTCAGCGAATCAGCAAAAACAGAAAACAAGAATGGGATTAGACAGCTGATATCGAACTCTTGTCTGAAAATAAACATTTATGTTAGGAGCATTAAGGCCCAAGAACAGCCCAATGATATTCCACTCAAAGGTCGGCCCAAACCAAAGAAGTTTTCTATAACTCATTGGAAGTTTAAAATTAAAGGATAGGATTCAACTAATTTTATGTTCACAGGATTTGGTTATTATCTTTTAATTTAGTCATTTCCAAATAACCAATAATCCTTATCGTTAATAAGGATTAGATACGGCAATTATCCTGTAGACTTTCGCAGATTTAGTTTACTTATTTCCAAATAAAGATAATCCTTATGATTGGATTAAGAAGTTATCAGCAGATTTATCTTTATCATTCCAGGGCGCCTTCTTGTATTTAATAAAAATGATTGGACTGGAATAAAAATACTCAAATTTGTTCTCAAAAGTGATTATCACGAGATCGTGAGGTCCTCTTTAACAAGAGATCGCGAGGTTCTCTCTTCAACAAGTCTCAAACCCCTGACCCCGAAACCCATTAACCACATCATAATGTGATCCATAACTCGGGACAATAACAGCTTAAAAGCACTGAGCAACTGAAAAGGCACTCAATCAAAAGGGAATGTCAATCTTAGGCCATGTCCATGAGTGCAAGTTGATCTCAGTTTAGTTCAGTGTTGGTACCGAGTTAAAGATTCGAAGATTCATTTTAACAACAATCAGCAAGCAGAGAAGTTTCAAAGCATGACGCAACTACATTTATTCTGTAAATCAACCAAGTACTACCCAATGACTTGAAGATACTCCTTTTCTCTTAAATATATAAGATCCAAAATTTGTAATATCTGCTGCATTGAGTAACAGGATAAACGAAACTAACTAATCTCCGTGTGTTGTTATCAGCCTGTACCAATATTTTGCAAGCAGCAAAAGATAATATGAAGGAAGAGATGAGACACCAGCATCAAATAAAGGTGCCATAGAGTCTGATGCACAGAACCCTACAGGTTCTAATACCAAGAATCCATATCTTGTAAATAATGAATGTCGTGTGGAAGTGAATTTAGCTCATGAATTTGAATTTGAATTTGAATTTGAATTTGAATTTGACAGGCAAAATCAATCGATCCTAGCTTAAGTGATAGCAAATAATGGACATACAACATACCCATGAAAAATTCAAACCAGTAAATTCTTTCAATTGCATCCTTGAATTGTGTGGCGTGTGCTTCATCAAGTTCAATCTCACAAATGGTAGTCTTATCTACAGGCTCTGCCAAATGAAAATAAAAAACTTCATTGTCCATCTAAACAACACCTGAATACCAGAATTTGTGATGGATTCAGGATATCCATTTACATACTTTGAAATTTTATATCAATCCGGCTATCAATGAGCTCATTTCCACCCAATACTTCACCAAGCCCACCCCATTTGTGTGCAGCATCGCCTGATGGGTGACAAAATGGAAGGCTGTAATAATTATATGTTTCTTGAGGATTATTGAATGGACCTACTTTATTTACCCAAAGAACCAAGGGATCATTGGGTTGATACTGCAAGAAAAAAAAGAGAGTCAGAGAAAACACATGCAGTCCACAAAGTGTTTAACAGGTCTATTTGCTCAAACTGCATCTCTAGAAACTGATGGCAGCACAAAAGTTGCATTAAATTTTTTTCATAGATATTACATGAAGCAACTAGCATTATGATGCTGTGGCAATGTCAATCAATGGACAATTGTGAATATGCAGACTTGTCCATAAAAGGAACCAAAGTGCACATAGAAACCCAGATCATGAATACTGTGCAATCATTCTCAATGTAACTTCCTCAAATTATTGGTTGGAAACTACAAGACACTCATGCTGACCAATGATCCAGTGGTTATTATCAACAAGGTGGCTCAACAATACCCTCAAAATGAATCCATAAAATCTTGAATACGTATATCATTAATTGGAAATGTAAACTAAGATTTTCCTAAGTAACTAGGCAGAAGTTCTTGATTTTGATTTCCGTATACACACAATGTCGTACGTTATTATAGGTAATTACAAAAACACAAGATTTGGCATATTCCCCCAATATGGAAATTCTAAATTACTCTGGTTCATTCTTAATAGCGTGAAAAATTCTAGCTCACACTCTGTGAATGAGTACCCACGTGCTTGAACAAACTTTTAATCGCCATTTCCCTACCTCATACTCTCGTTTCTACTGCCGATCCCCTACTTGAAAGAGCACAAACCACAATTAGGTGCTAATCTAAAAACCATATCATGCAATGACACCATCAGACCATTTCGTGACCCAATCCGAAGGCAAAACCACAGCTCTTCAGCAAACCAGAATCAATGGTAAGCATTGAACACCAAAACCCAATGATCTTAAAATCAGATCTAACCCATTCCACTAACGTATGGCGCAGTTAATCCAAATATGAATGAATTAGCTATGATGAAGCTGAAAAACAAGAGTTCTATGCTTCACGGGTCAAGTGGGACTGGAACAATGCAGCGTGTACCTTGTGATCAGAGTCGGAGGCGAGCGCCGCAGATATTAAGAAAAGGATGGCGGCTAGAAAAGAAAAGGACGGACAGACGGTGGACCGCATCACTGATCGTTGTCTCCGGGATGGCGGTGGGGATTCAGCCGGGCCAAGTCAATCGATCGGAGGGAGAAGAGAGGCGTGACCAGATATGGGGGGTTGATTCTTGAGGTTCGTTGAGATTACCAAGTCAAGTGAGTATTAATACAGGCATCCCTTTGGCACACTTAGTGCATACGGATTCAGATTTTCACATTTATGGATTTTAAAATTATTTTAAAAATATAGTGATATTCAATTAAGATTTTTTCGTAAAAATATAGAGATATTTGATTAAAATATTTACCTCAAAGAACACTTATTCATTCACCTTGATTAGAAAAAATTATTTTTTGATAAAAACACGTCAATTTCATTAATGCCTTAAAAAAATAAAATAGACGGTGGAGTTTTATAAAATTAAGGCAAAATGTCACCATCAATGACGGATGATGTGATATATTTCTACAGTGTCTGTCAATAATAACAGCGGACGCTGCAAAAAATTGTAGTGTCTAAGCTGCTGCAGCATGACAATATTCGCTAACTTTGGAAAGGTAGCAGACGTTTCCTTCTTTTTATATTTTTTCATTATTATTTGTTTTTTAAATTTGGACATATATTTTATTAATAAAATAGAGCTTGAGACTACATACAAAAAATAGAATTTAAAGTCAAATTTAATAATTTGAAAAATATATCACCTTAAAATAGTGAATCACTGAACAAATTTTTTTTAAAAAAAAAAACTTTTATTTGTAAAATATTAATTAATTTGTCTTTAAAAAAATTATACTTTTTTGTTTTAAAAAAATTCCTTTATTTATTTATAGGGTAGTTTGTAAACAAATACTCAAACTCAACTTCAACTTTATCATAACTTTTACGGTCAAAAAACTTTGTTTAAACCCTCTAAACCATTAAAAAAAAGACAATATTACCCTTATATGTGCATATATGTGTTAATTTCAAATGATTGGATTTTATGGGCCGAAAATGGTATCAGAGCCTATGTAAAATTATTTTAAACATACAAATTTATTATTACTGAATAATTAAATGTTTGAGGAGGAGAATTTTCTCAAATTACATTAATCCGAACCCAGGTTCGAGATTAATTCTTTGCAAGAGTTATTCCAAAATTTTAGAATATTTGAAACATGAAGATCTAATCAGTGTTAGATATCAAGAACAAAGAGGAACTTATCAGAGTTATGAGGTAAACCTATTATTCAAAATAATAGTTTTTAGAAATAGTACCAGATTTCTCTAAGATCTCACGAGATCTAAGAGAAATTCAGAAGATAGTACAAAATTATGGCAGTATGCTTTATTATGTATCACAAAAGGTGAAGAAAATCTTTGAAAACCAGGAAGAAATTCTTGGAATATTAAAAGAGATTCAAACAAGAATTCAAAACCTGGAACAAAACTCAAGTTCTAGTAAAATAACTTCAGAAGTAAGGTTACCACCATCTTTTGGTACTGAATCGTTGTTACATCAACGAGGGAAGGCCAAAGTCATGCCAAAACCTTTAACCGAAAAAGAAAAAATGATCAATCTAATTAAATATGTATCAGAAAAAAAATTAACATGATGACAAATTTAGAAAGAATTGGTCTCGAGGATTTCCAAGACCATGCAAAATTTTTTGCAAATCTCAAGGTTGTTGATCTAAAGATGAACACAACTGAGTGTGAACAACCCTCCATAACCTGTTCATCTTCTCAGGAACCACCGAGGGAAAGTGTAGGATCTCAAAATATAAATATGAGAGAATCCCAACCCGATTTCCATACTGGTGGAGAATCACACCAAACGGGAACAAGGTCAAGGAAGAATCAAATTCATTTACACCAAACACTTATGGGAAATCTATTTTAGAACATATACATCCTTATGGGTTATTCTTAACTTAGATGTATTAGATTTCAAAAACAGAGAAGATTTCATAGATGATTGGACATCAGTTATGAGAATTGCATCAGGCACACTCGATCTCAATAGAGAAAGATTCATTAAACTTTTGGAAATGAGTCTTATGGAATCAGTTAAAATTGCTTGGGACATGACTTCGGTAGAACCAAAGAATCAGTCCTAGCCGGAGAATCTCTTGGGGAGATAGCCGGAAGAATGGCTACCCTGTTTAAATCACAATTTATAGGGGTATACTATTTTAACAGCCAAGATACAGAGAAGAAAAAGAAATATACTCAAGCTCTGTATAGTTTTGAATTACATGATATATGTTTAGTAGATGAATTTATTATGTTATTCACTAAATATAAATGGAATTCAGGGGTTGAAAAAGATATGGCAATGAACCTTTTCGTCGCCAAAATGCCAAGTCCCAAGAGAGAAATGCTAATAAGTGAATATGTCCCTGGCAATCCAGATACATTGGTACGAAGAGCCTCTTTCCTCAAAGGAAAATTGACAGAATTGTGTCATCTGACAGTATTACAAAAGAATTACAAACAATTAAAGGGTATTAACAAACGTACTCCTTTGTGTTGTAAGGAAAATGATCTTCCAACAATTATTGGAAGTAAATCACAAAAGCAGAAAAGAAAAAGTTTTAGAACTCATCTTTATGCTAGAAGTGGATAAAGTTCTTGGAAATCAAAAACAGTTTGGTCCAGACAAAAGGCCAGATCTTATAAATCTGGGCAAAGAAGTGGACCATCAAGAAGTAGGATATCGTCTCAAGCATCGAGTACCTCTCGAAACACAGGAAGAAAACCTACAAAAAAAAACTTTCAGAAGAGCTCACACTAGAGCTAATGAAAGTTTTAAGGATTGCAATTGCTGGACATGTGGAGCAAGAGGTCATATCTCGACCAACTGTCAAGAAAATGAAAAAAAGAGATAAAATGCTTCGATCCAACCTCGGATATTGAAGAAGCAGTTTATTATAAGGATCTCATTCAGGTATACCGGTTTGATGATATTACCTCAGATGAAAGTATATATGAAGAAGAAGAAGTCTTAAGTTAGGAAAGATCTGATGAATCAGAATCAGAATATGACTGAAGACGAGGTGTTTCAACACGAAACACATGAGGATTTGTCTGGTTACTTTAGCCAGACAACAATATCTCATAACATGGTCCAAAGTATCATGAGAGAAAACCCTAGTCTTTAGAGATATCAGAGATTTTCTGCAGGACATGAAGAATGGAGTCTTGGCCTAAGAAATAGAAAACATCATCTAATCTATAAAGTTTCCAGAAGGGAAATGACAATCCCAATGGAACTTACAGGAAATAGAATGGAAATGCAGTTAATTCCTTCTGAAGAAATTAAGGAGGAATTACAAAAACTCAAGATAGAAGTAGCACGAACCATGTCATGGATCCATACTAGAGCAATCCAGATCATGATAAAAGTTACTTTTAAAGAAGGAATATATTCACCTATTGATATCGCTATATACGATAAAAGAATGGGTAACCTTCAAGATTTGGTATTAGGAAAAATCTCAGGAAATATCTGTGCAGAAAAAATTGTAGGAGTAATCTATCCCAGAATTGCCTACAATCTGGCAGATCGAGATTTCAATCGAGCTTTGACGTTGCATCAAAACTTCAAAGAAAAAAGACTGATGAAAGAAGGTAATAGACCGTATTTTATTACCTATCAAATTTCATATGCTCTATCTAATACACATCATTCAGAATTTTTTGGAATATTTCATGTTCGCAATCTTGATTTTGATGTTGACAAAACTTGTTATTTTATTTCTAATTATTTACCTAAGTGCGCAGGATGCTGAAACTGATCAGGCTTCGAACTGATCAGTTAAACGAGTCAAAACTGAAGCTATCGATACACAAACTGAAAGTGTCAACTGATTGATCGAACTGATCCGGTACAACTGAAGTATCAAGAGCAGTTCAACTGATTGTCCAGTTGATAGGTAGTTCAGCAGAAGACCTTCAGAAGTCCAGCCAGCTGATGAAGTGTTCAAATGATGAAGAGCCCAACTGACCAGTTCAACTGAATCAGTGAAATCAGTTCAGCTGACGAGTCAACTGATCTCACCTCATCAATTCAAGACCAGTTCAGAACATCAGTTAGGAGCGAATCAGTTTGCAGATCAAGACAAGCTTATCTAAGTGGAATCCAGCTACGCACAAAGATACAAAAGCAACTGTACTATCAAGGTACAACAATGGACGTTGCAGCAACACTTAAAGACAAAATGTTGCAGCATAGATGTCGGAAAAGTCGAGACACAAATCTCGAAGAACACATTCAAGTTGCAACGGATATAATTATTGAGTCTCACTGTACGATCAGTTTCTCACCTATAAATAGAAGATCGGTCAAGACCAATAACAAGGTGTGGAAAAACAAAAGTGAAAACAAAAGGCACGCTTAAAGATTTATCAGCTTATCAGAAGCAATCAGCTCAGTCGAGGGAACACTTCAAAGTTATATCAGCTTAGTATAGAAGCTTATTTTTCTCAGTATGTGAAAACACTTTCGGGTTGTTTTCAGAGATCAGTTCTCACACACGCACACACCACCACCCCACCACTCAAATACAGTCGTGCATAAAGACAATAAACTTGTGTATGTAGTCTTTGACACACAGACGTTAAACAAGTGTTGGCTTGAAGATGCTACCTTCAGTCTAGACTAGGAGTTCAGTTAGGCAGTAGAGTAAGTCCTAAGTTAAGTGGATTTGTACAAAGATTTGTATAAATCAAAGTCGTCTAGTGTATCCTACCCGAGGAGGTAGAAGTGGTGACATAGGAGCAGTTGAAGTCTCCGAACATCCATAAACATATTCTGTGTCTTTTAACTGTTTAACTATTGTTTTCAAACTGATTTGATCAGGAAGAGCATTCGTCAGTTCAGTTCTCACCATAACTGAACCGATATGTGCAAAAACTGATCCCTCATAATTTCAGTCATTCAGTTGCACAGTCTATATAAAATCTGTCACTTTTCTTAACGAATGATTACTTCAAGTATTTTCCACTTGATTTAATACCAAACTTGGTATAATTCATCGGTGTAACCATTCTTAAAACACGAGCTATTGCAGCTCATTGATTTATTGTGTTAAAAGCACCTCTAAGATGCCGAGCACACGATCCATCAATTGGTATCAGAGCTAGCTGTTCTAAGAAGGACATTTGAAAAACTAACTAAAATTATTTTACTTTAAAATAGTTTTAAATGCTATTTAAAAGTACTTTATATTATTTTCAAAACTATTTGAAAATGTTTATCTAACGCTCATTGCGAAGAGTAGAGAGGATTGGCTCAGCAACTAACATTGTAGCCACTTCACTAGACTCTGAGCTTTGGGGTTTTTAATCAGCCTGTAGGGTTTTGAGCCTTTCCTATCAAGACATTTAGCTAAACTGTTCAAGGAACAAGATTTCAGTTGCAAGCCTACTAGTTCAGCTGATCAACAGACGAAGCCCAGCCATGTTGAGACATTGGGCCCTGGTGATTTATCTGGATCCATATCAAAACGTGATTTGAGGCACAAAGAGTATTATTCATATTCTGACTCACTTTCGGCTCCACCATGCTTAAGACAACCTCTAATTCATCATCCTTAGGGTCTGTAGCAGTAAATAATGTTCCAAAGTAATCCTGGATAATATTTGTCACGGATTGGGGTATCGCAGAGATAGCCATGTAAGGAAACTAATCCATGGATTGTATTCATAGACATGCTTTGGGTTGCCTGAGTATTAAAAAATTTGGAATTCCGATCACCCCAACGTATCCAATTACTTGTGCTTCGCTGTTTCCAATATAATTCTTCATGCAAGCAGATTTATTTGACTAGCCATTCTTTGTCACGTATAAGCCTTTCAGAGCCCTTCCAATTCTTGTTTGTTTTCAACTCGTTCAATGTTGCCCTTTCAACTTTGATTCGCTTAGGCAAGGCTCGAAACTTTCATCCAACCCATTGTCTTAAATTCTCACTGCACACTATGATTCGTGCATGGATATTTGCCCCATCATAAGGACATTCCAACCCTCATCCACTATTAATTTGCATTCATACTCATAAAGCCACATTGGTTCATTGATGGAAATCAGTGCCTGTTGGTACGGAAAAATATATCCGATATTTGAGTTGGACTCTGATTCTTAATCACTCAGTATAATGATAATTTTTAGAGAATGTTTGAATTTGAGATGACTGATCGACTGAAATAACTTGTTATTAGTTGGGCTCCATCAGTTGTGATTGGATCAGTTTGCATATCATTATCCTTTTTGCCTTTGAATAATGCATTATCAGTTTGGCTCGGTGGCCAGTTAGACTCCGATTGATTTAGAAAAATTTTGCTCGTGATTATTCAGTTTTCTTCTTTAATTCAGTTTAGTTAAGCTCTGTAATTATCTATTTGATCAGTAACATTGTTAAATCAGCAAAACTGAAATGTTCTAACACAATGTATTTGAAATAACGACTTCCAAACCAATGATGTCATTATCTTGTTAGAGGACAAAATTCAATTGAATTTCAAAACGATTTCGAATAGTAATTGCCGTTTATTTCAAATACGTTCACGATGAGTGTTATTCAAAATTAGGAATGACAAGATGACAAATTAAGACGGATTTGCCCAATCCCATGACTCGTCCAACTAAGAAAAATTGAACATGCACTCGGACCTACCCCATCCCAAAAACCAAAGGGCAATCCGGGTTTGACCCACAAATCGGTTAAGAATTAAAATGTTATAAATTCTAGCAAATATACAACGAGATGACAATATATATACTATTATATTAAGTGTGAGGACATGATAATAACTACCTAGAGAGGACACCAACTTTTTTTTCAATTTTACCCTTATATGATATTAATATTACACTTTTGTTTTTTGTTTTAATTTCAACACACACTTTTATTTTTATTTCAACAATTCAAATATCAATTTAGTCCCTCCATAATTTGTCAAATTTCACTTTAATCCATCGATAATAATAAAAAAATTATACACACGCATCGCGTGTGCATAGTAACTTGTTGTAAATTAAGGGAGATGTATTCAATGTAGGACATTTATTAAATTTTAATGGCTTTTGTAGATTTTAAAAGTCTAGATGTATTCAATTAAGAGTTTTACATACTCCATAAAAGTCTAGTGGTATTCAAAATAGACTTTCATAGAGTTTTAAAAAGTCAAGTGGTATTCAACATTGATTTTTAAAAACTTTATAAAAGTCTAAAGATATTCAAATTTTCAATAGACTTTTAATAACTTCATAAAATTCATTAACAAACAAACATTAAAGCTTAAGGTACAACTATAAATTGTATTTGGTTCAACCCAAAGATTTGGATGGATTTTTAAAACTTCTAACCCATACACAAGCTATTTATTTCTCTCAGTTGCTTCACATCACTTATCTTCTTATCTTCTCTCCTCTCATCTATATCTATCATTCTTTCAAATTTTCTAACTGTATCTATATATATATTTTCATATTTTCTTTTCAAATTTTTCGTTTTTTGACGGATTGTTCATTTAATAATTTTTTATTTTAATATCATAGGAAATTTTGAATTTTAGAATTGATTTTGTGATTTTTAATTTATGATTTATACTAATTAATGTAATATTCAATAATAATATAAGATGATCCAAAAAATGTCGCTTAATTCTTAATAATTGAATAGTCTCGCAACAACCATGATTTTTTAAATTCTTTTTAGCATTTTCAATTAATATATAAGCTATGATATTTTTATACAAAATTATATCCACACAATGCTAAATAATATTCTTTTCACATATATATTATCAATTCAAAAACAAGATTACAGATTAATCAATTGATATATTTTAAAAAATTTACAAACTTGCATACAAACCCACATATATACACATGTAAAGATTAAATGATTTAACTTTTAAATAAATATATTTATTTATTAATATAAATATTGAAAAACATTTTCAAACTGAATATGTTATATATGTCAATTAATTATTGGTTTAAAAAAATTAATAAAAAATAATATGTTATAATTAAGTACAAAATTTATAAAATTCTATAAAAAAAAATTTCACAAAAGTCTATAAAAATCTTACAAAAAAAGTCTACATGAATCCAAATAAATCTGTAAGAATCCATAAAAGTCAATAAAAATCTTACAAAAAAAATCTACATGAATCCAAATAAATCTGTAAGAATCCATAAAAGTCAGTAAAAATATATCAAATCCATAAAAATATATCATTTGAAAAAGTCATCAAAACTCTGAATTGAATATTACCCCATTAAAATCAGAGACAAAGACAATTATTACTTATTATTAATATTAATATAATATAAAATATAAATATACTATAATTAATATATAACCAGGACGGGTCTATTAAAGCCCATTATCTACTCTAGACACACTTCTAGATCCATTGACCGAGTTTAAACTCACTCCTTTCGGGTTTAATGTGGTGCCAGATTAAACATTAACATTCTTATTCTAAATTCATTCTTGAAATCTGAAACATCTCTTATATTATTTGAATAGTTTATGTGAAATATTTTAATTGAATCCAACATTTAAAATTTAAAGTAAAATAAATATTACAATATGATTTCACACCAGACCCGTCCCGAAACCGGAATGGAGCTGCGGTGGAGGAGCAGGAAAACCAACCAAAATCTCTCTTAACATTTACTATACCACATGGAATCATCATTTGTCAAGAAACTGAGCCGAGAAGCATAAGAATGCTCTCTCCTAGTCACATTTGATGTTTCGATAAATCCTCCTCACAAACAAGTTTGAGCCTAAATAACCGATGGCGCCTGCAAGTGAGTGATTAAGGGCCATGGTGAGTGAATGTTAAGCTCCAAATGTATATGAATTTAAGAACTGGACTGGAGATGAGTGAAGAAAGGATATATGAATATATATCACCTTTACAAATTGAGTTGAATGCTCATATGTACTTACCGCAAAGAATTCCCAAGCCAAGGCAAAACATCAGCGTGTAACCAAAATAGAAACTCGTCTGGAAGAACCCTGACATTTTTATCTTCACGGAGTAGTAATATATAGAATACAAGTACACATAAACTGCCGTTGAAGCCGCGGAGCAGAAGGAAGTCCAATAATTCTCAGCATTTAGCAGGAAATATGTCCCGACAATAGTCACGCAGACGGTTACAATCATAAGAATCAGGAAAACCAGAAGCATAAAACCGTAGGTATAGTACAGCTGTGAATAAGAAGCAACAGGGAGATAATTCAGTAGGAAGAAATAGAGTAATATGACAGCTTTCAATAAGCATGAGGAAAAATTAACTACTACTGATGAAGTTTGTGATAATGAACCTCGAAAATTAGATGAACTATCAGTATTTTTACAACACAGCAGGCAGGAATCATGTCACCATTTAATTTACTTGAATTGATCCAAGTGTTTTTCTCTGATTCCACTTAACTTTTCACTCATGAATATTTCTTTTCTTTTTTTCGATCCTTCGATCCCAATACCATTGTTCCTTTCTATCATAAGAAAATTTACCAAGGCACCCCCATAAGAAAAATGACAAAGGCAACTTCAATAATCGAAAAAAAGGATAGAATTTGATTTACAAGATTTAGGTAGAGTTTGCAAATGCATAAAAAAATGATTATGGACTTTTCTTTACAAAGTTTTGCAAATTTTGCCAAGACATTATACCATACAACCTACTCTACCAGGCCCCAGAGTAGTAGAGAAGTAGAATGCACTCTAAAATTGAGGCCCAGAAGCCGATAAAAACTATAGGTGCAAGTCTTGGAAGCTATTAAAATCATGAAGTGCAAGAGATGTCTAAGAAATGCCAATTCTTTGTCGTTTCGCATCTAATTGAGATCACCCAGAGCGAATGTATACAATTCAATATTCATCAGCTGATCTCGCATAAGCAGTCAAAGGAGTGGCCATAAAAAAATCAATTAAAATACTGATTTACAAGAATGATTCACATTACCTTGTAATTCCAGAAGGAAGTGAAAACAAAATATATCTCGATGAAAATGCTACCAAAAGGAAGCAATCCTCCCATCATAGACACTACAGAAGGTTTTAGATACCACTTTTTCTCTGGAATTGGTCGGGGAATGGTCTTTACGCGGCATGGATTGTTAGGAGCACCGCTTCAGTTTCTTCCTAGAACAGTACCCAGAAGTGCCAAGGGAAAAGAAATAAAAGCCCATATGACAAAGACAACAACCATTGTGCCAAAGGGAATGGCGGCTAGGGACCCATAAAATATGGCAACAGTATTCGAAATGAAACCTATCCAGAAGCACATGAAAGGGAAAAGTGAAGCAGTGAGAATCATTGATTCGATCCAGTTTTTACCTGCAATTATATAAGAGTAACAAGTATACATTTACGAGTGCTACTAAAAAACTATGTTCTGAAAAAAAATCTAAGACAAAAAAAAAGAACAGCAAAATGAAAAAAGAGACAAAGAAACCGGGAAAGCTGTTANCCGCTCCAGTTTCTTCCTAGAACAGTACCCAGAAGTGCCAAGGGAAAAGAAATAAAAGCCCATATGACAAAGACAACAACCATTGTGCCAAAGGGAATGGCGGCTAGGGACCCATAAAATATGGCAACAGTATTCGAAATGAAACCTATCCCGAAGCACATGAAAGGGAAAAGTGAAGCAGTGAGAATCATTGATTCGATCCAGTTTTTACCTGCAATTATATAAGAGTAACAAGTATACATTTACTAGTGCTACTAAAAAACTATGTTCAGAAAAAAAATCTAAGACAAAAAAAAAAAGAACAGCAAAATGAAAAAAGAGACAAAGAAACCAGGAAAGCTGTTAATACCACCATGGCGTGAGTACGTTCCACCACTGACATAGCCTGAAATGAATGATGTGAAAGCATAACATACTATGACAGTAGTGACAATTGCTCCTCTCCTGAACAAAGCATACAAGAAGAAATGTCAAAGAAAACAATCAAATGCTAACACTCATTTCCACATAAAAAGAAATAAAGAATCAATAAAGCGTCTAGGTTGCCAATTGAAACAACAGTCCTGAGTTCAGCAGAACTCTCAGGAGAGAGATTCTCGTAGAAAATTGAGGAAATGGAAACAACATTACTTTGTTAATTAAAATCGATTCTTTAGAGAAAGGGGTCAGGGTAAGATGCAAGATTGGAAATCTTGACACATACCTAATATATAGCATTCCCACAATAGCAAACAAGATGACAAGTAAAACCAGCATTGCTAGTTGTGAGCCAGTGCCAACAAGAGCGGACAGTAAAGCCAAACTGATAGGGGTACGAAATACATCTCCATGAACAAGTTTCCAACCAGACTCTTCACTGGCATCTCTTTCCTGAAGATGTTGAGTTCTAGTACATCAACAGTCACTTAAAAATAAATAAATAAATAAATGGAATGAAGTACTAAGATTATTACCAGAGTTTCTAAATCATCATCCTCTCTGGCATATTTAGCATAATCATTTCGTAAAGTTCGCATCAATATCATTGATACTAGACCAGCAAGGAACATCATCATTAAGGAGTTGAAGATGGAGAACCAGTGTACCTGCGAGAAAATAGTTGAGATTATAAGAAAATGCTAATCCTTGTGGTGTAACCTTTATGACCTAAATAGTTGAGATTTAAAGAACATAGTTAAAAGCGAATGGGCTGAACTACTGAAATGGCAAATTCTACAAGCTAACGAAACCACAATTTACATTATTTTCTCAAATAAAATGGACTCTGAAATCATAAACTGAATATAATATCTAAGTCATAATGTCAATATTGCCTAGATCAGACCATTTGCATTATTTTTGCAAATGAATGTTCACTAAAATTATTTATTTCAGATAATATTCAAGTCAGAATGTCAATGCTACCTGGCTCTCAAAAAAGAAATAATCCAGGTAGACATCAAAACGCCGAGCAAATGAGATATTCGTCGGAATCCATCGCACAGAATATGTCATATCCAATGTCCTTCCCACTTCCAAAGGTTTTGGGTTCTGCAGAGCAAGTCTGACTTCAATAATCTACAAGATAAAGAAAGTTAGAGAAGCACTAAAAAAACTACAAATGTTCAAGAGAACTTTTAAGCAGCCACAGACTTGATTTTTGTTGTACTTCACAGTTATGCTCTTATGCGTGTAGAGCATGTGCTGATTATCACCATTTCTTTTGGGATGGACTTCACCAACAAATCCTTCAAAAAAACAAGTGTTGATGAAACGTTGGACTAGCATGGTTTAGAAAACAATTTATTTAGCATAGAGTCCATGGAAACCTTACCCCATATGGGTAAATCATCTGAATTGTAGTCAGCACATCAGCAAAAACAGAAAACAGGAAGGGGATTAGACAGCTGATATCGAACTCTTGTTAGAAAATAAACACTTATTATAGGGGCATTGAGGCCCAAGAACACCCGTCACCCATTAACCACATCATAACGTGATCCATAACTTGGGACCATAACAGCTTAAAAGCACTGAGCAACTGAGAAGGAACTCAAACCAAAAGGAATGTCAATCATAGGCCATGTTCATCATGGGTGCGAGTTGATCTCAGTTCAGTTCAGTATTGGTACTGAGTTAAATATTCAAAGTTCCATTTTAATCAACAATCAGCAAGTAGAGAAGTTTCAAAGCATGCCACGACTACATTATTATGTAAATCAACCAAGTACCACCAAATGACTTGAAGATACCACACTAGTATAAGTGATATCAAATTACCCATGAAAAATTCAAACCAGTAAACCCTATCAATAGCATCCTTGAATTGTGTGGCTTGTGCTTCATCGAGTTCAATCTCACAAATGGTAGCCTTGTCCACAGGCTCTACCAAATGAAAATAAAAAACTTCATTGTCCATATAAACAACATATGAATACCCGAATTTGTGATGGATTCAAGATATTCACGTACATACTTTGAAACTTTATACCAATCTGGCTATCAATAAGCTGATTTCCACCCAATATTTCTCCAAGCCCACCCCATTTGTGCACAGCATCGCCCGATGGGTGACAAAATGGAAGGCTGTAATAATTATATGTTTCTTGAGGATTATTGAATGGGCCTACTTTATTTACCCAAAGAACCAAGGGGTCATCAGGCTGATACTGCAAGAAAAAAGAAGAGAGAGTTAGAGAAAACACGTGCAGTCCACGAAGTACTTAAACTGGTGAATTTGCTCAAACTGCATCACTGAAAATTGATGGCAGCACACAAGTTACACAAGATTTTTCGACATAGATATTACATTAAGCAATTAGCACAACGGTGCTGAGGAAATGTCAATCATTGGAAAAATTGCGAATATGAAGAATTGTCCACAAAAGGAACCAGAGTGTATGTAGAAACCTAAATCATGAATACTGTAGAATCATTCTCAATGTACTTTCCTCAAATTATTGGTTAGAAACTACAGGACACTCATCCTGACCAATGATCCAGTGATTATTATCAATAAGGTGGCTCGACAATACCCCCAAAATGAAGCCATAAACACTTATTTTTCAAAAGAAAAAAAAGGAAAGGAATTCTCAATACATATTATGAAAACAACTAATTGTCACGTATAAACTTACAGTAATAAACCAGTAAATGTTCAGAAATGCATCCACGTCTAATATCATTAATTGGCAAAGTAAACTAAGATTTTCCTAAGTTACTAGGCAGAAATTCTTGATTTCCGTATACACACAGTGGCATACGTTATTATAGGTAATTACAAAAGCACAAGCTTTGGCATATTCCCCCAATATGGAAATTCTAAATTACTCTGGTTTATACTTCATAGCGTGAAAAATTCTAGCTCAAATTCTGTGAATGAGTACCAGCGTGTTTGAGCAAACTTTTAATCACAATTTCCCAACCTCATACTCTCGTTTCTACTGCCGATCCCCTACTTGAAAGAGCACAAACCACAATTAGGTGCTAATCTAAGAACCATATCATGCAGTGACACCATTTGATCATTTTGTAACCACAGCTCTTCAGCAAACCAGAATCAACAGTAAGCATTGAACACCAAAATCCAGTGATCTTCAAAAGAGATCTAACCCATTCCACTAATGCATGGAGCAGTTAATGTTGGGGAAAACCCATAAACCGTAGAATCCATCATGCTAAATCATCAAGATTTTGACTGAAAACTTAAGCGGAAGCGTACCTGAAGACATAATCCTGAATTCTTTAGAACGTGTCTTGATTTTCCAGATCTACGAGCTCTTTCCTTGAGAGAATCCTTTAGTTTTTTATTTTAAACTATTTTCTTAATGGGGAAGAGAATAGAGAACGTGATAGCTCGTGATCTAGAGATCATGACTCATATATATAGATAATGTTTATTATTATTTTCTTATATTTCTGTTTTAACTTATCATAAAAGCAGAAATTACACTTATGTCTCTACACATTAAAGACCTACAACCTATTATATACATTAAAGCCCAATAACCTGAAACCTTAGCTGATCACTTTATTTTGGGCTTAATTTAATAGACAACCCACAACGCATAATTATTCACATATAAGTCCATATAAATAAAATTGATCAAACAATCTCCCACTTGAGCTACATATGCAACCTTATAATTATATTTGTGAAAATAACCTTATGAGCTCAAAATTGTTGTTATTCCGAAATGTATCTATAACCAATCCGGTCCATCAATCACATCAACATAGGATCAAAGCAGTCTTCGCTACACTCAAGGTAACTGAACTCATCAATGGTCACGTATGCCAACACAACTAAATGACATGAATCATGAAGTGGATGTGTAGTATGGAAATTTCATGCAATGTGACCGTAACATACCTATTTCCAACTGGTCATCCTTTAACCTTATTGAGATCAAACTTTAAATCATAATCAGAGTGTGACTTAATTTGAAATTTAGTTCTGCAGAAAATAAATTTACATAACTGAAACTGAAAATGTCTACAACTAAAAAGCATTTAAAATAACAAACTCCCACTAAAACTGAATTTCCTCAGTTGACATAACACCTATACTAGCAGTGTTCTCATGAAACTGTTTGGGTGGTAGTACTTTAGTAAGCGGATATGCAACCATGGAGTTTGTACCGATATGCTCAATAGGCAACTTTCCACTCTAAATTCTTTCTTTAACAACCAGAAACTTGATGTCAATATGTTTGACTTCGTCGAGCTCCTGTTGTTATTGAAATACATAACTGCTGATTTATTGTCACAATGTATTCTTAGTGGCCTTTTCAATGCCATCAACAATGCGCAGTCCCATGACAAAATTTTGCAGTCATATTCCATGATTGGATGCCTCAATAACACGCTACAAACTCAACTGCCATGGTGGAAGAGGCTATAAGTGACTGTTTAGCACTCTTCCAGGAGATGACAACTCCAGCAATGAGATAGATGTAGCTCGACGTAGATTTCATACTATCTTGGCATCCAGCAAAATTGGAGTCAGTATACCCAATGATTTCAAGCTGATCCAACCTCCGATATATGATCATGTAATCTTTTGTTCTCTGTAAGTACCGTAAAACCCTTTTGACTGCTTTCCAATGTTCCACTCCTGGATGACTTAAATATTGTCCCAACATTCATGTCAAGTATGCAATATCTGGACATATACCAACCTGAGCATACATCAGAATCCTCACTGCAAATGCATAGGGAATCTTCTGCATTTCTTTTTTCTCAAAATCATTCTTTGGGCATTGTTTGAGACTAAATTTGTCTCCCTCAGCCACAGGGGTATCCGTTGGTTTACAATCTTGCATCCCATATCGCTTGAGAACTTTCTCGATATAACCTTTCTAAGATAATCCAAGAACACCTCGAGAACGATCCCGATGTATCTGAATATCTAGTACAAAAGATGCATCACCAAGATCTTTCATCTCAAAATTCTTAGCTAGAAATCTCTTGGTGTCATGCAACAACTCTATATCGTTGCTAGCGAGTAGAATGTCATCAACATATAAAACCAAAAAAATATCCTTACCCCCACTGAACTTATGGTACACACAATCATCGACCAAATTCATCTCAAAACCAAACGAGATGATCACTTGATGAAATTTGAAATACCAATGCCGAGATGCCAGCTTGAGCCCATAGATGGATTTCTTTAATTTGCAAACCATATTATTTGTGTGTTCGGACACACAATTTTCTGGTTGCACCATATAAATCGTTTCATTAATGTCACCATTTAGAAACACAGTCTTTACATCCATCTGATAAAGCTCAAGATCGAAATGCGCCACCAAAGTCATTATAATCCTTAAAAAGTCTTTCAAAGAAAACGGAGAAAAAGCCTCTTTATAATAAATGCCTTCTTTCTGAGTAAAGCCTTTAGCGACCCGACGAGCCTTATATCTTTCCACATTGCCTTTCGAATCCTTCTTGGTTTTAAATATCCATTTGCAACCAATGAGCTTCGTATCTTTAGGCAATGGGACAAGATCACATACATCATTGTCCTCAATGGACTTTATCTCTTCATTCATGACAT
Organism: Primulina huaijiensis; assembly: GCF_012295235.1. Classification (NCBI taxonomy): domain Eukaryota; kingdom Viridiplantae; phylum Streptophyta; class Magnoliopsida; order Lamiales; family Gesneriaceae; genus Primulina; species Primulina huaijiensis. Next base: position 17,130,035 of record NC_133314.1, on the reverse strand, counting down.
CATTCCATTTTTGAAAGTTAGAACTTTCAATGGCTTGATGGAAGTTAATAGGATCATCATCCATCAGTCCAATGTCTGTCTCATGTTCTTCAAGAAATACAATGTAATCATCAGACATTGCATTTCTCTGCACTCTAGTGGATCTCCTTAATGGCATAGGTTCTGGAGGTGCTTGAGTTTGTTCATCTGGAATGGGAGGATATCTAATATTGTCTTCCTGTATTGTATCTTGGTCAAAGTGAGGAATGTGGTCCTGATCAATGTCCAAGACACCTGTGAGAATATTTACATATTTCTCTTCAAAGACAATATCCCTTACTTTATTTCTCCCCGCAAACTCAACATCCTCAAAAAACTGGGCATTTCTTGACTCAAAAATCGACTTACTTGTGGGATCATAAAACTTGTACCCCATGGATCTTTCAGAGCATCCAATAAAATAACAGTTGATCGTCCTTGAGTCCAGTTTCTTTTCATTAGGACTATAACGCCTTGCCTCAGCTGACATCCCCAAACGTGCAGATGCTCAGGACTAGGCTTTTTACCCGTCCAAAGTTCACAAGGGGTTTTGGTCGCTGACTTAGTTGGAACCCTGTTAAGGATATATGTTGCGGTCTTTAGTGCTTCTCCCCAGAGTGATTCTGGTAAGGTAGAATGTCCGATCATACTCCTCATCATGTCCTTAAGCGTTCTGTTTCGTCTTTCAGCAACACCATTCATAGTGGGCGAACCCGGCATAGTGTAATGTTGGACGATACTGCATTCCTCTAGGAATCTAGCAAAAGGTCCAGGACGTTGTTCACCTGAACCGTCATATCTACCATAGTATTCACCACTACGGTCAGATTTAATGCTTTTAATCTTTAAGCCAAGTTGATTTTCAACTTCAGCTTTATAGTTTTTGAACACATCCAATGATTCTGCATTTTCATGAATGAGATAAATGAAACCATATCTTGAAAATTCGTCCGTGAACGTCATAAAATACTGTTGACCATTCCAAGAAGCCGAAGGGAATGGTCCACAAATATCAGTATGTATAAGTTATAAGACGCCTATACACCTGTTGGTTTCAAATCTCCTTTTGTTGGTTTTTTTTCCCTTTATACAACTAACACAATTTTAAAATCTGTGTAATCTAAAGGTTCGAGAATTTCGTCCTGCACAAGTCTTCTTATTCTCTTTTCAGATATACGACCCAATCTTTTGTACCACAATGCAGTTGAATTCTCACTGGTTAATTTTCTTTTAGTGTTTCTACTTGTTTGCAGGGATTCATTAAACGAAGCAATAACATTTCATATCTTGATAAAGAACAAGAACCAACCAATTTTGAATCGAGAAACAAACTGAATATTCCATTTCCAAAAGAACAAGAATAACCAAATTTGTTCAATGCAGAAATGGAAATCAAATTCCGTCTAAAAGACGGTGCAACAAATGTTTCATAAGATCCAAATATATTCCAGTCTTTAACAATAATCTAAATTTTCCTATTGCCTCAACTTCAACTTTGTTGCCGTCACCAACATAGATGAATCTTTCAGCATCACTTGGTTTTCGGCAATCCAGGCAACACTGCATAGACACACTGATGTGAATTGTTGCACCAGAATCTATCTACCACGTGTGGCTAGGCACTGAAGTTAAATTAACCTCAGAACAAACTATATTCAGAAGCATACCTTTCTTAGCACGCCAAGCGTCGTAATTAATGCATTGATTCTTCATATGCCCATCGATGCCACAGAAAAAACAACCGGAACTTTGAGAACCAATAGGATTCTTCTGTTGTTTCTTCGGAGGCTGTGTATCTGCCGCTTTATTATCCTTCTTTTTCTTTCCTTTATCCTTCGAGGTAGAGGCATAATGAACACTTTCTGTATTGTCTTGCTTCAACCTTTCCTCTTCCTGAACACAGTGCGAGATGAGCTCATTCAGAGACCAAGTCTCTTTCTGACAGTTATAGCTCACCTTGAACTGGTTAAACTGAGTATGAAGAGATATCAAAACTAGATGCACCAGCAAGTGCTCAGAGAGGTCAGGCTTCAATGCTTTCAACCTTGAAGCAAGATGAGACATTTCCATAATGTACTCCCTGATGTTGCCCTTACCCATGTACCTCATTGAAACGACGCTTGCCAAAAGTGTACCAATTTCAGACTTTTGACATTTAGCAAACCTTTTTTCGAGGTCATGAAGGAAAGCCTTAGCTGTAGCAATGTCACTAGACATTGTGCCACTGAATGTTTCTGGAATGACCCTCTTCATGATCATCATACACATGCGATTCGATCTCTCCCACCTTTCAAACTCCCTATTTTCATCAGAAGTACACTTATCTGTAACGGCAGGAAGAAAATCAACCCTTATCGCAAGGTCCAAATCCATGACTCCGAGAACTATCAATAAATTCTTTTGTCATGATTTAAAATTAGAGCCATTTATCATAGGAATAGAATTTATGTTGGAATGAATATTTGCAGGAGTCAAATCTGAAAAGAGAACGAAAAACCAAATATACATGCTCAACCAAATATCCAAATAAAATAATCAATAAATTCAAATAATGTAAACTCCATAAACAGATTACCGAGCACTCCATTAATGTTTCATCTCTGGACAAAAGATTAATTTGTAAGTGATATCCTGATGCAGCATTCAAACACTGATAGTAACTATCATGTCAAATAAGAACCTTCCTTTAGGCCGATTTATTATTTACATGAAAAACCGAACAACTATAACATGTTTACCACCACAAGTGCATATGTAATTATATTAAATATCAACCTTCCTTTGAGCCGATCAATATTCATATAGATCACATATACCAAAATCCTTTTGTATTTCAAAATAAAATTAATGTCCATAAAAGAGGTCACTTTGGCGACATTTTATTTCAATTAATCTATTTTTTAAAATTACATATAGCCTTATCATTATTTGAACAATTAAATATTTAACTTAAACCGAATAAACTTGAACCGATAAAAAAAGTTTTTTTATTTTCGAACTTCCGTACAGGTCGAACCGAATTCATACGGTCGACCGGGATCCGTACCGGTTTTTTTTCTTTTTTTGTTGAACAAAACTGGAAGAAAAATCGAAATCTTATACCAAATCTTTAAAATTTTCAACCAAATCTTTTTACCAAAACTAAAACTTTAAAAGATTTGGTTTTCAACCAAAATATTTTCCAGATCTGAAACCATATCAAAATATTTTCCGGAACTGAAGTCATATCAAAATATTTTCCAAATCTGAAACCATATCAAAAGTTTTAAACAAAATTTTCTTTCCAAATGTGGATCCAAAACTTTAAACAAATCTCGATGATTCAAGCATGAGTGGCTCTGATACCACTTGTTTGAGAAAACCCATAAACCGCAGAATCCATCGTGTTAAATCATCAAGATTTTTACTGAAAACTTAAGTGAAAGCGAACCTGAAGCCATATCCTGAATTCATTAGAATGTTTCTTGATCTTCCAGATCTACGCGCTCTTTACTTGAGATAATCCTTTAATTTTCTCTCTAAACTATTTTCTTAATGGGGAAGAAAATAGGGAACGTGATAACTCGTGATCTGGGGATCATGACTCATATATATAGATAATGTTTATCGTTCTCTTCTGATATTTCTGTTTTAGTTCATCATAAAAAACAGAAATTACACTTCTCTACACCCACAACCTATTAGATACATTAAAGCCCAATAACCTGAAACCTTAGCTGATCACTTTATTTTGAGCTTAATTTAATAGACAACAACACATAATTATTCACATATAAGCCCATATAAATAAAATTGATCCAACAGTTAATCCAAACTAGCCTTCAACGCAGGCGACATGTGTTACGTAAATGTTGTTTTTTGGAAATCAACTTTTGAAACATACGACGATTTTCTAAATAAACATCTTTCTTGTTAATATCTGCATATGTCACGTTGACATACCGAAATCTTTTACAATATATGGCAAGTTTAATAAATTTTTTACCGATATAGATATAGAAATGAATAAATTGACTATAATGAAGCTGAAAAACAAGAGTTCCATGTTTCATGGGTCAACTGAGAATGGCAGAATGCAGTGCGTACCTTGTGATCAGACTCGGAGGCGAACGCCGCAGAAATGAAGAGGATGGCGGCTAGAAAATAAAACGGTGAACGGACGGTTGACAACATCACTGATCTCTGTCACCGGGATGGCGGTGGGGATTCAGCCGGGTCAGGTCAATCGATCAGAGTGAGAAGAGAGGCTTGACCAGATGAGAGTTGAATTCTTGAGGTTCGCTCACGTCAAGTCAATGTTAATTAACACTAGCCGTTGATCAAGATAATGCATGACATAATCTTTACATTACATCTTTCTTTACATTACAAAATTAAAATATTAATTTTATTTATGAAAAAATATTTTCATATAATTAATCATATGCACATGCAAATTTAAAATTATATAACGGCCTTATTATTTTAGAATGCTAAACTATTATAATATAATAATAATAATAATAATAATTGATGGGTTATAAGCTAAATTATATTATTTGGTTAATCTTGCCTAAAAGCCCAAATCCATTAGGCACATAAAAAATCTATAAATAGGATAACATCATCATTACTTAAATTACATTATCTCATTTTCATCTATTTTGAGCTCTCTAACTTTCAAAGAATATCCGTGAATTGTTTACTGACTTGAACGTCGGATTTCTCGACGCTTTTAACGTTTGTTCGTGACATATGTGACGACCTACGAAGTTTGTTGTTTACTGGTCTATGTCTAAAAGGATCCATCTATGCCAATTGCCTACACTAGTCCTCTACGTCAGTAGACTACGCTAGTATTCTATGCCAGTCATCTATTCTAGTCGTTTACGAATACCTGGACCTCTTTATGAGCCCTTTTATGAGCCAGTCAAATTTTCATATTTCAATCTATGTAATCCAAGCAATTACATATTTTGGCTACATCAACTTGGCTCTATTTGTGGGAACATGCCATTGAGTATGCAGACGCGATCAAACGCAGTTCATCACATCAACACTGATCCAGGGTGTTCGTCTCCCACTATCCGTCAGCAACAGGAGTTCCTTATCACAAATGAGGCTCTAAAAAGCACTGATGGAGGAGACAACCTCATGTGCTACAACCGAAGCAATGGTTCAATATCTAGTATCCCAAAAGCAAGACAACAATAATAGGCTCACACCACGTAGCGAAAGGATTTCACGAGAGAGATGAGGTGATCGAGAATAATTATGTGCCAACCATCAATCATGGGAAGGGGACAAAACTTCAGGAAGACGAGGCTGATATCCATGTCCACATCCGAACCAAGAACTTCAAACTACGAGATGAGATAACAGTTATCTTACAATTTTACTAGATCGACGTAGCCTTTTTGTCCCCACCATCTTGGCCAAATACTACTCGTAGGAGTGAAGATACCAAACCTGTCTGAGTACAATGGGACAGGCGATCCACAAGATCACCTCGATAAGTTTTACGCAAAGGATAAAATCTTTTGTGGTGAAGTATCATTCCTCACGCAATGTCATATTAAGAAGACCGAGCTTCAAATTATTTCGAAAAATGGTATCCACTTATCAGCTCAACTTGAAATTCCGAACTCTAGTTGGAGCAAGCGAAATTGCTTGAGATAATGAGTTGGCCACATAATGTCACACGATCATTTTGCAAAGATCTATGGGAAACTAAAAGTGAGAGAGAAATTGAAGATGCTTTAACATGGAGGAATCATATCTCGTAAAAAGAGAAGATAAGGAAAGCAACACACTCACCACAGCAGAATCACTATATGTGAGGCTGGGAAGTCCCACTTAAATTTTTTAATTGGAAAGGACTTTGATAGCCCTCTTACAGTATAAGGTGCGAATATGCGCTTCTAACAATATCATCTAAACATGCTATCCACTATGTCAATATAAAACCGAGGATAAAGTCGATCAAACAGACAAAGTTCTGCGCTTAGTATGCAAGTAGAACAAGAAGATTATCATCTTTTCTTTTGTTATTTCACTTTTATCAACACTTTCGAGTGTAATCACCAACTTTCTAAAGGTCAACTAAATTATCGTGTTCTCCGAATAATTAAGTCGCCTTCTTTTACTTTGTGAACTCCCTTCTACGATGCTTAACTAAATTTCTTAGATCTGTGAAGTTTGTAAAGTTTATCCATGCGTAAGATGTCAGAACATCTCCGCAAGAAAGTCAAACTGTCGACTCCATAAGAGGTCACAACAATAAAATTAAGCTTCGAGATACCTCACAACTCAAGAGGTTAGTTCATGACTTCTATTTGAGACAAAATCTTGGGAACCTGATCCACTCCCAAGTACTAAATGTTAATCATTACATTATTGCTTATGAACCAATTATAATCCACAATCATAACAAAAGTCATATCGATGATAAAAAAATATATACAGCAAGTCTGAAAGATCGAGTGTGCTAGTGCCTTCGAAGGTATTTCGAACACTATATTCTCCAATGAGCTGCAATAGCTCGTGTTCTAAGAATATTAACACCGATGAATTAAATCGAGTTTGGTTTAAAACCAAGCGGAAGAAACTCGAAATAATCCTTAGTGAAGAAGACTGTTATTAGAAAACATTTTAACTTATGTAAACTGAGTAACCGAAGAAAGACAGATTAGTTTTTTCATTCTTCAGTTTAGTTATGGTGACAACTGAACTGATGAATGCGCTAACTGATCGAAACAATTTTAAAACAGCAGTTAATCAGTTAAATACACAAGATATGTTTATGGATGTTCGGAGACTTCAACTGCTCTTACGTCACCCCTTCTACCACCACGGGTAGGTTCCACTAGAAGACTTTGATTTATACAACACTTTGTACAAACACACTCAGCTAGGACTTACACTACTGCCTAAACTGAACTCCTAGCTACGACTGAAGGCAGCTCCTTCTAGCCAACACTTCTTTAACGTCTATGTGTCAAAGACTACATACAGAATCCAGCAGCAGAAGAATTCAGTAGCGAGATTCCAGCAGATAGCTACTAATTCTGCTCATGACTTGTAACTGAAGCATTTAACATGGAATAAAGGCTGTTAATGGCACATCATGGCAGATTATGACCATTAATAGGGAGTCCAACAGTCAGAATTTGGCCTATAAATAACAACCTCAAATCTCTGAAGTTGTTGCTACACAAATCTTGAATTATCACTTGAAATTTGAGCTAAGAGAGTGCTTATTTTCTAGCTGTAAAATCTAGTAGCGAGAACAAGCAGATTCCAAACTTCAACAACCGAAACTTCTCGCAAATTACAGTAAGTGGGCTTATGTATAAATATCTTGAAATCAGTTTGATAACTTTTGTTTTGAAGCAAAGTGTATGTATTTTTTATTTCTGATATTTGATTTTTGAAGCACTGAAACCTAGTGAACTAATGATAGAAATATATATTCTGAACATTACTGAATTCTGATTACTGATTACTGATTACTGGCCTCACCCCTTAGAGGAAAGAACATATAGGGGACTGATATCAGTTTAGCCATGAAATTCACAAACGTGCTCAGTGCTTACTTGTTAAATTTCTGATTTCTGTTCTGAATACTAATTTCTGAATACTGATTCCTGTTATGAAAATAAGAGTTTATGTATACTATTTGTATTACTGTTTCTGTTGAAAATGATTTCGAAAATTGGGAGTTATTCCCGCCCCCGCTTATTGAGTGACGACCATATCACTCAATCACCAAACTCATCTCAGATAAGAACGAGGAAGAACTGTTAGAAGAAGAAGAGTAGAACCAGTTTTGGGGCTGGTGAAGAAGACTGTTTTTTTTTAAATTCTAAGTTATGTTTTCGTTGTATCTGTTAAGACATTATTATGTCTGGTTTTACAATTCCGCTGTAAAACATTAGTATTTGATTTTGTATCAGACAATGAAATATTCAGTATTATGAATAAAAAGACTGGTTTCTGAATTTTGTACTTCTGAGACTTGTTGTTTTCGAATGTAAATTTGAGAGCAACACCGGTGTCGACCAACCACGTCCTTGGGGCGTGACAATTAATAAAGACGAATTGTTGAGTTTCACATAGAATTTAAATTATTCCATTTTTCTTAGATAGTTCATATGAAAATTTAGTCCAAAAAGAATGTATAAACAGTAAAATTCTAATTTCTCATGCATATCTTTTGATTGTATAATCAAAAATAAATTTGTTGTGAAAATAAAATGAATATGTACAAATCATAGCATATGATATTTGGATTGATATATTTGAAATCATGACTTACAAATCAACGATCTCAAATTCTGACTTGTTAGAGGAACAAAATTCAATTGAATTTCGAACCTAATTTCTATCAAGTTAAACAATTTCAATATAATAACTGTGTTGGATTTCAAATATGTTCACGATGACTAGCATTCAAGGCGGACCCTAAATTTTTCTTTCAAGAGGCTAAATTTTATGTGAAAATTTATAGAAAATCGCTATGCCAAAATATAAACTATATGAGTACGTCTCTCATGAGACTGTCTCACGAATCTTTATCTGTGAAACGGGTCAACCCTACCGATATTCACAATAAAAAATAATACTCTTAGCATAAAAAATAATATTTTTTCATAGATGACCCACATAAGAGATCCGTCTCACAAAATACGACCCGTGAGACCGTCTCACACAAGTTTTTGCCAAACTATATTATCTTAAATTTGTTAGTCTCTTATTTCATATTCATTTCGTCTTTTCACATTATTTTTTAATATATTTAAATATCAAACTCATTAGTAGTGATTTAAAAACTATATNTTTTCTTTTTACTTTTAGTTAACTTAAAGAGTTAACTCGTTCGTATTATTTTTAAAATATAGGTTTATTTTTTAAAAATTTAATTTATATTAATATCACTCTATATTATCAAAGATAAAGGTGGTTATAAGTATTTGATTGATTTATTACTTTAATAGAAAAGATTGAGAGATAAATCTCTATGTTATAAATTAATTAGAATATAACTAATTATATGGATGTCATGTGTCCACTTCATTGATTAAATACCAATCAATCCATACCAAATATTACCTGATAAAATATAATAAAAAGAAAAATATTGTGAACAAATTCAAAGATTTATTTAAGAGAATTTAAGGATTGTAGCCCACTATTTTTGAAAAATAGCCTTGTCTATCAAATAGTTTACAATATAGCCTTCCATAATTTTAAAATCCTAAAATACTCTTTTTTAAACAATTTTTCCATCTCAATTCTATTACAAATTACTAACAAGATTAACGGGGACCCAATAAGCTTTATTCAAAAAAGGTAAGAAAATACTCGAATTGGCTTTATTCGTAAACTATTTTGAAACCAATTCGTGGAAAGTAGGAAAAGAATTTTTATAATCCTTCCAATAAAAAAAAACAGAAAGAAAACGAATTTTACAATCATGTGCAATGGCTTGTCAACTTCGCAGTATTTTGGATTTATTTAGACCAATTCTTGGAAACTAGAAACCAATTCGCCGTATAATTTTGTGAATGTCATAACTTATATACTCAGTTAATTAATTGGCTTTATTCATACCTAAACATGATTGATATCTCATGAGTGGGCCCATCAAAATCAGGTCAAAATCGGATTTTGGATCATTGGCTCATCTCTATCCAAGGTAAAAGACTCATGATGGATTTCATGTATTCTACTATAAATACCAGGTTTGAGAATCTAATTAGACATTTAATATATTGACTTTCAGCAGTATCATTAGTTCATCTATCATATTCGTCCTCAGTATCTGACTTGAGCGTCGGAGGGGCTACACCGAAACACCCTCACGGCCCCTTCTAACGGTCTCCTTTGTGATTTCAAGCCTAGAGTAAATTCGAGTTCTGCATTCGGGCTAGTTTCACCTACTGGAACCGAACCTTATATTTCTAGTGAGTAACAATGATTATTCAAAAAACATCTTGTGAAATACAGAAAAATATGTTTATTGAGAGACATCTTACAGATAATATTTTTCATGGGTCGTATCGGATTAGAGATTTGATTTGATCTATATCTACATTGAAAAGTAATACTTTTAGCATGCAAATGAAAAAAGTTTGAGATACTATGATTTAAAAATTCAAAAAAGCCCTTCAATTATATTCATCCAAAAACACATTTTATGAAGTAAATAAATGTATTTCATTTGTTTATCCCAACACTTATCACAACTTACTTAAAAAAATACTTTTAGAATCTCAACTTCAAAAAATGTACTTTTATAACAAAACACACTTTAAATATACATTTAGGACACCCACATTGGTGCATTAATGGGTGACTATTAACACCCATTAATATTCATGCACCAATGTGGGTGCATGAATTATTAATCTTGGCTGCCATCTCAACCAAGAAATTCATCAGAATGAACGGCATTATTTCGCAAATAGCGATGGTTTTTCGTAAGCCGTCGCAAATTGAAAAACGTCGTTGTTTGCGACGGCGTCTCAAAACCCGTTGCTACTTGCGACGGTTTTTCACAAACCGTCGCTATGTGCGACGCTTTCTCACAATACTTTAAATAATATTTGTTGTAAAAATTTAACAAAATTAAAAAGATATTGAATTAATTAAAATTAAAAAAGAGTATGTGGATAGTGGGACCCATAAATAATGAAAGTTGATATTAAATGAATGTGAGTGTGTGTTAATAATGGGAAAGTGTTAATGTAATGAATATGTGGCTCGTGGACCCCATAATTTTTGAAGAGATGGAAAGTTAATAACATAGATTAATGTGGACGGATGCGGATGCCCTTAGCATGACTCTTTTAAAAAGAATGCATATAATTTATTTAATGTTGCATTTACTTAAAATATGTGATTACATATTGATAAATCATATTCAGAGTATTAAACTAATTTTATAGGACGTGGAATAATGATGGATAAAAAATAACATATTTACTTTTATTGGTCAATTTTGTAATTGAAATTTTGATTAAATGACGATTTACAATTTTACCTTATGTCTATAATAAATAATCTTACTTTTATTTTGTATTTGTAAATTGTGATTTTTATTGAATAATGTAAAATATTATTAATTCAAATTTAAGTTATTTTAATTCACTAAAATTATTGTGTATATATATTATTTAAGTTTTAAAAAATAAAAATTAATAAATTAAGTTAAAAAAATCGATGGATAAGGATAAAATCTAACTAAATGTATTAAATAATTTGATTTTTTATTAACGTCATATAACTTTTTTAAATGACTTTTTCATATATTATTTGTTNAGTAAGTACACACACTCAAAAGCAGAAGTTGCAAACACATCAGCTTAGCTATTTATTTTAATTAAGGTTTTTAATATAAAAATATATAAAGCAATGTTTTTAGCCCCAACGTACGCCAGCCGCACTTCTTCTTTGTCTAGTGTACGGTATGGAATCGTTGACCCGTTTGCTTCGTAGAACACGAAACCCGAACCCGAATGGAGTTGCCGGTGGAGGAGAAGGAAAACCGACCGCCGTGGAGACGGCGGCGTCAAGTAGGAGTGAGACGGTTTCTGTGAAAGCAGACGGCGACTGCACGGCGTTTTCTGATGAGGAAGGGAGAAACAAGAGGGCATTGATGGGAAGTCCACCTTCTGATGACGTCTGCCCTATTTGCTTTGGGAACTTTGATGTTCCTTGCCGCGCTCCTTGTGGCCATTGGTTCTGTGGTGAGGTTCTTTTAGGAAAATGTTTTTACTGAATGCCTTAATTTTTGGGTTTTGACTTGACGATGCGGGGTGGAATTCGGAGATTTATGTTGGGGTTTATGGTGATTCATCTGAAAATTGTATCTTCACGAGGTTGGAAATGGAAATTTTGCAATCTTTCACTTTTGTATACGCTTTGAACAGCTTCCTTGTTTTGCTCATTGTTGGTCCAATTTTTGAGTTTGGAAAATAAATGATATTATCATGTAAAATCTTTTATGCACGTGGAAAATACTTGTACGAAGTGTTAGGAGAAATGTTATGACGCACACGGAAAACCTGCTAGCTTTGTATAGATTTAGTAGTATAATCTCGGGTGTTCTTAAGGTGAAAAGCTCTTTTCTGTTGTAGCCTGATCTTAGAATGTATCGGGTAAGAAGAAAATGCAGAGTTTATGCCTGAGATAGGACCAGCCGAATGACCCAAGGTGACAAGTTTTTCATGAGCAAGCTTGAAAGTTTTAGGGACCTTCTATGACAGATGAATGGGGACTGTTGAAATTAATCATGGCCATCGGATGAAGTGGGAAATCATAACGTGATTATGATTTGGAAAACAAGTGATTAGGGTTTAACAAATTGAAATATCGAAACTTTTGGAAATTTAGATATATTGCTCCAGTTGCTATTAAGATGAGTGTAGTTGAAAATATTTGGGGCACAAACTGTTTCTCCAATTTTCCCTTGTTCTATTTCGGCGACAGAGACAATGGACAAGTACAGGAACTTCTGCTGGATTTTTAGCGTTCTTAATTGTTAATAAGGATTTTTTTTTGTGATTTTTCAATTTGTGATGTTTCTGATTTATGCCTGAATTTGCAAAGCTCATGGGTTTTAAAATTTGAGGTACTAGCCATCAAATGGTTCATTTAATAAATACCTATTAATCAAAGTTGTGTTATTTATTTTTATGTACTGACGTACTCTCTCTTAACCTTTATTTCTGATTAAGAGAACTGTTGTAAAGTGCATCTAAAATGGTTGTTTTGTGCCTTATCAATATTTTTCTTCTGGAATCATTATTTTGCTTCTTTGCCTGGAAAGTTTTTTTAAATATCTGTTCGTCCTTTACAGGAGGTTGTATTTTGCAGTACTGGAACTTTAGTTCTGCATTGCTACAATGCAAGTGTCCCATGTGCTCTCAGCATATACCTAAGCTGATGCCTGAGGCCTCATTGTATTGTAGAACTGAAGCAGAAGTCAGAAAGGTTTTGAAGGATGTTGGTGACTATAATCGGTTGTTTGTGGGAGGCATTTCAGGAATTGTTCTGGTACGTTGATTCATTTAAAAATTCAGTTACTGAGTGTGGATAAATTTTTTATTAGAATAGTATCATGGGAATCGTAAGCAAGGATGTTAGCATGGTACAAGAGGTGGAGAATTAAAAAGCATCAACCAACGTTCCTTATCGCTTCCTGGTTTGATTGCTGTAATTTTTAGCATGTCAAGCTCTCTAAGAACAAAATTATGCCATCTGTAAATTTTTCATGCTAGCGACCAAGTATTGGGCTGGAAAGGATTTACTTTACTGGTAAACAAATTGCTGATGTTGAATGACATAATTTTAGAAAGTGATTAGGATGTGTTCTATCAACCAAAATTTGGAGGGATTTTTTCTTTTGTTATTGAGACAGTCGGAGCTTTTTTTGGGTGTGTTTTACCTTCTCTCATTCCACGAACTTACTGGTTGAAGCTTTATTGCTCTCTCTCCAGAAACTGACTGCTATTCCATTATACATCAAGAGAATGTTCCGTGATTTGTTGGATCCTGACAGACCTGGTCTTCATCTCCATGAATTGCGACTGATTGCAGTTAAGTCACCAAATTACTCAAAGACAAAAGGGCAAAAACTCTGATTTCCATTTATCTAACCGCTTAGTATTTTCTTTAAGTTCTCCACTGTTTTATTGTGTTGAATTGCAATTTTTCATTTGAAATAATTTATTATGTCCTATTGTTCCATTAGTTAGAATTTTTTTTCAATCTGCAAAATTGAATATCTCAAATGCAACTCAAGGCTATTTTTTCGTGAATTTATCTTCCAACATTCTGTTAGCTGTAACATCATCTAGTTGGAATTGTCTAGAAAGTGAAGTCCATCCTTGGTATTTGTGAGTTTGATTGTGCCTCACGGCTCACACATTGTATGGATTCAAGTATTTATTGTAAGAGATTTAGTTGTGGGGGAACTTATCTCAAATTTTTTGTCAGATTTGGATGATTTTTTTGGCTACTGTGCAACATTAAACTGGAACAACTTGAAAGTACGGAAGCAACTATAAGATAATTTTTTCTGCTTTTCTTAAATACTGTCAAATTCGTGAATATGTGAGAGAAAGGTGCATCTTTAACTCTTGAGATAATTTTTTCTGCTTTTCTTAAAGACTGGAGATTCGTGAATATGTGAGAGAGAGGTGCATCTTTAACTCTTAAGGATTTGGGAGGTTTTCTGCCTCATTCTCACAGTTTTCAAGTTGTGGTCATTTAACTCTTTTCATTTTTCTGCTGCTTATGGTTTTGTCATATGATGTCTGCTTCTGTAATTCTGTTGACTCAATTATATGCAACATGTATCTGACAATATTTTCTACTTTGCTCTTGATATAGTGGACATGTCATTTTCTTAGAGATACATGGATTTTATGATTGCAGATGTTCCTTGGAATCGTATACTCATTCGGGCCCTTTGATTTCCTACATATAGGTACCTCTATTCTTATTCCTTGTCATTTTGTTTTTGAAGGAAAACGATTCATCATACTTTGTTTTACATTGGCTTGTAGCCTGGCAAACTTTTTCAGAATAAAGGTGCGCAGCAGTCAATGTCATATCATAACAAGCATGATGTATTCTGTCAACATCTCTTAGTATCCAGGCTATATAAGAAGTGTTGAGTTTTTGAGATCTCTGACTTGGATGGCCTTGATCGCCAGTAAGTCTAAAAAATTTTAAATACTGTTTGGGTACAAAATAGAACATAGACTGAAACTGAGGGGAGTACCCTGAACATCAAGAATAAACTACACGATTCATCTCTTAGGCTCATTGATGACTGAACCTCCCATACGAATATGTAAAAATAGAAAAGTCTTGAGAAAAATACGTATGAAAATTTTGGTTTTAAATTTTCCAATGTTGGTGAATATATCATATAACAGTTTGGTGTCCTCCTGGAAGTTCTGGTGTTCCACCCTCTTCGAGAACTCTTGCCTATAGTGTGATTTTCCTGCATCGTCTGTCTCTTAGAGGATAAAACAGGATGAATTTGATAGAGAACTCCCTCTATAAAACTATGTTCAGCGTTTTGACCTTGGATTTGTTATATGGCCGCACGGAAGAAAGAGTTATCAAAATGCTCACATCCTCCTTTTAGTAGTTATTCATGTTATAAAATAATTATATTCAATCAGTTATTTTTCTGTGGCTTCTGAAGTTAAATGGTCTCTCATCTGCAGGCCGTCGACATATCATAGATGTGTTTGACTATTCTGCCTTCGCTCTCTCGTTCATCTTTTATCTGGTTGGCCTTTATCTTCGTCGCCAGCGTGTTCGAAACGTAAGAGAATTGGCTGGCATCCAAGCAAGGCAAGACTAAAAGTTTGTGCGTGCCGGTGCCCCTTTCTCAAATAACAGATACGATACTAGGAGTTGAATGTCTAGCAGGTGGTCTTTTAATGTACAATTTGTGTGTGGCATATTGAGAGTTCCTGCAAACATTTTATCCACGGCAGATTCCGGTTAGGGGCCCCTTGCATCAGTTTTTCACTTCTGAAAAACGAATTAAAAAAACATGTAAAAACCTAGGGTGCTTGTAATGTAATGTAATGTACACTACAGAAGCTCGAAATTTCATGTTTGAGTTGTAAATAACTGACTCCGGATCAATATCAAATAAGAACCTTGTAATTCCAAATTAGCATAAATGATAAATAGGTATATTAGCTATTGTAAATGACTTAATTAATTGTTTCATGATCAAATTATATCGAAACTCCTATGCCATTTCTGGATGATAAGTAGGGTAGACTGAAAAGTAAATAAACACAAGATTGTTTCTGGATGATCAGAGATTTCGAAACTCCTATGCCATTTCTTCTTCCTCACGGAAGATTTGCACTAAAAATTTTGGTAATTATAAGTGATTTGAAATCACTCACTTCGGTAGGACTTAATACCTGCTTGACTGAAACTTTTAGTAAAACTTCGATATAAACACTTTGATTAGTACTACTTCTTACTATCAATTACACAGATTTCACAGAGAAATTCTAAGCACAAATTTGATCCTCAAAATGATCAGATAATGATTTATCGACGTGCGCTGACTATTTTAGTTTGGCTCACAAAAAGCTTCTTCAGGAAAGATCAGTTTGTTTTTAATAATCCAAAGATAGATGTTGTAACTGTGTAACTTTTAGAGCTCATTCAATCGATCTATTTATTGCTTTAATATGCAACAATAATCTTTTCAAAATGTATCTGTTTCCAAAAGCAAATGTCGTCGTTTCCATATTATCGTCCATTCTGACATATTCTGATATTGCGTCGAACATGACATTCTGTTAAGGCTCAATGACTGTTGATACGGAAAGATTTATTTGATATTTCAGCTGAGCTCTGATACTTAATCAATGATTATACTGATTCTTTATGGAATGTATAGATTTGGACTGATTGATAAACTAAATAGACTGAGAGTTGGGCTGCATGTCAACTTTGAATCGGTTTGACATAAGGCTTTGTAATCAGTTAAGCTTCTTAGAAACTTATTCTTATGAAAGTTCAGTTTTCTTCCTTGAATTCAGGTCGATTAGATTCTGTAATAATCCGTAGAATCAGCAACCCTATTCAATTACCAAAACTTAAAACGTTCCAACTACTTCTCATTTTTTGGTGTTTGACAAAATAATAACAAAAAAATACTGAATTCATTTATTCTCAACAATATATACAACTTGCTGAGGTGAATTCCAATCGCACTGAGTATATTGATGGTTTCAATAATCAACTGGATGCAGTGATTATACACCTTAAAACCCCAACCAGTGTTGAAAAACGGAGGAAGTAAGTGCTAGCCAGAAGAAAGTAGATCTCATAAAAGAGAACCTCCAAATCCGATTGATCATTCCGAGAAGCCGATTGATTCTAGCAGCAATCACTCTGATCTCACAAAGATTATTATAAAAGATAGTGCCTAGAACAGCTTCTGTATATTTATCGACTTAACAATTTGTTTGTAATTATTTATCTATCCAATCAATTCATTATTTCTACAACAAGTGCGTATTTTTTCAATCAACAAAATGGGAAAAATTGTCAGAGAATTTACGTTTTGGTGAATTAACAAAGTTACTAATTTAATGGATTAATACAGAGCCTAGAAAAACTGATTTCATGAAGAAAAATGATCATTCATGTTTATATAATCAGAGTTTAACTGATGTCTAAGCATAATAGATAGAATTATATTCGATGGCAAAGGTGGTCATTGACAAAAGCTAAGCTGATGAAAGGACAACTGATAGAACAGTCTACCTCAGTGAACCTGTCAGTCTAATCAATGGACATTATCTGAACATCTGCTGAACATTCTTTGAATAGCTGAGCCTAGCTGATTATTGGATAAAATCTCGTAACAGTTTTTCAGTCCATTGAATTTTAGAGTCCAAGTGCGCTACCCAAAGTGTACAATTTGTCAGAAAGGATGATCTTGGCATAACGATGTCTTTATTAAAAAACAACTAACATATTTTAAAAAGACGATCATTGCAGACAATGCTTATAAATAGTTAGTCGAGCAGTTTTTTTTTTTTTTTTAAAAAAGATCCTCTCTCCGACTCTTTAACATTCTAAACTATCTAAGTAATTTTATGATATCAAGCTTTTCAAGGGCTCAACTGATAAGAGCAAGCACACATTTATTCGTTTATTTTTATAATTGGGGTTAATTTGTACTTAGAAATTTTATTGAGAAATCATTTTAATGGATATTAAGAAGTCTTACTGATCATTTTGTGTTAAGTTCGAGAGATACTAAAAGTTTCAGTTAGATGGTGGTAAGCCTCGCTGAAGTGGAAAATTGCAAACTGTTGTAATCGTCAAAGTTTTTTTTTTTTTTTTAGTGAATCCTTTCGTGAGAAAGAAGTGATTTATGAGTTATTCAAGTCTCCGAACATCCAAAAAACAAACCTGTGCAACTTACATTTCAGTTACTCTGCTTTTAAATTTCATCTCATATCCTAATTGTTTCATACTTAAGCCATTTATTGTATTCAAACCGTGTTAGTGAGTTTCATTCCGCGTAATATCCAATTGCTAGCTTATTGATACCCAATTGACGAGAATTATAATTCATTGTTGCTAAGCCTTACAAAAATATTTTTAGAATTTGTTGAGATTGTTTATTTATCTCCCTCTAACTAAATATTTGATCCTAACACATCTATTAGATTTGATGAACACCACCTCAACGATACTATGAGTGCTCATTAAATCAAACACANACACACACACACAATATATATATATATATATATATATTATAAATATATAAATGAACACCATAGATATCTCAATTTGACGTGCATTTGAATTTATTCTACTAAGTGAGTGATAATTTTTTTTGTATGTAAATATTATGGAATTCTATATCTTAACTATTTAACAATAAATGAAGAGTAGGTCTCTTATGAGACGGTCTCACGAATCTTTATCTGTGAGATGGGTCAATTTTACCGATATTCACTATAAAAAGTAATACTTTTAGCATAAAAAATAAATAATGTTTTTTATTGTTTGACCCAAATAAGAGATCCGTATCACAAAATACGACCTATAAAACCGTCTCACACAAGTTTTTGCCATAAATGAAACCTAAGAAAAAAATCATTTTAGTAATTAATATTAATGTGAGAGGACTAATATACCCCTATTTTTCTCTCTCTCCATTATTGTACAAAGTGGGGGAAATGATAATTTTGTATCACAAACTTCTACCAAGTATCCTTTCTCAATAACTCTCACCCATCTTCCTACGTTTCTCCTATGATTTCTTCCAAAACCAAGAAAATAGTTATTCATGTATTAAAATTCGACGACTAAGATTCTGTTTTAATAAATTTATAACTTTCTATTTTATCCATTTTCAAATTTTTTTTAATTATTAGAAGTTTTTTTATTTTTTTTTATCTATATCTATATTTTTAAATAATTATATTACACTTCAAAAAAAACAAAAATTATTACTTTTAAATAATTATTTCAACTACAACGATATAAAATAATAATATATTTTATAAAAGCACAATTCGTGACTTCAACCAGTACCCCCCTCTCCTCTAAAACCATCCAGATTCACCTGAGTTATTTATCTGTCGCGATTCATTGTCACCCAGGAGTTGATGGTGGACACTCGTATAAAATGGCCGCAGATTTTACCCCAGCTTTCATCAGCTCCCACTTTTTCACGAAATCTCAATTCTTCAAACAAGTCACTTTCCCATTTTCTATGGAATTTCCAGCTGTTGCTTCCGCCGTTCGCTGCCTGTGCACTTCACACCACCGTCGTTGTTCGTGGTGTTGTTGATTCTTCGATTATTAATTTTTTTGCTGTTGTTGTGATTCGATTTGAAACATAACCCACGTATATTTTCTTTGCTATTTTGCTACTTTTGTTTTTTGTGATGGATTTGACTCAGAGTCCGGCAGACAACGGTGTTACGCTAGGATTGTTATCTCACGTCTCAGGGACGGCGGAACTGGTGGATTGTAAGCGGAGTTCGAAAAATTCCGATGAATCTATTTCACATCAAAACGGTTCGAGGGTTAGGATTTTTTTTGGATCCGCCGCCGTCGATCATACTGCAACCAATGGACCAGCTAAAAGAGACGAGAACTACTCCAATGAAAACAACGATATTGAAGACGGTGACGGAGAAGGTGTGGTCCATTTGGAGGAGTTTCAAATCTTGGGTCATTCCATGACCTTGAAGCGTAAACGTGACTGCGATTCAGTACCCGTCTCGACGACGCCACCTAGGCTTTTCTCAAATGAGATTGAAACACTTAGAACTGCGGTAAGAACATGGGGGAATCAGAGCTTGCGAGATGCGGATCCAGATATTTTCGGAATTATGGAGAAGGAGAAGCACAGGCAATTCAAAGGGATCGAATTGATTGCCTCCGAGAATTTTGTGTGCAGAGCTGTGCTGGAGGCGTTGGGGAGTCACTTGACTAATAAATACTCTGAAGGGATGCCTGGCGCACGATATTATGGTGGGAACCAACACATTGATGATATTGAAAAACTCTGCTGCGAGCGAGCTTTGGCTGCGTTTAATCTTGATTCTGAATTATGGGGTGTGAATGTGCAGCCGTATTCTTGTACATCAGCTAATTTTGCTGTGTATACCGGGATTTTGCTACCGGGGGATAGAATAATGGGATTGGATACACCTTCCGGGGGAAACACGAGTCATGGGTGTTTTTTACCAAATGGCAGGAAAGTGTCGGGGGCGTCCATATTTTATGAGAGTTTGCCGTATAAGGTGAATCCGCAGACAGGTTATGTAGACTATGAGAAGCTTGAGGAAAGGGTTCTTGATTTTCGCCCTAAGATATTGATTTGTGGAGGGAGTTCCTATCCTCGAGATTGGGATTACTCGAGGTTTAGACAGATTGCAGATAGTTGTGGTGCTGTTTTGTTATGTGACATGGCTCAGATTAGCGGACTTATTGCTGCTAAGGTGAAAATCCTATGCCTTACGCCCTTATTATGATTTGGAGACTGGAATTTATGTTGTCTCACTTAAATTCTTGAGCTTGGTTTGCATTTAAAATTTCTTGTATCTAAACATTGTTGCCATGCATGTTTATTTGATCAGTGCTTTCGCATTTACCTTGTTTACTCTTCCAATTCTAAATTATTTACTCTGAAGGTTGATGTCAGGTTTATACCCATGGCATGCTTGCAATCTATGTGATATCATTTCGAGCTTAATCTTGCAGTAGAATTTTCAATCACCTTGACAGTTCTGCATATTCTTGAAAGTGTTCCTTGTGCAAAGTGACAATCCATGTAGCCGGTAAGAAACATCTTGCTATCGTTAACTGTGCAACTTGTAGTCCTTCATTGGGGTTGAATAATGTTGACATGAGCACTCTTCCTTTATGCTATTGTCAGCTGCTATAAGAACCTCCTGGTTATTTCATTCACATCTGATGCACCCTTCCTTTATCTATTGTCAGCTGCTGTAGGAACTTGTTTGTTTATTGCATTCACGTCTGATCATAGTATTCTATTATTTTGTTGTTGAGCTTTTTCTCCATCCTACCACCCTGCCGAGTTTTAATTGCATTGAACTTTAACAAACTATGGTTTGGATTGATGTGGCTTTCTACACATAAGAATCACACGCCGTAATATTTGCTATATAAATTAATTATTTGTTCTTTGTGGACTGGTTTCTTTGTCTTAGATGTGGTGTTGATCGATTCTGTTGATAGAAATTGGCTGCATGGACGGGTTGTTTTTTTGGCTTTCTCAAGATTGATAGTAGCCTAACCAGCCCATTTGCTATCCTTTCTCCGTGTCAAATCTATTTCTTGCAACTCAACCACAGTTTTTTATTGGACATAATAACTTGATTTTAACCAGTGCTATGATTGTAAATATGCAGGAGTGTGCTAGTCCATTTGAATATTGTGATATTATCACGTCAACGACCCACAAAAGTCTTCGTGGTCCTAGGGGAGGAATTATTTTCTACAGGAAGGGACCAAAACTGAGGAAGAAAGGGACAACTTTGAATCAAGTTGATGGCTGTGACAGGTATGATTTTGAGGAAAAGGTGAACTTTGCTGTTTTCCCAGCTCTACAAGGAGGCCCTCACAACAATCATATTGCTGCCCTTGCAATTGCTTTGAAACAAGTGGCTACTCCTGAGTACAAGATGTACATGCAACAAGTGAAGAAAAATGCCCAGGCTTTAGGGGTGGCTTTATCGAGAAGAAATTGTAGATTGGTCACTGGGGGAACTGATAATCACCTACTGCTTTGGGATCTCAGAAATTTCGGATTGACAGGTATGTGTCTTTATGCATGTTTTAATCATAATTCTACATTTTGCTTTCCGCATCAGGTTGTTACTATGTTCTTGTGTACCATGGATTGGATCATAATTCCTTATTTTTTGGGAAAATTGTAAGTGCTACATTTTTATCGTTTTTTTAACGATCTCTTTCGACTAGTTTTCTCATATCTGTAAACGTAAATGTTCCTTTGCCATGAATTTGACACCTTCTTTTGTGGTGCTATTTAAATGCATGTTGCATTGTTCTTGGTTTGTAGAGCATGTTATTGTTTCTGAATTACTAGCTTTTGTGATGCTTTGACTCCACATCATGTATTGATCTTTTATAAATTGTTGCTTGTAGGCAAAACTTATGAGACGGTGTGTGAGTTCTGTCATATTACTCTCAATAAAGTCACAATCTTTGATGACAATGGCAAAATCACCCCTGGAGGCGTAAGAATCGGTATGTCAATACTAGTTACTATCATGCAATACCCCATGCCCCATCCACATTGGATTGTGGAAGAAGTGTGAGCAACACTAAAAAACCTGCAATGGACACTCTTATAACTTCGGTTAATATCTTTGCTAGTTGAGGGCGGATTCGAAGCTCTTCCTGGTGCTTATATTGGCACCAAGGCCCACTGCATGACACAAGTTAAACTTCAAGTCTTCAACTAATGGTGTAGTCTGATATTTTTTTCCTGCACTATTGATGGTTTTTTGTGTTTGCTCCTGTAGGCACACCTGCAATGACATCCAGAGGTTGCCTAGAGGCTGATTTTGAAACGATGGCTGAATTCCTTCTAAGAGCTGCACAGATTGCAAGTCTGGTGCAGAGAAAACATGCAAAACAACCTAAATCTTTTCTGAAGGGGCTTGAGAATAACCAAGAAATCTTTGAGCTCCGAGCTCGAGTAGAAAGTTTTGCAGCCCAGTTTGCCATGCCAGGATTGGATGCATAATTTTGTTGGAATACATTGGCAAAGGAACACTTTCATGTGCCCAAGCATTTCATCCATTGAAATACACTTGAGGATGTCATTTTCTTAAAAAAAGAGTTGACCAAAGTTATTTAACTAATTTCTCCTTTGGAGGAGAATTATAGGCTGAATCTGTTCTGCAATCTAGCTCGCTGCATCCAGACGTACATATAAACAGGTAACTGAGCATGACAACAGTGTACTGGTGCTGAATTCTTCCAATATCTAATCCAATGGAGGTTTCAGTCGGCTGGGTAAATAATACTTGAAAATTTATATGCAATTGTTTACATAAGGCCAAAATTGTATTTTGAGACGTTTAACTTTGTTTTTGTATTTTCGAAGTACAAAATAAACAGAAGCACATTTATTTTCATATTATTCTTGTACTTTTCCAGAGTAAATGAAAATAAATTTCACCTTTGTTTATGATATATAATTTTAAGTTTTGCAATAGTTTCCCATCTGTGTTCCCCGTTGTTGCAGAATCTGCAAGTGTGTTATTTGACAAGTGATGCATGGGTGGTTTCACTTTGGCACATTCTTTTTAAACATGTAATTAGAAAAAATAAGTGTGTTTTGTTTTAATATTTTAATAGTTTGTTAATGTTAAATCTTTAAAATTATAGTTTATTGGGTTAGAATATAGTAATCTGATTATATTTATATATGGATAGTAACTCTAAAGTAATAAATTTTCCACAAAAAAATAAAAAAACAAAACTAAATATATCTGGAAAAATGTAAAATGAGAAAATTTGAAACATGAAAAAAAGATCTGTTTAAATTTAAGTGGGAAATATCAAACTTCAAAGACAGTTTGTTACTTTATTCTATAAAATGATTCATATAACTTTAGTTATTCTCGGCATGGGGAAGAAAATATTTCTTTTTTCAGTTGGGACACGAACTCGAAATCTCGTTCTAAATTCGAATGTCGTTTTAAATTCGGGATTTTGGGCGGGAGAGATAATTTTACCTTGTACGAGTGCTACCAGTTCCATTCTTGCAAATACAGATTTAAGTTTTCGACAACACTTTCATCTGTTCGATTATCTCACAATTATGGGTAAACAAGAAACTTTATACTTATTTTCTGCGTCAGATGCTCACCAAATTATGCCGATTCTCGACTATAAACACCTTATCGTTATCTCTTATCACTTCGATTGAGTCGATCTCAGCGCCTTCTTCATTCAATAATGATGCATTAGTGGCATCAAATTCGAATTTTCGACCTGCCAGAATCGTTGAAATAAAATTCATGGAACACATTTCAACACTCAAATTCTTCAATTTATTGTTAGACTGCTGAAAAGAATGTACATATTTTGATCATAATAATACCTGCAACAGTCTTGAGCTCAGCCACTGAGCTTGGCAACCTAATCAACCTCCCCGGCTCGGCTGAGCAACTTGTCGTTCTACAGGTTTCCGGATTTCCTCTGTATATAATGATCCTCCAAGAACATTGCGACTCGGATGTTTCACCATTACATCTCTGCTCGTTTCCTCCTGATGAGACAACAGCTCTTTTCGATGTCTTGGGCATGACTACACGATGTCCTACATGTAACTCTTGAAGATTTCGATTCGAGTTTAATGGATAAAACTTATTTTTAACTATTTCATCAGCTTCAGCACCATTTATCAGAAGAAATTTCATCATTTCCACATGGTTTTCTATGTTTGCAACCTGAATCGGGGTCGTTCCAGAGCTATTCTTGGAGTCCACATGAAATCCTTGTTCAAGTAAATCTTTTGTCACTATTAAGTTATTTCTTTTTGCTGCTGTACATAAAAGGTCACCGGCCACATAAAGATCGGAGATGGAAGCCCAACTGTACAGTATATCGAATATGGAATGTCGCTTCGCTGCTATGGCATCCCATAAAGCTGTGTTTCCTTTCGAATCTGTCTTTGAAATCTTTTAGTTTAATACCAAGATTAAGATTATTTGCCAATTCGGACAAAGGGGCTGTAATTCTACCTTTCAGATGTAAGCTACAAGCATGCTTCAGCAGCACCAAAACACAGTCTTTGTGCCCGTTTGAAGCTGCAATATGCTGATGTTTTTTCACAAACACCATCAGTAGGATCACAGGATTTATGATATTCCAAATCCAGAGTATATTCTTTTATTTCTGATGGGCACATTT
The DNA here is from genome assembly GCF_012295235.1 of Primulina huaijiensis. Lineage (NCBI taxonomy): Eukaryota > Viridiplantae > Streptophyta > Magnoliopsida > Lamiales > Gesneriaceae > Primulina > Primulina huaijiensis. The sequence goes on along the minus strand of NC_133314.1, from coordinate 17,105,033 downwards.
TGCTTTTTTTCCTCTTGAAACCATACATTTCATTAGTACTAGTTATATTTGTTTGATCATTCTGCTTTTGATATGATTTATGTCTTACTCATATTTGTTTGCCAACATAAATCATATCAAGCACAATGATTTGCTATCAAGTTTTCGAGAAACATACCAATGGGGTCCTTCCGTTGACGTCTCCAACATCAGGGTCGAATCCTGAATCGAGTAACTCATCAAGAAACAGTGCATTTCCGGTACTTGCTACACTCAGCAAATTAATCGACGCGTTAGAGTCACCATTGTCTTCCACATCTTCAAGAAATGAATCCCGTATATGTAAGTCTTCGAGCATTTTGTGATGCTGAAACAGTATCATGTTACAATGTAAATACACATTGGTTTTCAAACCAAAGCTGTTTATTACTGCCACAATATAAAGGCAACATGTCGATCTTTTGAGGAAACGAATGAGCTATATATACTGAGTAGAGACTACATCTTAGTTACACGGTTGGATAATAGGGAACATATAAAGTCCAAAGTTGATGCATTAGATTTTACCAGTTATCTTGTATTTAAGATCATGTATGATATTTTGGTATTATATACTTATCAACCAACCTGAAGAAAGTTTTTAACCATCATTACATAGTCTTTTTCTCTGGTCTTCACTGCTTCAGTAAGTGAGCTTGTTTTGAGCCTGAGCAGCTGCGAAATCGTCTTGGTTCGGTAAGTAAACTTTTGAGGGCTAAAACAAAATGCTCCAAATTCTCCAAAAACGTCTCCGGATTTGAAAACCCGGAAAACTTGTTCTTTCTTTGTTTCACATTCTATCATTTCTACTTCTCCAGACACAATAACATAAATATCATCTGATGCCTCGTTCTGTACTATAATGTCCTCTCTTGGGGGCACATATTCTGCTTTCATATCCGCAATCTGATCATTAGAAACAAAATTTAAACGAATCTAAATGCTTTCCATATTTCAAGAGATGGTAAGAATGCGTTTTCATGCAAGTTTGCACACCAGAAGAAGAAGAATCTCCCTAGAAACGCCACTGAAGAGGTAAACCTTCTCTAGAGTAGGCAAGAACAAGTGCTGCTGGATACTTAGACATAATGGTTTTGGGAGCTGTTCAATGAGCTTCTGCTGGTTCAATCTCTCTGCTTTGAATCTCAGGCACATATAAGCCATTATTTTCCCTTTCAATCTTTGTGGCAACCGGTTTCGAGACACGAAACTTGATGTGGCCTCAATGCTGTTTCTCTAACAAAAATAAAAAACAGATAACTCTTAATCTCCCTATTCTTGAAATTTCCAAGAAATATTAAGCTGACGCTGTTGAACATTTCATGTGAGAAGGATGTCACAATCATTCCTTCGTTATAAAAATGCTCAAGGTCAAGTGATGAAACTTTATTTAGAAAAAAAAATAATTTGAAAACGAAAGAGAAAAAAATCAATTGCTCGATCGAGCTGAGTATACTCGAATAGACATTGGAGCCCGAGCTCAGGCACAGTTTCTAGCTAAGACAGGAAAACTTACAAACTCCATGGTTCTTCGTGTGCCCTCGACTACCAAGTTAGTCATGTTACCGATGATGTAAGACGTCAAGCCGAGATTCAAGAGCATGTAGAGGATGATGAAAACCATTTCTAAAGAGTTGACAGCATGGATATCCCCATAGCCAACTGTGGCCATTGTGGCGACGGACCAATATAGTGCTGAAATGTATCTAATCTGAAGGCTTTCGTTCTTGAAATTTGGATTGGAAGATCCAATCCATGTGTTTTCTTTGTCTGGATATCTGTCTGCTATCAAGTAGGCCACACATGCAGCACAATGCACTAACAGAAGTGTTACCTACGACCACATAATCACATGCATAATTTTTTTTGAGGATAAATGATAAATCATTCATTCATACGTTAACGCTACCCAAGTCATAGTTTACAAAAGAGCTTTAAAATATATATGGGGCAACAGTCCCTAAATTCCTTGGAAAGATTAAGATGAAAACCAGAAGCTCCTAGCTGGTGAATGAGCAACATGATTAGCGGTACAAGCGGTCTCAGCAATCAGATGCATGACTAAAACAAAGATTTTGTGTGGAAATTCTATACTTACAAACAAGAGTCTAGCACATCTGACCCAAAAATAGCTGAATCTGATATCCTTTTCGATCCTGCGATAAAGGTAAGGCATGCATGTAACATCTAAGAAGTATATAAGCCCTACACAATTTTAACTCTGTATTGTTGTATTATTATGCAAAAAATTGTATTTGTATTTTTTGTTGTATATGTTTTTTTTTTTTTTGCGATTTTGGTTGTGTGTTTATCAATTTTCAGTTTTAATCGTCTATCTTCCGATTTTAGTCATTTTTTGTATATCAGGAAAGCTAATGTGACATTATATACGTTATCGTCATATCAACTTCGCATTGTTACCACATCAGTGTCACCTAGGAAAATGACTAAAATTGAAAGAAACAAAAATATAATAAACTATAACTGAAATTCAACGACACATATAGTTTATCAAAATTATAAAGAGACAAACACAAGTGATCAAGAATGTAATTTTCTCAGTTTTCTAAAATGTTAAAAAGTAAAATTTTAGAAAGTAATTTTGATCTCACGGTACGTATATCCTTATATGTTTTAGTCGAAAAAATTCTTTCACGATCATAAATAATACTTTTCAAGCTATTATGTTTTTTAAATGCTATAGATTTAACCTATTCGTTTCGATAGAATATTTTTCAATGTTGTATCTAATATCTTTCATCTATAAAATTTATTTGTTGAAAAAAGTTTATATTAGATTCGGGAAATTGTATGTACTTTTTGGTCCATGAAAACTAACCTGGTAAAAAATGAGTTGACTCGACGGAGACGCCACAATCGAAGGACTCCTAGGGCGGAGTAAGCGAAGGAGAGTTGATGCTTGCCGGAAATCAAGAAAGCTATTGTCTCAAATGGGATTGCTGAGAGAGCATCCATTATAAACCAAGTTGATAGGTACCTATGTATGTTACCAAAGTTTTGCAAACTTTTCACCATGTATCTCATGCAAAGAACACGAAAACAAACAAACAAACAAAGACGAACCTTGTAGCAATTTTTCTCGAATCTGTAACCAACAATTGTGTTTTTGGGTCAATATAGGCGACGAAAAACATCAAGACGATATCGATCGCAAAAAAAAAGTCCACAACATTGTCTGCTATGTATAGTTGTGTGCTTGGATCGGGTTTTAGAAATGCGATTTCATAGGGAGATACCCATGCAGAGTATGCCACCAAAAGTACCATTACTGTCTCCCAACACCTACAAAGTAAAACCGTGTGTTATATATATTAATTTGGTCATTTTGGAATTTTTGGTCACCAAATGTAATTTACTTAGTTTAACTTTCTTTTTCCAAATATTTTATTATGTTATTTTCCGACATAAATAAGTTTCCCTTTTCTATATATATATATATATATATATAAACGAGCTATGACTCTTAACAATAAACAAAAATATCACATTTAGAATTTTAAACTTTAAAGGTCAATTATCTAGAAAAATATATATTAATTATTCTTACGAAATCATGCGATAGTTTATGAATCTTTATTCATAAAAGTGAAAACTCTTTTGATTAATACTTCATTCACCTTTAGTATTTATGTAGAATAGTTATCTTGTGAGACGGTCTCACGAATCTTTTTTTGTGAGACGGGTCAACTCTACCGATATTCAGCATAAAAAGTAATATTTTTTCATAGATGATCCAAATAAGAGATCCGTCTCACAAAATACGACCCGTGAGACCGTCTCACACAAGTTTTTGCCATTTATGTATGTACTTATTTGTGAATGGCTACAAAAATACGTGCAAAATTGTATTTTATGATTTATCTTCCTCATATATTCTATAACCAGGGGCAGATATTTTTTTAAAAAAATTTATTGGTTTTTGATTAATTTTTTTTAGTCTTATTCAATTTTTTTTTGAGTATTTTTTTATTCATACTTTATTGGTGCAAATATTAGAAATTTTTTAACTATGATGATTTTTTAAAATGGTCTTCTACAAATATTTATAATCAAATATGACTTTTGTCGTGTTTCACTCAAAGGTGTTAAAGGATTTCGTGTAAGTTAATTTTTAAAATTAGCTTTAAATTCCAAATATATATTTTAGATCATTTTTACATTAACACAAAAATATATTAAATTGAGTTAATATGATAATATAATTATATAGTTACAAAATATTTTATTAGATCTTTATTTAATTTATATTAATACTAAAAGTTTTATAGAATTTTAAATTTTTAGTATGAATTTGTGTATATTTATACGGATTGGTTTTGAGAAAAATAAATTAAATAAAACTTTAAAATTTTCAAAATTTTCGATGTGAATTATGGTATATATGTTATTATATGATTTATCAATGATTTGAATTTCGAGATGAACTGAATAATGTAACATCTTATTCTTTCAATTAATTTCCATCTCATTCTTTCATGTATGTCAATGTCTAAATCTATGCATTAACTTTTTTTACTGTTGGTTTTAAAAAATGATTGAAAATGCTTTGGCCTTTGACATGAATGGTTCCTAAAAGTAAAAAAAAAAAATTGAAAAATCCATTTTGGGTTCAAGATAAGGGAAAATATCAATTCAGTACAGGGGTGAGAAAAATATCAGTTTCTACCAAAATAACCGACCGAAGTAAATTAATTTGAAAAATCGGTTCGATTTATTTTGAAGTTCGGTTTTAGTTTTTTAAAACATATGTTAGTTCGGCTTAGTTTCAGGTTTTATTATAAAAGTTTGGTTAACCGAACAAACCGAATTTTTATTTAAAATAATAATATATTATTTTTTAATAAAGTTTATTATCGTATAAATATTATAAACTTCTAATAAAATTTTATTAGACAACAAAATTAGAAGTAAACAAAATTTAAATTTATTTAATTCAATTTTTATTACATTTTTTTAATTAAAACATGATTTTTAAAAAAATCTAAAAGTTCAGTTAATTCGGTTATCGACCGAAATAACAGATTTTTTCAGTTATATTTGTTCGGGTTTCCTAGTAAAGTTCGTTCGATTCGGTTTGGTTTGGTTGTCGGAAAAAAATTTCGGTTAATTTGATTTTATAAAGTTCGGTTCGATTTTAACTGAATACACATACTTATTAGTGTCTAAATTGAGATGTAGCCAACCCCAAATATTTTTGAATCATGGCTCCGCTCTTGTCTATAACTTGTAACATTACCTGCTTTATCGGCAACTACTTTAACTATATCTATAATTCAATTTTCATCAAATTTTGCAGAGAAATTAAATTGACAATTTCATTTTTTACAATCAATCTTTCAAACTTCTGACAATATACATACCTGTATCTTGAATCCATGGGGGAGATGATTCTACCATCAGAATCATTAAACTGTGAAGTATAAGAAGTACCCAATGGGGGGACAATAATCTTGGAAAGATTCTTGAAACCTGTCGAGTTTTTTGCTTCATCCTCATTGTGGACTCCCTTTCCCTCTTCATTTTTGTCGGACTCCATTATTTTCAATGCGCAGAACATTACCAAGATACAGCTTTAAGCAGCTAGAGGGCTGAGATATATATATACATACATATTATATATACACACACACACACACACACACACACACACACACACATGTGTGTGTGTGTGTGTGTGCGCGGGCGCGCGATATAGTGACATATATAATGAATATGATTCTTGGAAGGAGTAGTATTATGTATGCTGTGGTTACGTAGGTATAGTGGCCAAATAGTGGGATCATATGGGATTGATCGACTGATTCTTGATTTGATGATGATAAGGCGTTTAGTGGGAACTTTTTTTTGTTCTTTTTACCAACTACATATAATAATATTTGCAAGAATTTATACTTTTGATTTGGACATGATTAAATATATATATATACCAAAATATCTCCAATCAATTTTGATAATTTCAAAAAAATCAAAAATTGTACAAGCACGCAACGCATCCGTCAGGATCATAGTATATATATAAACATACAACAATAACTAGTGATGGAATTTTAATGTCTATGGAGATAATGCTACACCACACAATTGTACGACGGGTTAATTGCATACAGGATATGTGTGCTCGTGATTTGAAAACACGGAGAGTTGATAGATCATTTTTCTTCACGGGTGTTTTCAGCAATCTCGTGATTTCACAATACACCAAAATACCGGGTTTGAAACAATATATCGAGTTTGATATTCAATTGTAACAAATCCGGTCCCAAACTTGAGTAAAATATAAAAATAAAAATTAAAGAGCAAACAAATACGAACAACGTTGAGCATTTATGTCATTAATTAAATTAAAATATGTACATGTCTATTCACATAAGTTTTGACAAGGGAATATATCCATCCCTTGAGGAATGGACATATACATATTTTAATTTAATTAATGATCACTAATTTGTTTTCCATCCCTTGAGGAATGGTCGAATGGATTTAAAATCAAATCCACATAAATCATTTAATCTAAATACAACCTCGCTGAATGCCTTCGCACTTCTTTATTTTGCATAAGTATGTTTAGTACGTATAATTCCCATGTGTATCTAAAACGGAAAATTGTTAGGTTGAATTTAAAATCACAAAAACCCTTTTAGATGGATTTCCGACCTGATCCGTGAAAATTATTACTTTTTATCTCTAACTTATTATTTTCACCGCAAAATTAGCGTATTTTGTTAGTTATGTTATGAAAAAATATTGTGCAATATATGTTGATTTGAGTGAGAAGTATTATTTTTTTTTGTTTACCTCAAATTTGAGGGGCACAAATTACATTTTCACATATTATCTTAAATCTTTGATCATTTTAGTTTTTAGGTAAGATATTGATTATTTCTACTATGAAATAAGATAAATTAATCTTGATTCTGCTACCAAATTTTATACTAATGATTAAGGATTTGGTGGCTTCATAATTATACCTTAGACAATTTTCTAGGTGGATGAAAGCAACAAGACCACAACCTTTTTGACCATTAATATAACTCGTTCCATAACATTAACCATTCCAGTCCCTTTCTATACCTATAAGGTGCGACAATTTTTAGTACAATGCCATTCATGCTATATCAATTTTGGCGATATTAGACATTTCGATTTTAACTAATTAATTCGGGGAACAAATGTAGTCTTCATTAAAGATTATAACGGTTAATATTGTCTCTACTAGGAACAGGACCGACGGTAAAAAAAAGATAAGATTGATGTATAAGATATATGAGAAAACACCATCAGATAGACATGCACCACCCCGAACTCAAATGCCTAACAGCTCGACCCATTAAAACTCAAGTATGTGCACTTCACAAGTATAAGAAAATAAAATTGCGACTTGATTAACAACTATAACTTTTGACCTATTAGTAAGCGTTTGAACCTAACACTAGCAAGATATCACAATTGAATGAGTGGAACTAAAAGTCTGGAATGACTGAGCGAGGAACATCATGATCTCGTAGGAGCGAACAAAACCCAACGTTCCCGAAAAATATTAATGTTTATAGTGCTAATATGTCAAAATTTAGGTCATCATATTTAAATTATAATACTCTTAAGCTAACTTGAACTCAACCAAGAAAATTAAAGGAGTCCTTGATGATGGCCACACATTGTTTATGTTGTGAACTTGTAGTTAAGGTCAGGCTACGGGGTATGGGAATTAGATGGGTTGAATTAGAAATTAAGATTTTTCGAGTGAAACCTTTTACTTAATATAGCCCAAATGTTTCCAGCCCAGCTTGTTTCCCTAATTTTTAGGGGATAAAAGGCTAATCTTTATTGATTGGTGCACCAGAGATATACTAGGTTTTTTTTTTTATTTTTAATTTTGACATAAAATTCAAGAAAAATGGTAATTTTCGTTCTATATGTTTTATCTTTGTAATTGTGGTCTTTATATTATTAAACTTAAGTTTTATTGACATATATCTCAATTTTTAGTAATTTTATTAATTTTTCATTGAAAATAGTGATATTACATCGTGGGAGTGTCGTCGTGTTAACATCGATTCATTGTCATATTGGTATTATCGAAAAAGAACTAAAATCACAAAAAATACAAAATAGCGGGCTAAAACACAAATTTTATCAGTCAAAATTGCAAAAAGACGTATATATAATCAAATTTGTAATTTTTACTAAAATTTAAAATGGGATTCTAATTATTAATCTAACTATATTATATGAAAAAGAAATAGTGTGAAAATAATGAAAATGTTGAAGAAAATGACTCGTACGTTCTTCCATCTCAACAAAACATGGCCCAGTAAAAAGCTCCTAACGAGGCGCTTCATTCTTGGAATATCTTATTTTCCTTTGATCACACATTTGTTTGGACAAAATCTCCATTTTCTTGCATTCCTTCCATTTCCCCCTTTGTCTCTCCCTGCAACCCAACTTTTCTTTCTTTTTCCTCCATTTTACCCACCCTTTCATGGGAGATCCTCCGAAGTCACCTACTCCCAATTTTTACGGAATTCTTGGAATTTCAAGAACTGCATCCCTCTCAGATGTTGGCAAAGCATATAAATCACTTGTAATGAAATGGCATCCAGATAGAAATCCATCGAACAAAGCCGAAGCAGAAGCCAAGTTTAGCTCCATCAATCAAGCGTATAGGGTGTGTACGTCCCCATTTCCATGCTATCTAAGAATTCGAATGAATGTTATTAGGAATTACATCGATGGCATATAGTTATTCTCATTTGACATAACTCGTCTTCGAGGTCCAATCCGGCCCTGCATTGTACGATACAAGCTAATGAATCCCTTCTCATATATCGATATTACAATGGCACACATGAATACCTTTTTTTTTAGTTGAGGATAAGAATATTATAACCGTGTCTCGTCTCAACTTTGACATCTTGATGTCAGATGAGCTACAAATCATTGACATACGTGAATACTTTTGTTTATGTTATTTTTTGAATAATTTTCAGGCTATTAGTACCAAGAAAAGAGAAGAAGCAAATGCCTGCAACGGGGACCATCATGAACCACAAACACCAAAGAAAAAGTCATATGATATTCAAGATGGAGAATTTCACATTTCTAGTCCGAAGCTGCTTTCGCGTACCACAAGCCGGATCAGCCCTTTAACAGGAAGCATAACTCCTACATCAGCTGAGTTCTATGCATCATTTACTAAGACTAGTCCAAATGGCACTCCTCCCACTCCTAGCACACCAAAAGAACAAGCTGTTCTATCGAAAGTCACAAGCCGTCGAAGCACAACCCCGATTTTCTTTTCACAATCAGCTGTTCGGAGAAAACCTCAACCAATAGAGAAGAAGCTTGAATGCACGCTTGAAGAGTTGTGCGTTGGAAGTGTTAAAAAGATCAAGATCACAAGGGATGTCATCTCCAATACCGGGTACGAAAGAGTGTAACTTATACATTTCTCTTCTTTTTAAAGGTTTTTGGCTTTCTCCCTCTACATGGTCGCTCTCCCTTTTAAATTTTAACTTGAAACATCGAGAGAAGAAGTGATTTTGATTTCACGGCAACCAAAATCTTGGAATGACCTAAATATAAAGATAACCAAGTAAATCTCAATGTACGGGCAATTTTTATAAAACAGATTACACATGAAAATATGATTGTTCACATTTCTATCCGGGAAGCAAATTAATGAAAATAGGCTATATATCTCTTCTAACTGCAATGCCAATCACACATGGAGTAGCATAAATGGAACGACAAGTCCAACGGAATATTGGAAATATTAACCAAAAGAAGGGTATAACTAAAAATTTCATTGGCTACGCCTACTATAAGACTCGTCATTTTAAAATGACAGGTTCTTTGTTGAAGAAGAAGAGATACTAATGATCAGAGTGAAGCCAGGGTGGAGAAAAGGAACAAAGATCACATTTGAAGGGAAAGGAGACGAGAGACCGGGCACTCTTCCAGCTGACATAATCTTCGTAATCGATGAGAAAAGACACCCGCTATTCAAACGAGAAGGCGACGATTTGGAACTAGGAGTTGAAGTCCCTTTGGTGCAGGCACTCACAGGATCCACAATTCCTGTCCCTCTTTTAGGAGGAGGGCATATAACCTTGTCAATAGATGATATTATATATCCCGGATACGAAAAGACCATCCCAGGACAAGGCATGCCTAAATCCAAAGAAGAAGGGATGAGAGGAGACCTTAGACTCAAGTTTCTGGTTGAATTCCCCAAAGAATTGAGCGACGAACAACGTTCGGAAGTTGTTAGTATTTTAGAAGAATGTATCTGATTTCTTTCTCGTTCTTTTCCCTGCTATCTCATGGTTATTTCCTCATGTGGGCAGGGAGATTGCGTAGATGCATTTAGTTTTAGGTGGTTAGGATTGTAATTATATGTATTCTCGCAATCCCAGAAAGTGTAACACTTTGATCTAGACATGGAGATCAGAAGATGAAGATAAACGGAAAAGGATGAGTTTTTCTTCCTTACCCACAACTACTTTCCATTTACTTCTTATGATATATATATATATATATATATATACCCTAAATATATAAATAAGAAGAAGACAAAGCCTCAAAATAACTGAAAGCAGTGAAGAAGGCGATTCGACTAGGAAGGACGAAGCAAGTTTCGACCCATTTATTCCTCACAACACAAGGGCTTTGCAGAAGAGAAAGATCTTGAATTCTAAATAAATCAACAGCCGAACTACCACTGAAGTGAAGGAGAAGCTTACGAGACGCCACGGCGAGGTTGAAGGCGGAGACGGCTTCTTCTTCTTCTTCTTTCAGTAGCAGCTGAAAACTGAAACGCAGCGTTTTGAAGCTACGGATGATCATATAATAATTTATTTTTGCATCCTCTAAAAATATATTGAGATAATAAATTATTCTCTCTATTTAATTTCCTAGCTCTTTCCATTTTTTTAAATTAGGAAGAAGTGAATTTTTATTCCATTTTATTAATTTAATTTAGAGAATTAATATTAATGAGTGTACTTCAACATGCATGGCAATGTACTAGCTTTCTATGTATTGTACTGCATAACAGTATATATCTTAAACAATCAATTAAGCAAAGCTTTATAATTAAGATATTATTTATATTATCTTCTCTTTTAAAAAGTTTTTGTATATTTTTTTTTGTAACAAATACAGATTTCACTTTATTAAATTGTTGTACGAAATCTTTAGCTAATACAAATGAGTAAGTCTCTTGCGAGACGGTATCACGAATATTTATCTGTGAGAATTGTCAACCCTACCGATATTCACAATAAAAAGTAAAACATTTAGCATAAAAAGTAATATTTTTTATGGATGACCCAAATAAGAGATTTGTCTCACAAAATACGACCCGTGAGACCGTCTCACATAAGTTTTTGCCAATAAAAATTTGCTGAGTTAATCAACTCTTGGCAATTAATTAGAGCTTATCACCAAAAAAAATACATTTAATATAGATATTTAATTAATTAATTCGTACAAAATATAACATTATTTTTTTCTAGTCATGAAGGCATAATTTGTGTATCACTCCCCATATTAAATCTTTTAAATATTCTCTTTATATACATTTTGCAATTGACTTTCGAATTTTATATGCCAATTANTTTTTTTTTTTTTTTTTTTTTTTTAGATTCTTTTACTTTGACTTGATGAAAGGATGTTGAGGCATCTTTCTTCTTTTTCCCTCTTAATTATTTCTCCCATTTTCTGATCTTGATTCTCCATTCTTGAAATTAGAGATCATCTGTTGCTAACTAATCTTTTGTTTTCGTTTGATTCCATCTAGATTTTCTTGGTAATTTCGACTTTAATCTCACGTATATATAGTGTGTGTGTATATATATAGTGTCCCAAAATTTTTCTTGATTTTAGATGATATTCATCAAGAAAATCATATGTATAAATATATCGATCTTTTGTTGAAATATGTTACTGATGCTACAAAACTGTTCATTTCTCCATTAAAGTCCCAAAGTTCTTATTTATAATCTCTAAATTGATTACTTTTGATCTCTTATGATATATCTGTAATCGTATACATATATATGTACTCATACTTGAGAGATAATCAGCGCACACAAAAATATAAAGTGGGTTTCTCTAACGAGATCGTCGTCGTCGTCGCCGCAATTCGAGTACGTCCAACAAAATTAGGTTTTTCATTATATCACTAGTGTTTGAGGGAGATTTATTTTGGAAAATTTCCCATTTTCATACTCTAAAACATGTCGATTTTACCTCTTACTGATGCTTACGAGATTAGTAACATGGATTCTGAATTCTTGAGCCATTTTGATGCATTGGATGATTCATTAACGCAAACATATCAAGAAATATCACGGCCACCGAGCGAGAATGATCAGCCTAGTTACTGTGAGATTAACCTAACTGGCACGAAGATTTCGGAATCTGTTTATGAAGATGAGGAACAAAATTTGGCGAGTAAACAACAAGGGACGTTGGGTAAGGGCTTGAAAACGAAGAGAATCAGCAACCCTAATTCCAAGAAAACGAAGAGGAAGAGTACTAAAAGTAGTAATTGTAAAGAAACTTCAACATTGGAGCAAATAGGTTTGCAGGAAGGGACATCAGTTACAAAGAAGATGGATCATAATGCTAAGGAGAGAATCAGAAGGATGAAGATCAACGCATCCTTCCTCGCTCTACGAGCATTACTTCCCGATTCCAGACGATCAAAGGTTTCTCTTATTTATCATTAGAACTTTGTTTTTAATTGTTATTAGTTATTATTTAATTCATATACTATGATTTCAAATTAAAACGACATAAAATGATCATATAAAGTTTAATCTCAATCTTATCTTATAATTAAAAGAACCCAATAAGGAGTGATTGTCCCCACTCTATATGATTTTCCTTTTTTTCTTTTTAATCTATTTTCATAAAATTTTAGTAAAAATTCAAACTTTGTCACAAAAACTTATCTTTTTATATAGCCCTCTTCCCGATCGTCTCATCAACCTGTTCCGATTTCAGTGTGTCCCTCTCTACCAAACTAAATATTAAAGTCATTTGAAATTCATCGTAGTCTGGTCAGTACAATTTATTGTGAAGATACATTGAATTTGAATTTTCGTTGTTTAAATTATTTAAACAAATGAAAATGATTTCAAACTTCACATGCAACCCTCTCCCTCTCTCTAAATTTACTTACGTACATCTCGCAGAAGAAGTGGAGTGCACCATCAATAGTGGATAGAGCACTGAAATACATCCCAGAGCTGCAAAATCAGGTCCAAGAATTGAAGTCCAAGAAACAAAGTTACCATCAACAAGAATCGTCACCAAAAAACAATGAAAATCCCACTTCAAATCTTGATGGAGATCGCTCCATTTCCATCTCTAGAGTCAATCGAAATGAAGCAATCGTCCAAATTTGCATGCCGAGCTTAAACGACGAACATCGAAAGGATTCGGTGTTCGCAAATATGTTGCAGAAAGTGGGAGACGAAGGATCGTTTATCATCATCGGTGCTTCGACACTTTGTGTGGGTGAGAGTAGAATCTGTCTCCATCTGCATATTCAGGTATGTAAATTCTTTGTATCTATGTTTTCCTAATTGTCTGTTCGTTGGTCCCCAGCAACGATATTTTATAATATTTCCAAGGAATTTTGAACATGGTAAGGACGAATAGGCATCTTTTTTGGAGTGCCTAAAAATAATTAACAAATTCATGCTGAAAATGTACTGCAATTGTACTATACAAGCACACATTTGTACAATCTTTTTTTTTTTTTTTGGGAAAATACAATTTGTACAACCTTAATTACAGTATTAAGTTGTAGGGTTCAAGGGTTTGAAGTTTCAAATTAATTGAATAAAAGTACTCTTTATAGTTGGATAACTTTTTGAGTCTAGATTTGAATTTAATAAAGTTCATTTAAATTTCAGGAAACGAAGTGTTTTAAGCTTAAGTTCAACTTGGTTCGGCTTTGAAGTATATAAAACTATAATCCAAACACGATAATTTTTGTTTTACGTTATAAAACCAAAACAAGAAATTTGGATTATGGTTCGATATGATTTTCGATTTTTCTAGTTTGTATTTTAGGTTTTTACCAATTTTAGAGTCACATGTCTGAGAATGAAATGACATATATATTCATTTTCGTTCCCTATATCAAAATTAATGGAGTTGGAAATAGAATCATCCTTCTTTGATATTAGCAAGGGATCCATCTAGATCTTGAATCACTATTTCGATTTTTTCTCTTGACGACAAGTTTTCCTCATGTCAGTTTATGGGCCAACAAAATATTTTGAAACCCATTTTTCTCTTGAAAACCCATTTTCTAAATACTTTAACATAAGTAATTTTTAAATTAATCATGGATTGACAAATTCAACAAAATTATAATAATATATGAAGAAACTACATTTTTGGTCATGTACTTTAGTCATTTTGTGATTTTGGTCATCTATGTTATCAAATTTCAGTTTTAGTCTTATATCTTTATATTTTTGTCAATTTTAGTCATTTTATCTAGATTGCTCATGTGATACTACACAAGGTCAGTGCCGCATTAGTGTCACATTAGTGCCCTTCAGAGAAGACTAAAATTTCAATTTAAAAAACAGATTAAAACTAATATTTGACAATATTAAAGTACCAAAATAAAAAAGAGAGGCAAACATAGGTGACCAAAAGATAAGTTTCCCTTGATATATATTGGAAAAATGCAATCAATATATATGAGTTTGTTCGATCCTGCCCATGCAGACTGCCTGCACGGACTAGGATATTGACAAGTGTCAAAAAATGACATATGTGATCAACATCCTAGCCCGTGCAGTGCTGCACATGTGGGATCAAATTTTTCGTATATATGAGCTGAGGGTTTGATCTAACAAAGTTTCATGACTTTATCAGGTTAGCTATTTGGTTAGGGGGATCTCAAATGCATTGCTCCAGCTGGTTCTTATCATAAAGATATCCGAGCTCATAAATTTAGAAATAAAATTAACTAACTGTTAGAAAATTATGGAAATTTTGCATTAATGATTTCAACATACACAAAAACTCTAGTGAGACGGTCTCACGGATCAATTTAATGGGTCGAATCTCTTATTTGGGTCATCCATGAAAAAGTATTACTTTTTATGCTAAGAATATTATTTTTTATTGTAAATATCGGTAGGGTTGACCCGTCTCACAGATTAAGATTCGTGAGACCGTCTCACAAGAGACCTACTCTTTCGCATAATCAGATTTACGTCATTTTTGGCACTTCTTCAGTTTAATTATATACGTAAATTTCTAAAACTATAGCAGCTGAAAACTTATAATAATATATTTTATTTTTCTTTTTGTTCTTTTTTTTTTTTAAACTCAGGTTAATGGAAACTTGTCCGAAGATGAAGACTACGCGGAAGAACTGAGAGAAAAGCTTCTTTCTTGGCTAAGGTGATGAAATCAATTATTCAATTTTTATTTGTATAGAAATATGTTTCTAAAGAGATATTAGAAATAATTTATATGCATACTGTATGTGTTCGATCAACAATTAAGTTGGTAAATATAGATACATTATCGTATGAATCTTATGTAACCTATGTCAAATATTTGATTATAGAAAAGGAAGAATTGTCTGATTCAAAAATAATTAATGAAAATATGTATAGCACAAAAAATATATATTATAAAATTAAGAAAAAGAGAAAATTACTTGGAAAATGAGGTGTGTGTTGGGTTGTCAGGCTATTTGTTTATTTCAATTGAAATTGTATTTTGTTTTTGTAATTTGCGTGTTTTTTTTTTATTTTGATAATGTTGTCAATTAGTTCATGTCATTAGTCTATTAAGATGTACCTTTTCAAATCTTAATAATTTTTATTTATCGGATTACTAACATGACACCGAAAAATATTGACATGAAATCGAAAAATGATGATTTCAAACCCGAATATTGCTAAAATGATGCCAAACATTGCAGACATGTATTTTTTTGATGTTCAGACTTACATGACATGAGAGTACAAGACACATTGGAATGAAAACAGTAAAAATGTAAGTTTCTCACTATTTTGTAATAGCTGTTATGAATCTAAGAAATAAATTACTCTAAGGTGTTCTTCCATTAAATTATGATGATGATTTGAGAAATGTGACTTATTTCTGTCTTGGATTAAATTTTTCTTTTTTTAAAAAAAAACGAAACTCTACTTTAAAAAAAATTAGTTTTACAAAAGATTTTGGCTCTAAATCCCTATTAATGCACGCCACCAGTTTTTTTTTAATAAAATATTTAAAAAAAATTGGTTTTTTACTAAACTATATCAAAGTGTATTAATTGGATTTATGTTATTGTTCATCGGATCTTACTAATTAGCCAAAAATATGATATTTTTTCCATTAATTTTTTTTAAAAAAAAAAGTTCCACCTATATCGTGATGCATGTTTTTTTTTAAATAAAAATTTACACCTCCCGATCTATCATATTTTTCATTATTTTTAAAAACTCTAGGAAATCACCCTATTCTTGCAATTAATTTTATTTTTATTTTTATAAAAACTCAATATTATCGACATTAAAATAATTGTTATTACAAGCGACCATGACACATGCATGTGTTACGCATAAAATTATTATTATTATTTCATACAATTTTGAGAAGAATAAAAGTGATAACTTAGTAATATTTCATTCTACATGGGTAAAAAGTTAATATTTAATTAGTTTTATAATGAGATGTAACAGAGTCTAATAGCTATGATGAGTTGAATTTTTAAAATGCAAATCATGTGAGCAATGAAATTCAGCTCAAGGAATATCAAATTATCTCAAGAAACTCATGAAAATTTCAGCTCAAGAAGTTCGAAACTTTGCAAACTCGCAAAGCTCGAATTGTGGTAACTCATGAACTTGAATTTTTCTGCTCATGAATTCATGATTTCCAGCCAAGATTTCAGCTCCTAAAATTCAAAAGTTAAGCTGCCAATTTCAGCTTGAAGTTAGACACATTTATGATGTAAGAAGGTCATCGATGCGATCCCTAAAATGCATCAACTTTGACCACAATTATCATACAATTTAAGGTGCCTTTGGAGCCAATTAAAACGTGTGTGAGGTTTCCCTTTAGACTACCATTTTGTGCTTTATAAATACCATACAAAATCTGGAGAAAAAAAAAATGACACACCAAAACCAACACTACATTCTGAAATTTCGAATTTCAACAAGCAATAAGAGGCTGCCATTTCGAGTCACTATTCTGTCAATCTCAAAGTTTTCTAGGTGTAGAACTTCCTGTCCAACTTTGGCAAGTCTAGTAGCAGAAAACTCGAGCAAGTCGGCAAGTCCTGTCCACAATCGAGCGAAGTTTCGTCCGACGTTTGAGTCTTGTTCGAGCACCTAGAATCAAAGGATGTTCACATTTTTTATCCAAGAACTGAAAGTGGGCATATGTATGTTTTAAAGAATATGTGTAACTCTGTTAAAATTCGATCGAATTACTGCATGTTCTTTTATTCTTCCTTTCTTTTGCTTTTACTCACTTTGTTCCGATTTTGTTCGTGTTGCCCGGAAGTTCTAAAATCTCAATAAGTTTTCCGGAGATCTAAAATTTCAACGAGCTACCCTAAAATCTCAACTAGCTGCCCGAGAATTAAAAACTTTATAAGCTACCCAATTATTGTTCACGCTACCCGATCGACATTCGACACCACTCACACACCCACACACCTTGCTCCTTCAACCCTTTCATAAAAAATTAAACTAACTTGTCACCACAATGAAAAACATCATCAAATTATCCCAAAAATGTCAAAACTTTATAGATCATATATACCATAAAATTTACAGAAGACATCTAATTAAACACATAGATTGCAATAAAAAAAATCATTGTAATATGTTTCAATTGGTACGTCAAATGGTGAAGCATCACTTGCCTTGAGTTTTAAAGTGAGTTGGTTCAAACTTTGGAACCCAGGGATCAAAGAACACCAGAAAGAAGCTTGTTTTCTTCAACAATTTCAGAAAATTTGTGTGNTTTTTTTTTTTTTTTTTTTTTTTTTTGTATCGGGGAAAGAAAATTAAAAGCTTGAGTCCTAGTATTTCAATTATTCAAGTAAAGGGTGGGTGTACATTTTTAAATTTAGTAATTGCTTCATTAAAACTTTATACTTTTTTTTAAAGACTTTGATCGTTTTCTGACCTCCTTTCCCAGCAAAGTCTCAAACTCATCCCTGAAAAATTAAAAATTTCTCTCGAATCCAGTTAGTAATAAAACTCATAAACTTTCAAATATTCAATTAACAAATTAAATAAATTCACAGTTTAAATAAAAATAGTCATGCGGGTTTTGTGAGTGATTTTGGGTGTTGCATGTAGATGTTGCATTCTTGTACGATTAGTTTTTTTTATATATAGGATCTGTGATTGTTAGGATCAAAAATATGTTAAGAGAGAGATGAATAAATAAACGCTTTAACAATTTCTGACAAAAACTTGAGCTAGCCCTCGAGCTGGCCTTAATAGTTGTTAGCTACTAAAACCTTTAATTTTCTCGACTTAGCTAGATGTAGCTGGACATTAATTTGAAAATACTTTTTCAAAGTGCGAAAAAGTTTGGGATCTAGTGAATCACTATATTTACTTGACTTCAATTTTAACAAGTTGAGTTGGTAAAATAAGTGCAAAGAATAAATAATACAAAGAATTTTATGGATGTTCAAAGTTAATTCTTTTTATACCTCTCGTTCTTCCACTTAAGAAGAAATTCACTAGAAGACTTTGTTTTTACAACTTCTAACAACTTACTTTGGTCTAGAGTTATTCAATGTCTAACTGAAACTCTTAATACAAACTCAGCAAATAAAAAATTGTGTTTGTATAAATCCTTCGATTCAACAGCTAATACAACACTCGTGTAGATTGCTTTCATCATATAGCTTGAGTGGTTGTGTGGCACTTGATGATCTGATTGAAATTTATGCGAGTTCTGAGTGAGCTACTTGAATATGGACTAACAAGTGTGCTTGAAAAGACTTAGATAACTTTATCGGGCTTCTATATGTTCTGCGTCCTCCGAATGAATGCAAGCATTTTTGTTAATAATTGAACTTCTTCACAGCGTTCAAATTGTTCTAACGTTAAATTTTGCTTTTATTCAAAGTAAAAGCAACGTCTCTTGTCTCCATTCTTTTCCTAGCTAGTACCCAGTAATTAATGCTCATTGGCGTTATTCCAAATATGGAAAGAGATCGTTATGAGAAGTTGATCTTATGAGAAAGACTGGAGTGAGTCTTTGTATTTTAAGGAGATATTTTTAATCTTTCACTACAACAAAAAGCTAAACGACAACGGATAAAATTCGTTGTCGTAGGTGATTTAAAACTGTTGTCATTGACTGTTGATGATACCCCTGTAAGAGCCCGGGTCATGGATGACCCGGGATATCAGATGGATTCCCAAATCAAGGTCAATCTGCAGGATGAATTCTTCTGAATCCTGGCAGGTGTAAGCCCGGGCTCTACTCCCCGGGCAACCAGACGCCCGGGCTCTTATACAAGCACCCGGGTAACCGACCACCCGAGCCACCTCGAGAATTGAACCACACTTGAGTATATTAATATGGACAATCTTATCTGTCAGAGCAACTTGACTTTGGCGTGTCACATAAGTCATCAGGAGTTGTGGACGACCGTCCTATCTCTGACACTAATCCAAGTGGTTGACAAAGTCAGACAGGCGGGATGTGACTAGTGTATGATTTGACATGTCAGAATTTAGCCGTCCTACTATAATTAGTAGGTAGCACGAAGAACGAGGTCATCATTGCTTCTTCTACTATAAATACCAGGTTCTCCCTTTACATTAAGATTCATTGATTCACACCAATATCACACAGTCATCACTTAACTACATTGGTTTTATCGCTTGAGTATCCTGTTGACTTAAGCATCGGAGTGGCCACGCCAGACACCCCTCCGGCGCCCATTCACGAGTTCTTTTCATTGTTTGCAGGTGCTATTGAAGCCATTATCTTCACTCAAATTCCCTAAAAACTATAAATTATTGATTTGACCCGTTGGAGCTCCTTACCCGGCTCATCCATTTCAACGAAGTCCCATCATTGGCGTCGTCTGTGGGAAATTTGAGCTCAAGACGTAGATATGGTTTACTTGGAAATACAAGCCTGACCAGCTCGGCACTCAGATCTTATCTGTGGATTTCATATGGGCTCAAAGCTCAGCAGCTATCCCGGATTGGCATGAAGGGCATTTGCTATGCACTCAGTAGCATACAGCTATATTAGTCACCTAATTTAGCTCAACCAGAGAAGTTTCACTCTACCGAAAATGAATTCGGATTCAANACTAGCAGAATTGGATGTGGGCGACCGTCCTATCTCTGACACTAATCCAAGTGGTTGACAAAGTCAGACAGGCGGGATGTGACTAGTGTATGATTTGACATGTCAGAATGTAGCCGTCCTACTATAATTAGTAGGTAGCACGAAGAACGAGGTCATCATTACATCTCCTACTATAAATACCAGGTTCTCCCTTTACATTTAGATTCATTCATTTTATTGTCTACACTCTTACACCAATATCACAACCATCACTTGGTTACATTGGTATTTTGTTGAGTCATTCACTGACTTAAGCATCGAAGTGGCCACGCCGGACACCTCTGCGGCGCCCATTCACGAGTTCATCTCCTTGTGTGCAGGTTACAGCTGAAGCCATATTACAGAGATATATCTCCTTGCTCTTATTCCCTTCATTATCTTGATAGCAGATCCGGGGGAGCACTCAACCCGGCTCATCCATTTCACTAGGATCGCATCATTGGCGCCGTCTGTGGGAATTTGAGCTCAAGACGTAGATATGGTTCCATTCAAAAATAAGCCCAACTCTGCTTGGCAAACATACAAGTCCGACCAGCTTGGCACTCAAATCTTATATGTAGATTTCATATGGGCTCAAAGCTCAGCAGCTATCCCGGATTGTCATGAAGAGCATTTGCTATGTACTCAGTAGCATACAGCTATATTAGTCACCTAATTTAGCTCAACCAGAGAAGTTTCACTCTATCGGAAATGAATTCAGATTCAGTATTTCCAGGTTAGTGATTTGGTTTATAATAAAACTAATACAACAGGAAAAGCAAAATCTTGAAAGTCCGGGAGACATGAGGCCCCGGCACCATATATTGAAAGTCAGGGAGATATAAGACCCCGGCACATTATTTAAAGTCCGGGAGGTATCAAGCCCCGGCATATTGTCTAAAATCCAGGGCACTACACCATGGCTCGGGGAACCACACCTCTATCAAAAAAAAGCCCAGGGTTCTCAAACCTGGCTCGGGGCTCCGCACATCGATCATTCCCAAGTCCCGGGACATGTTCCCCTGCCCAAGGCTCCGCACATTGGTTATTTATAAGCCCAGGGTTCTCAAACCTGGCTCGGGGCTCCGCACATCGATCATTCCCAAGTCCCGGGACATGTTCTCCGGCCCAAGTCTCCGCACCTTGGTTATTTATAAGCCCAGGGTTTTCAAACCTGGCTCGGGGCTCCGCACATCGATCATTCCCAAGTCCCGGGACATGTTCTCTGGCCCAAGGCCCCGCACCTTGGCTCTTAAAAGCCCAGGGCACTACACCTTGGCTCGGGGCTCCGCACCTCGACCACTTCCAAGTCCCGGGACATGTTCCCCGGCCCAAGGCTCCGCACCTTGGTTATTTATAAGTCCATGGATCCATACACTGGCTCGGGGCTCCATACCTCGACCATTTCGAGTCCGGGAGACACGAGGCCCTAACATCTTATCTCAAGTCCATGAGACACGAGACTCCGGCTCCTCATCCCATCTCTGGGAGACATGAAGCTCCCGATGCTTTTATAAAACCAGATTGATCATCTCTTTGGGAATCCAAGCATGACTAATCGGGACAGCGAGTATGACTCTAGCCCGACTATTTAAGGGATGTGTGATGATACCCCTGTAAGAGCCCGGGTCATGGATGACCCGGGATATCAGATGGATTCCCAGATCAGGGTCAACCTGCAGGATGGATTCTTCTGAAGTCGGGCAGGTGCAAGCCCGGGCTCTACTCCCCGGGCAACCAGACGCCCGTGCTCTTATACAAGCACCCGGGTAACCGACCACCCGAGCCACCTCGAGAATTGAACCACACTTGAGTATATTAATATGGACAATCTTATCTGTCAGAGCAACTTGACTTTGGCGTGTCACATAAGTCATCAGGAGGTGTGGGCGACCGTCCTATCTCTGACACTAATCCAAGTGGTTGACAAAGTCAGACAGGCGGGATGTGACTAGTGTATGATTTGACATGTCAGAATGTAGCCGCCCTACTATCATTAGTAGGTAGCACGAAGAACGAGGTCATCATTGCTTCTTCTACTATAAATACCAGGTTCTCCCTTTACATTTAGATTTATTGATTCACACCAATATCACACAGTCATCACTTGACTACATTGGTTTTATCGCTTGAGTATCCTGTTGACTTAAGCATCGGAGTGGCCACGCCGGACATCCCTCCGACGCCCATTCACGAGTTCTTTTCATTGTTTGCAGGTGCTATTGAAGCCATTATCTTCACTCAAATTCTCTCAAAACTATAAATTATTGATTTGACCCGTTGGAGCTCCTTACCCGGCTCATCCATTTCAACGAAGTCCCATCAACTGTGTTGTTGAAAGTGCGTTCAACGACAACGGATAAAATCTGTTGTCGTAGCTATCATTTGAAAAACCGTCGCTAATTAGCGAAGGTTTATGATATACCTTCGCTAAAATTAGCGACGAGTTTTGTTTAAGCCGTTGCTAATTAGCGACGGTTTAAGATATATCGTCGCTAAAATTAGCGACAGTTTTTGACACCGTCGCTACGTAGCGACGACTTCATAAAAAACGGTCACTAATTAGCGACGGTTTAGACATAATTCGTCGCTAATTTTTTTAGTAAAATAAAAAAATTACTTTTATAATTTAATAAATCTAAAAAAAACATTTATAATTTGACTATGCTAACAATATTCATGATCTTAACTAATACTTATCAATTTACCAAAAATTGAAGCGAAAAAACTTACCCTAAATCAAAACTCAAATTGTCTAAGAGAGAAATATTTTAAGTGCTGTGAAGTGGAGGAAAATAGACCGAAAACGTGGATATCTATAGACAATTTGCGACGGTTTCTTGTAGAACCGTCGCTAATTATAACGATGGTTTAAGCAAAATCGTCGCAAAATTTGAAAATTGCGACGATTTTATTAAAACCGTCGCTAAATTTAGCGACAGTTTAAGCAAAACCGTCGCTAAATATAGCAACAGTTTAAGAAAACCGTTGCTGTTTGTCCAAAAAATACGTTAATCGACAACGGTCCAAATCTTCTGATTGTAATGTTTTGAACAATTTTGATTATAGCGCATAATTGGTCAAATAGTCTTCTGACAATGTCTGGCTGATAGGTAGAGTGCATAGCTTCGTGCTCAAGATTACAAAGTATTCATGCACTATCAGTAGAAACAACTCGAACACATTCATCTTGACTTCAGAATGGTTGGCTGGTCAAGTAAGCAATCCATTTAGAGATGTATGTCTTCAGTCCAGATAAGTAGCTTGTCAGTGGAATAACTAGCTAGACAAGTCCAGCTAGGTCTTGAATGAAAAGCGATATCATCCAGCTTGAGTTGTCCAACTCGAGAGAGTAAACGAACTAGACCTGTAAATACACAAAAATAGAAACTGACCCCTGAAACAGTTTGATAATATTTGTTATAGTTTTTAAATTATTATTTGGATAACAAATTAACAATTGTACCACTATATCAAACATGTAATTTATAGAAATAATATGTGAATTTTTTGAAATTGATGAGATATGATAGTTATGAGTAAAATATAAATTTATTGGTATCGCGAGGTCGGACTGCTAAAGACCTTAACTTATATATACACATGATTATTAACAAAAATTATAAATAAGAATTTTTAATTTTCTAAATTTAATTTCTATTCTTTTAACTAGAGTGTGTGTGTGTGTGTGTGTGTGTGTCTATATATATATATATATATATATATGCAAGTGTAAAATTAATTAAATACACGGAAGGAAATAGGAAAGGAGATTGATTAATTAAATAAGTGATGAATAAACAAAATGAATAGGAAATAAAATAAATAAATAAATAATTGAAGGGTCAAAGAGAAATTGACTCCAGTCCCGTTTGGCAACAAAAAATGGCAAAGTCCGGCATCATCGATTCCATTTCGGCGATGGATTTTTCCCTTTGATCCTCTTTCCTGCGATTGGATTCCCCAGGTTCTTGATTTCTGCAGGCGCGGAGAGATGAGGAAACGGACGGCGTTAGTTTGGGGAGTTGCGGTCTTGTGTTTCGTTGTACTAATGTCAATCACTCCTGCAATTCCTCAGTCTCAAGTGTACCACGATTTCGCCGATCAACGCACATATTTTGGTTGTGTTTTGATTGATGGATTTTTTTTTTGCTTCTTCGTTGAATTAGGAATCGTTATTTGTCTTATATATTCTATCTTCTGTTTACTGTACGATCGTTGTTTGTGCTTAGGAACAACGTGTTTTGAGACGTCGAAGCTTAATTATTTGGATTTGTTGTGTATTGAATTTTCAAATTCGGTGTAAGCAAATCGCTTGCACCGGTTGCTCCCCAGTTTGTGCTCTTGCTCTTTTTTTCTTTTTCGCTATGATAGCTGGTAGAGTTAGAGATTCTATTTTAAAATTTGGTACTAGTTATTTCTGATGCTGGAGAAGTTCTTAATTTGCAGTGCCATACTGGAATTGATTTGGTTTTGTTTGTGTTAGAGTACATAGCCATTGTTTGTATGAATGGTATGAAATATATCAAAACCTTGTATGAGGTTGATGCTGATTTGATTGTTTGGTTCGATTTTCAGGTATACCGAATACATTGAATGTGATTTCCAATTTCCCCTTCTTCGTTGTTGGTGTTATTGGCCTTTTACTGTGCTATTATGGGAATTATTTTAAGTTAAGGTAATGTGAATGTTCTTACATTTCATCCCAAATTAGGCCGCATGTGATGATAATTTACATTGAGCTTTAGGGATGATAAAAATTTGTGTGCGGATGGATACATCAAAAGTTTGCAGGGTGAACTATCTGGTTGGACATTTTTTTTCATCGGTGTGGCAGCTGTTGCTTTTGGCTCAACTTACTATCACCTCAGGCCTGATGACTCTCGCCTAGTTTGGGACCGTTTACCTGTGAGTTTTTATGTGATGCCAACTGCATGACTTGTATTTGAACTGATTCATTGTTTTTATGTTGCAAGTTTAGACTTTGACACTTGAACTACAATTATCACAGATGACTGTGGCATTTACGTCCATTATTGCGATCTTTATTATTGAGAGAGTAGATGCACGTAAGGGAACTTTTTCCATTGTCCCTCTAATCTTGGCAGGTGTGGTCAGCATTTTGTATTGGAGGTAAGCATTGCCACTCTTTAGTCAAAAATAATTTTGTTTATTTTACTAGTAATCTGTTGAATGGCAGCAATTTCCAACTGTCCCGTGTCATTGCCTGTGAGACAATTGAAACCTCACACTCAAAGTTTCTAATATATAATTTTCATATGATGCATATGCTCAATCAATGTCACTTGTTTGGTTGCCATAAGTTGCAAGTTGGAGCAATTAATGGGAGGGGGAATGTGAAGTAACATTAGTTTACATGTATCCAGTGGTAAAAAAATTGATTTTTAGTCTGCTACGCAGTTTAAACAAGCTTTCATTTATACTGTAATCAATAGCTAAGGCTTTTTATAATGATCTAGGCCCAAGGAGTGGTGAAGCCATCTTGCCTTTGCACACCCTCAATTTTGAAAATGTTTGGCTAACTACACATATGTTGATATTGAGCAATTCAAAAAGTTTATTAAGGGTTCAATAGTGTAACTTTAACATAATGCCATGAACTTAAATATCTACGATAGCAATATTTCAATTGAAATAATATCATAATTTCAAATCTATAAAAGGAAAAATAGCATATTTCTAATAAAATTATGACTTTATGCTATTAACATCATGTTAAAGTATAGAAATAATATGTTTCTTTATATTGTACGTCCTTTTGTTTTCCACCATTTTAAGAATGTATATGTGTTATATTTAGTTGTAGAATTTGATATTGATTTATTTATCAATATTATACAATTTAGAAACAATGGTTGAAGTTTAACTTGCAAGAAGATTCATTAAAGTCAATTGCATTAACTAACAGAAAAAATATTTTTGACACTTTATAAAAGACAATATAAATATTTTATGATATGTGTACCCATCAAGAACTTTATAATAAATTCTAATAATGAACATTTTTTGTATTTAAGATTTGTAATAATTTCAAGTTTACCCCCTTTACCGTTAGTGTCCTGCTTCTGCCACTTTGCCCAATCCTTTATAAAGGAAAGATAAAAATCTATCATCAAGAAGGATTAGGTATTGGAATGATCTAAAGCTCATCGAATCTGGACACTGCCACAAAATTTTTATACGATTGTATGTGGAGTCGTGGACACTGCCACAAATTTTTTATACGATATCAGTGTTGCTGAATTTGAAGGTCTTAAATGGTTGTGTCAATGAAGCAGAACTTTTGCAGATTATTATGTTGTAGAGCTGACTTTTTCTAATATCTTAAGACTCTCATTGACGACAACTTTTTGTAGGTTTTTTGATGACCTCCGACCTTATGCCGTTGTACAGTTTGTGCCTTGCATTGCTATCCCACTGATGGCTACATTGATGCCTCCTATGTACACACATTCCACATATTGGCTTGGGGCAGCAGGTTTCTGTCATTAATTGCTACTTTGTGCTATAAGCTGTCTGATATGATTACAACAATTTCATCGAACAATTTGCAGTATTTTATCTCCTAGCTAAGATTGAAGAAGCAGCTGATAAACCAATCTATAATTTGACTCATCATATTGTGAGTGGACATACGCTCAAGCATTTATGTGCTGCTATGGTCCCGGTTTTCTTGACCCTTATGCTTGCAAAGAGGGAAGTGACAGAAGAAAGGTATTTCAATTTTATCAATGAATCCTCTTTATTTCTTCCGGTTATATACAATGAACTTAAGACTTTCTTGTGCATGGAAAGTATTTTATATTTGCCTGAACCATGGGGTTGCGATAATGAGGATTTACTAATTGCCATTATAAGTCGTCGGTGAATACAGTAGTATCTCATTGTGAATTATGAACTTATATCGACTAAGTTGGATGGCATGCTCGTTATGCAAGTGTGTCATGTTGAAGAACGGTGTTGTTGAGCCTCGACCTGAGCTGCCAGTTATAGGTGCACACAACCGTTTGAAGCTTGTTAAGCATATTTATCAGAATTGGGAACTTTATTCTGTCTTGACTGTACACCTACGTATCACTGCTAAAGTGACCTTAGAGACCAAGGAAAATTATTATACAAGGCATTAGCATAGCAGTTGACTGGGCTAGAATAATGCAAATCCAATTCATGTGTTTGTCGTTACCATTCCTATCCTTAAGATGGATGAAGATTAATGAATGTCGTTAGGGATTGACACAGGAAGGACTGTTAAATTGTCATATGGTCCAATATACTTGTTATTCAACACTTCTTTCCAGAAGTATGAGTTTGCACCCTAGATTTTTCGAGTTCAGTTTTGACCCCCACAAAACCTAAAAGCATAGTTTTGAGCTACTTGGCTTCCACCTGAATGATGGGGATAGAGTGTTTTGGCATTGAACAAGGTATGCCGTGTCTTGTGTTGTATCGATATTGTAAGGGTATCCGATTCTTGACTTGAGCTATGTACTTGTAGCAAAGCAAATAAAGAATATTCATACTCATTCTATTTGTCCCATTAACTTGTGTTTGTTTTCGCCTTTTCACTTCAGGCTCAGTTTACTGCAGTTGTGGAAAATATCATGGACCAAGGCTAAGCAAAACGGCACCAATGTAGAAACCCTTTCGTGTACATATTCTGAGGTACCTATGGATGAATCACGATAAGTGTTGTAAATATCCGTTCCCTGGAGTAGAAACATGTAATCTTATAGCATGTATGTTCACAGGAGAAAGCTATTGGGTCATTCTTTCAGTAACTAAAAGTAGAATCTGTATTTAGAATGCGGTAGTTTCTTCTCTCCACCTTTTTGCTGCATGTAACATTTGCTACCATGGTTCTAAAATTCGCTAGGCGCTAGTCAGGCACCAAACTAGCACATAGAGCCTAACCGCCTAGGTGGGGACTAGGCGTCGTTAGGCGGTTTCCACGGTATCAAGATACTTGTAATGGTTCTTAAATTAAATTTAAGCCCAAATTTTGTTAAAATTCAATTGATACTTAATTCATTCCTCCTGCTTAAGACGGATCAGAATAATATGCAATGCAAAAGAAATCAAAATAAAGAAAAAAAATTACCTTTAGGGTCTGGTTCGATTTTCCTATGTGTGCAGAAATAAATTGACAAAGAAGATGAGAGTGGCGTGTTAGGACAAACGTAAGCCGACAAATCGTGGTTCTAATTGGGCTTTCAATCCCAAAAAATTAAAAGCACGAGCCTATAATTATTTCTTATGTCATGTTCTAGTTTAATTAGGCTTTCAAAAATTAAAAACCCAAAAAAAATTCTCAAAAAAACTTTAAACGTCTAGTTCTGTCTTGAACCGCCTAGGCGTCCTTGCCGCATAGGCTAGCCGCCTAGAACTTTTTCGGTGTGGTCAAGCGGTCGCCTAGTGCCTAGGAGGCGCTTTGGCAGTCGACTAGCCCGATTTTTAGAACACTGTCTATATCAAAAGCTAGAGATTATAAACTCTAAGCACTAAATTTTGGTCGTGGTGTCACAAGTATAGCTACGGAGACTATTCAGATGCATTAACATCTTAGTCATGGGGTTTGAAAATGAGATGACAACTCTAAAAAAGGCTATTTATCGAAGCTATCCTTAGAAATGAACCATAATTAAATGCAAATTTTTCCACAAAAAAAAAAGTAGTACACTAAATAAGCATGCTTATGTTATTAATTTAGATACTTGAGGAAGGGGAATTCACGGTGCAGTTGGCCACTCGAGTCCCATAGACTCGTAGTGGTAGCGTTCTTTGTTGCGAGAAACAAACATCAAAATTTATTGATGATTAACTGTGCAAATTTTATAATCTATCATTCTAGATTTACTTATCATCTAAAGTTTGATTCGACGTCCCTAAAGAAAAAGGTTTTGATTCTACGGTGACGTTTATTGTTTAAACTTTAGTTCTCAAAATGCTTTACCAGTAGAATTGGAAACAATTGCGTATTTTGTAAGTGATGAAAGATTTATTAATAAAAATCATTTTAAAAAAACAAACAGAAACAACACAACAAAAAGGGTTTTTTTTTAAAATAATTTAATTTTAAAAAAGTTTTTCAAAAATAATGTAAAAAAAGAAACATTTTCAAAACTACTGCAATCCGCGCTTCGTAAGCACGGACGCTCGTCCACGGAAGCGACAGAATATTTTAGCGACGAAATATAATAAAAATTGTCGCTAATTAGCGACGATTTAAATTGAATCGGCGACGGTTTATAAACTGTCGTTAAATTTAGCGACAGTTGAAAACCGTCGCTGATTCAATTTGAGCGACTGTTTCTCGGTTTAAGAAACCGTCGCTAATTCGAAATAACTACTACGCATAAATGTATCAACAACATGCACATGTACGCCGCGGATAATCTTGAACTTTCAACGGCTTGCAACTTTGCAGCGTGCAATATACGCTGCGAAAAGCCACTTTGTTGTAGTGAAAACAGAGAAAAAAACAAACAAGAAATTCATCAAGACTGAGATATCTCAATTGAATGTTGTTCATTTTCCTCAACATCATTCTGTGGTAGAATGTCATGTACAAGATGCTGCGGACCAACATTAAGCAAATTTGTAAAACTGTGTATGTTCGACCAAGACGGAGTCTTAAAATCCTGCTGACCAAACAAACCAAAGTCAGCCATCCCTAAATCACTGAAAAAACTAGGTTGAATAGTAGAGGTTCCTGAAAAAACTTATTTTTTGATGAAATTATTGTCTGCTTTTTCCTCTATCTTCACTACAACAAAAATGGCTTTTCGCAGCGCGCAAATTCTCTTTCCGCATCGTATATTGCACGCTGCAAAGTTGCAAGTCGTTGAAAGTTCAAGATTATCCGCGGCGTACATATGCACGCTGTTGATACGATTATGCGTGGCGTGTGAAAAGTAGGTATTTCGGCATTTAGCGACGGTTATTCAACCGTCGCTGATTCCATTACAGCGACGGTTAAAATTAGCAACGGTTTTGTAAACCGTCGCTGATTCATTTTAGCGACAGTGTAAGAAACCGTCGCTAATGAGCGTTGGCTTTTATATATATTCCGTCGCTAAAATATTCTGTCGCTTACGTGGACCAGTGTCCGTGCTTACGAAGCGCGGACGCTGCTCCACGTGAGCAGCGTCCAAGCTCCGTAAGCGCGGATTGCAATAGTTTTGAAAATGTTTTTTTTTACATTATTTTTGAAAAAAAAAATTTTAATTAAATTATTTTTAAAAAAAACCCCAACAAAAATCTAAAATTATGTTTTGTGTTACAAGCCTCTCGACTCAATAACATCTATGAAGTATACATCGTGTTGACTGTCTCAAAAAATAGTAATGTGAATTTATCAATTCTAATATAAGAAAGAAAAATCTCGGATTCGAGATCTAAAAAACAAGGAATGTAAGAGAATTAAAAATTTCAAAACGCAGATTTGATAAATCTTTAATAA
The DNA here is from genome assembly GCF_012295235.1 of Primulina huaijiensis. Classification (NCBI taxonomy): domain Eukaryota; kingdom Viridiplantae; phylum Streptophyta; class Magnoliopsida; order Lamiales; family Gesneriaceae; genus Primulina; species Primulina huaijiensis. The sequence continues at coordinate 17,074,138 of NC_133314.1, read as the reverse complement.
GTAATGCTAAATGTAAATCTTATTGTATAGGTTGATTTACATTTTTCCATATTTCAGCCCCGCCTTTTCGGCGAAGACAAGCTCTTCACTTAATCCCACTAAGCTCCCGCTGACAAGTGAAAACTACCTGGTTCTCGCTATTTTACTTCTCTGCCCCTTTCTCGCGCTGCCCATGTATGTAACCTTCCCGAGTAAATCGAATAATGGTTTTAACCATTCAACTACTTCAGCATCTCCACTTGCGAAGATGGCCAATTTCCCTTCCCTGCGCCGGTATCTTATGTGGACTTCCGAATCGTAACATCATAATTATATTTTACTTGCATTAGCGGAAGCGTGTACAATTCTTGATTTTACAAAAGATAACAAAAATATGTATTCAACGGAAGAGTCACGACCTTGCTAACTTAATATTTCCATTTTCCCAATTTCTATCATATTTGGAGTCCTGAAATCCTATAGCTGAAATTTACAATAAACCAAAAAAAAATGGATATTAAGTCTTTAAGGACTTAATGAAGGAATAAATTGGGCTTATATATAGTTAACACATCAAACAATAATATATCAATGCAATAATTCAATATGAGATGACATGCATCAGCAATAATGCATCATTATGAAAATATATTATCAAGTGACATGCAATGACTGTTCAGAACTCTAAAGTGAATAGCATAGGGCTAAAGAGGTGACTCCCACCAACATTCGATGTAGCAATTTTTCCACGTACTCAAGTAGAATCCGTACAATCGATCATTTGTTATCCAAATTGAACTCACATTCCGGACCGAAGTCACGTTCAGATGAACCATATACCAAGTTTTAAATATGTTGTTCATTGGACTTACATTTCCATGTCGAAGCCACGTTGTCTAGTAAACTAGCAGTATGTTACATAGACCGTTGTCTGGGCTAAATTCATTTAGTCATTCAGTCAGTAATAGTCAATCGATAACCAGTCAACAAACAATAAATTCAGATTTTCAGATGCAGACAATGTGAGCAATAACTTATGACATGCTTATCAAGATGCAATATATAAATAAATCATTAGTTTATATAATTTACTGTAAAAATTTCAGGTTAAATGTCAAACTTTATTATGAAGAAACTAGTTGAAAAATCTCACCTCGGTAGCATACTATTCACCTTAGTTATCGATCTCAAGCCAAGATAATTCTTATAATATCATTTGAGGGATTTTACACTGTTAGGACCGGTAGTAGGTGTTGAAATCTTTTAAAGCTCATTTTTGTACAAAATTTGTACCGGAAGGTTTTGATTAACATTTTAAAAATTCATAACAATTAAAATAAATGTCCAAAAATCATCAAAATTTTCAAAAATGCCTAAAAATAGTACAGAATCGTTCGGAAGCCAGAAAATTCACGAAACTCAACACATACCCTGCCTTTCTGGTGCGTGGCCGAACTTCGACCGCCACGTGCAGCCAAATTTTTCACAGGATATGCGTCTTGTAATTTCTTACAACTTTCATCTGGAACATATTTCACAATTCAGAACGGATCAAATAGCAGAATATAAAAAACTAGAATGACTGTCAAGATCATTTTGGACTATCAAAAACAGTACTTCCGATAACTTTCAGGAAAATCGGCCTAAACATTTGTGAACTAGAAAATATTTTGAACAATTTTTATTTTAAAACCGAAGGGAAATAGGTTAAAGAAGAAGGAGTAAATCGAGTTTTAATTGGTTATCTGAAATATAAGTTTCTGTAATTTCCAGAAACTTTTTTTCGTGATTCTTGATTTTATGGGCAAAATCGATTGACGGTATTGTTACACCTTTTATATAATTTGATTTCTGGGTAGAATAGGAGTGTTGTATAAAAATTTCAGAATTTTCGAAGATAGTTCGTTATTTTTCCCTTATTTTCCTTCATTTTCTCTCTATTTCTCACTCTAATTCTCTCTCACTCTAGTCTTCTATTCCTCACGAATTCTGACTAAAAACTGGTGAAAGTGGGTCTATTTATATAAAGATTTGAGTGATAGAGATTCTAAGTACTTGACACTTAGTTTTAGCCAAAATAACCAAACGTCATCCTTGAATAAAATGGAAGTGAGTCACATTCATTGAAAAATGTTGTTCAAATTTATTGACTCCTAAATTTCATTAAATCAATTACACATATTTTCATATACTTAGTGACATAAATATTCCCTTAAGTTAATTATTAATAAACTATTTTGAGTTAAATAATAATTTATTGAGTAATAAAATTAACTTATTGATATTATTTAGATATATTTTATTCCAACTTTGTAGACATTTGAGTAGATTAATGTGTAAGTCAATTTATTTATAAATGTCAAATATTTTACTAGAATATTTTTATTTATTTATTTATTATTATTATTATTATTATTATCCATTAATTATTTTATTAAACACCTCAAAACTTTGTGGTGTTACAATCCCCACTAAAGGAATCTCGTTCCAGATTCTCTATTTTTTTCCTTCATTACCTGGTTTCCTCGGGTAGTTATTGTTGAAAATTTGAATAAAAATTATATCTCATGAATGTGGGAGTGTCTTTTGGCTTTCCACATTCTTGAGTTGGTTATGGCTCATTATTGTGGAGTGTCTTTTGACTTTCCACATTCTTGAGTTAGTTGAAGAGTTTTGGCTCTTCATATTCTTGAGTTAATAGCAAGATTAATTGAGTTAATTAATCTTGCATGACTCTTGGTGTGCATTTTGGAGCTTATAAATAGTGGGGTTCATTTCCTCATTTCAAGTACATGAAAATCTTTTCTCTTTCAAGCATTCTCTTGCATTTCATATTGTTAGCTTTTCATTTGGACTCCGTTAAATCTCGGTGATAAAGTAAAGGTACGTTTTCAGTTCGCCGTAGTAGTGTCTCGTGCTAAGTCACTGCTGGTTGTTCCGTTGTATCCTGGGCAGACGTCCAAGATGATCCTCGAAGCACATAAAGGAGGGGATGAATCTGTTTTAAGGACATTGTACTTCGTACATGCCTCGGTTTGGAGTTCGCCGTAGTAAGCGTTTTTTTACTGTTTTCTCTTCACTATATTGCTCGCTGGTTTTATTGATAAAAACCTTTTTGTACTGTACCATTCGATATATTGTGCAACAAACTTAAAACAGATTACTCATTACGTGGTTTGTTTCAGATATGGCTACTGAAACCAGCGTGCAAAGGGAAACTGGTTATGTTGTCCCTACTGTGGCTCAGGTTGTCCCTCATGTTACCCCACGTGCTGCTACGGTTGTTGTCCCAGCCAGTCACGGTGAAAATTCTGAAAAGTTCACTGGTTTGGACTTCAAAAGGTGGCAGCAGAAGATGTTGTTCTACTTGACGATGCTCAACCTGGCCAGATTCTTTTCTTAGGATGCTCCTAAACTCACAGAGGGTGAGGGAGATGTTGAATCTGTTAGTGCGGTGGAGGCATGGAATCATTCTGATTTCTTATGCCGAAACTATGTACTAAACGGAATGGCCGATTCGCTCTACAACGTGTTTTGCGAAAAGAAAACGGCTAAAGAGATTTGTGAATCCCTTGACAGAAAGTACAAAACCGAGGATGCCGGGGCCAAGAAGTTTCTTGTTGGCCGTTTTCTGGACTTTAAAATGGTGGATTCAAAGCTGGTTATCAGTCAAGTTCAAGAACTCCAAATGATTCTTCACGAGATTCACGGTGAGGGGATGACTTTGAGCGAATCATTCCAAGTGGCTGCTATTGTTGAGAAGCTACCACCAGCTTGGAAAGATTTCAAAAATTACTTGAAGCACAAGCGAAAGGAGATGAACGTTGAAGAGCTCATTGTTCGACTTCGTATCGAGGAAGACAACAAGAGTTCGGAAAGACGATTGTTTTCTCCTATTGCTGCTAAAGCAAATGTTGTCGAGCATGGTCAAAGCTCAAAAAAGAGAACCTTTGCCTCCTCCAAAAGGTTGAACTTGGGACCCAAGGGAGGCATTTCGAAGAAAAAGTTTTCTGGGAAATGCTACAACTGTGATGGTATGGGTCACAAGGCCTCTGAGTGTAAGAAGCCGAAGAGAAACCGAGAGACGAATGTGGTAGAGAACATTGCTCAGGAGGTTTCGAACATGAATCTCTGTGCTGTAATATCAGAGATTAACCTGGTGGGTTCTAACCCAAGGGAGTGGTGGATCGACACTGGTGCCACTCGCCATGTTTGCTCCGACAAGGAGATGTTTGCTACTCTTGAGGAATCTATGAATGAGGAAAAGCTATTCATGGGAAATTCCGCCACTTCTGATATAAAAGGTCAAGGAAAAGTTGTCCTAAAGATGACATCTGGAAAAGAACTAACTTTGAACAATGTGCTGTATGTACCGGACATCCGTAAGAACTTGGTGTCTGGGTCGCTTCTTAACAAGCATGGTTTCCGCATTGTCTTTGAGTCAGATAAGGTGGTTTTGTCGAAAAGTGGAATGTTTGTTGGCAAATGGTATGTTTGTAATGGTTTATTCAAACTCAATGTAATGGCTATAAAGCCTGTGATGAATAAAGTTAATACTTTTGCTTACTTGCTTGAGTCTTCTTGTTTATGGCATGGTAGACTTGGACACGTTAATTACGATACAATTCGTAGACTAATTAACATGAAAAGCATTCATGCATTCCAAATTGATAAACAACACAAATGTGAAACTTGTGTTGAGGCTAAACTAACAAGATCATCTTTTCGAACTATTGAAAGAAATAGTGAACCACGTGATATAATTCACAGTGATATATGTGATTTAAAAGGTGTACAAACTCGTGGTGGAAATAAATACTTCATTACTTTTGTTGACGATAGTACAAAATTTTGTTATGTGTATCTCCTCAAAAGTAAAGATGAAGCTATTGACAAATTTGTCCAATATAAGAGTGAAGTTGAAAACCAACTTAGCAAAAAAATTAAGGTGCTAAGAAGTGATCGTAGAGGTGAATATGAATCACCAAATTTCTGAGTTTTGTGCTCAACACGGTATCAAACATGAAAAAACTGCACCTTATTCTCCTCAGCAAAATGGCATTGCAGAGAGAAAGAATCGTACGTTGAAAGAAATGATGAATGCGTTGTTATTAAGTTCTGGTTTACCACAGAACATGTGGGGGAAAGCTGTTCTAACAGCAAATTACCTTTTAAATAAGGTGCCCCGGAAAAGCAAGATAAAAGTCCATACGAGTTATGGAAAGGTAGAAGTTGTTCCTACCAATACTTGCGAGTATGGGGGTGTCTTGCCAAGATAGCAGTACCCACTCCAAAGAAAGTAAAGATAGGACCAAAAACTGTTGATTGCATTTTCATTGGATATGCTTAAAACAGTAGCACATATCGTTTTCTTGTACATGAATCTCAAATACCTGATATTCACAAGAATACGATAATTGAATCAAGAAATGCTTCGTTCTTTGAACACATGTTTCCATACAAATCTAAGGAAGAGCCATGTTCATCCAAAAGATTATATGAGACAATTGATGAAGAACAAGAGCTTGATCAAGACATTGAACCTAGACGTAGCAAGAGAGCTAGGACTGAGAAATCCTTTGGTCCGGATTTCATCACTTTCATGATAGAAAGTGAACCTCAAAGCTTCAAGGAAGCAATGAGTTCATCTGAGGGACCTCTATGAAAAGAGGCTATCAATTCCGAAATGGAATCCATTTTACAAAACCATACGTGGGAATTTGTAAATCTTCTTCCGGGAAGCAAACTACTAGGCTGTAAATGGGTTTTCAAAAGGAAAATGAAATCAGATGGAACCATAGAAAAGTATAAAGCCAGATTGGTAATTAAAGGTTACCATCAACGTGAAGGGCTTGATTACTTTGACACATATTCTCCTGTATCGAGAATAACATCTATTCGTGTGATACTTGCGATTGCCGGAGTCTTGAAGTACACCAAATGGACGTATCAAATAATTGATCGGGAAAATACGTTGGCAAAATTCATCTCCTAAGACAGAACAAATTTCACTTCGCTTAGTCAACAAAAAAATTATATTAAGAATTGTCTCTATATATCTTTGCTAGTGACAACAAACAAAAATCCACTCCCACAAATGTTTCTTATAAAAATAGAAAAAAAATTCAAACTTAAAATATTATCATCTTAATTTTAATACCTATTATTATCATTGTCTATATCCCAGTTCAGCCCATACTAAACTTGATATTAGAAGTAAAATCGAATTAATGTTTCAAAATCTAATGCTAAAATAATGCAACTAAACTATATCAGAACATCTTTACCTGAATTTTTTTATGCTCCAATTTATTGATGTGTCTTGTTACATTTTCTTATTAATGTGTGATGATACATGTTCAATATGTGATATGTTTGGTGGATATATTATTTGTGTTACAGTGAGATAGTTGAAATACTTTATATGTGTTGTGTTTGGATTCCATGATTTAGTCATTTGTTTTACATTTTTAGAGTAACTTTTTAAAGTGTACAATAAAGTTGGGGAATAGATATAATATTAAACAATAAAATGGTAAAAATTCTAAAGAGCGGTTGAGAACGATCGAAAGTGACCGAATGACGACTGAGTGATATATAGAAAAGGTGAGCATTAATATTTTGTTGACTATTTGTTGGAATTTTTCAACAATTTCGCAATATTGATTTTGATATTAACAAAACTTGTTATTTTGTTATTAATGATTTACTTTAGTGTGCAGCAGCTAGGATCAGTTACGAGTTGTCTAAATCGCAAACTGAAGACCCAACTGATCGCACAAACTGAATTAGACAAATTGATATGTCAAATGAGCAGTTCAGCTGATTGTCCAGCTGATAGGTGGTTCAGCAGGAGAACCTCAGAAGCCTGGCCAGCCGAATGAGTGTTCAACAGATGAAGAGCCCAACTGATCATGAAGAGCACAACTGATCAGTTCAACTGAACAAAAGCGAAATCAGTTCAACTGACGAGTCAACTGATTTCGTCAGCCCAACTGAAGATCAGTTCAGCTGACTAGTTCGGACCATCAGTTAGAATCTTTCAGTTGAAGAACAAGACAAACTCATTCAAGTGGATTCCAGCTATGCACAAAGGTACAAAGCAATTGTCCAGTCAAAGGACAATAATGAACTTTGCATCTAAAAACAAGGTCGTATATAGCAGCTTATTTTAGTCCTCACCAACCATTGACACAACTCGGAAATGGTTGAAAGACTTTTGTAATCTGATCCTTTGAGTACATCATAACATTTCAAGTGCATCTCTAGTTGCTCCTTTTCGTCATTAGTAAAATCTATTGGACAAAACTTTTCAACCAAATTGCATGCATTCATTATCTCAATGAATCATATGAATTTTAAGGATTTAGGCATCATTTGGTTCGTGTGATAAGATAAGTAAATGATATATAATAAGAGTGATTATAAAATAAAAAGTAAAGATAAATAACACATTATGATAAAGTATATGATGTTTGACATGATTTTAACTTGCTTGATTATTTTTGTTAATTATTTACTATAATGCACCCATCATATATTAATTAGTAATATATTCTTAAAATGATTGAATAAATAAATAAAATTTCTAGAATTAATTGATTTAAAAAATTATAAATAAAATTAAAATATTATATTAATTATTAAATTTCATTAATTTCAATTCCAAAAAAACTAAAAAATGATTAATATTATAGAAAATATTTAAAATTTGATAATAACATAAATATGCATTATTGTAATAATTAAAATATTAATACAAATTTGAATATTAAATAATGGTTAATAGCAATTATAATATTACGGTTAAAAATAATATAATAATAATAATAAAAATATGATCAATAATAATTAAATTATTTAGAATATTAGTCAAATTAAAAATTATATTTAAATATTATTAAATTTTTTGATTTTATAATTATTTTAAACTTTAAGATATTAAAGAAAAATTTAAATTAATCAGACATCATCACTTCTCCCCCAAAGGATTATATAATCAACAACAAGAGGATAATAATGCATACAGTGCGGGTCGGGTGCGGGCTGAACGGTCTATCATAATCTTAATCATGTACACCATACACATGATAAGTGAATAATTAAAAATCAATCACCCCTTATCATGCACTCCAAACAATGCCTTAAAGTATAACTAAGCATGAGTAACTTCATCACATCTTCACTAATCACATATTAATTTTGTGCATTTGTGCATCTATCGCGGCATAAAAAAAGTTTACCAGATAATAATGCTCAATGATGAAATTGCCTTGATGACGACAAGGTTATTGAGATGACAATTTCTGAAAATGAAAAATTTAACCCCTAATGTACACTAAATCAATCCACTACAGTAAAAAGCTTTGTATACTTGATAAATTTTAAAAGTAAATAAATTATTTATAAGGAAAGAAATGGGATAGGGGATTTGAATCGAACGTGGGTGTATCAATTGCGGAAACTCTTGTCTTGCTATGATGATACATGCTCTTTTAATATTTTTGAGGGAGACCATTTATATATTCAGTTTTTCAAAAATTAATATCTTAGAGGGATCGTGGCCCTTGTTGGACGTAGCGTAAATCAGCCTTTGTTAGAAAAGTAAGACCATAAACTTCAAATTCATTCATTATATATTTATATAGTATTTTATGTTATTTATAATGTATTTCAATTTCACACAATAATAATGTCATTTAAAATTCATTTCAGCTACTTTGTATTATTAATATGTAAATAAGTAACGCGTGAATTTAATATTTAAACTATTTTTTCATTGTAAACAATAAAACTCTAATCGAAAACCATGGATTTCAAATCAATTACCTAAAATGTACCATAAGATTTTTTTCTACACAGTTTGCATCAACTTTTACTTTTAAAGAAATGATTAAATTTATAAATTACGAAGAAGTGATAAAAAAAATCATAAACGAGTAATATAATGTTTGAAAACAAAAGTGAAAAGTTGAAGGCAAAAACTTGTGTGAGACGATCTCACAGGTCGTATTTTGTTAGACGGATCTCTTATTTGGGCCATCCATGAAAAAATATTACTTTTTATGCTAATAGTATTACTTTTTATTGTGAATATTGGTAGGGTTGACCCGTCTCACAGATAAAGATTCGTGAGACCGTCTCACAAGAGACCTACTCAAAGTTGAAAATCATAAGTGAGTAATGTTTTTTTTTTTATAAATAAATGTATCTAATAATAACTTTACAAAAATCACTTTATCATAAGCAGAATCAACATCTCACCAGCTTCTAAGTTTCAACTAAATTAACCAGAGTATGAGTTTAAAAACACACATAACTGAACTTTTTTAAGTGAAAAACCAATAAAAAATAATTTTTTATAGTGATTGCAAACACTCTCTGAAATGGTTATAAGGTCATCTCCAATCCATATACTCTATTTTTCATCATCTATCCTCCAAAATAGAGATCCATGATCTCTATTTTCAAAAACCTTCTCCAACTCATATCCTCTAAATATTACCAAACATTCTATTTCTTAAATTATTTCATTCTCAACCCATATCCTCTAAATAATACCAAATACTTTCTTTTTTTAATTTATTTCATTTTCGAATACACATACACACACATATAATTAATTAATTTCATAATATATTATTTAACTAAACTTAATTAATTCGCTAAACATGACACAACTACATGTGTATTCGACTCGATATATTTAAAATAATACATTTATTTTTCATCAAATTGCAAACAAGAGACAACATTCATCATACAGACATAAAATAGATATCAAGACAAACATAAACGACACATATGATTTAAAGAACAACACACAAATTAACCATTAAAATTACTAATATTCCGAATTACTGTACTCCTCTCACAAATGGTCAATAAGAGAATCTCGGAGTGCATAGTGAGCCGATTTATCTTTTATTTTACGATGGCGTGCAAGAAACTCTTGAAATCGGGCATGCTCATCGTGTGCCATTTCAACATTAGGGATGGGTGCCTCGCGATAATCTGTGACTGGCACATTCAATTCATTTTCATCTTCAATAATCATATTATGCATTATAATGCATGTTGTCATGATATCATGCAGCACTTGTTTGCTCCAAACTCGTGCAGGTCCAGTGATTATCGCCCACTTAGATTGCAGTACTCCAAATGCTCGTTCAACATTTTTTCTGCAACTTTCTGGTCGTGCTACAAAATATTTCTTCTTTGGACCTTGTGGATTGTGAATTGTTCGCACTAGAGTAGCCCACTTTGGATATATACAATCTGCAAGGTAGTATCTCATGGTGTATTCTTTTCCTTGTATGACATAGTTAGCGGTGGGAGCTACCCCATTGGTCAAATTAACAAAGAGATGAGATTTTGACAACAAGTTAATGTCATTGTTTGAACATAGCGAACCAAAGTATGCATGCCATATCCAGAACTCGTAATCTGCTACGACCTCCAAAATGATTGTTGGTTTTCTGCTACGACCAGCATATTGTCCAGTCCAACCTGTTGAACAGTTTTTCCACTTCCAATGCATACAATCTAGGCTTCCCAGCATCTCCGGGAATCCTCTTTGTTTTCCAATAAGGAGAATTCTTTCAATGTCCTCAGCATTGGGAGACCGAAGATACCAGTCACCAAACACCTCCACCACAGCCCTGCAAAATCTTTTTAAACTTTCAATCGCAGTAGACTCCCCGATTTTAGTATACTCATCCGTTGAATCTGCCGCCACACCATATGCTAAGATACGCATTGCTGGTGTTATCTTCTGGTATGGGGACAACCCGGGCCTCCCCAACGCATCTACTTTCTGTACGAAGTAATTATCATGTTGTTGAATGGATTCCATAATTCGCAAGAATAGCCGACGAGACATTCGAAAATGTCGCTTGAACATTGATTCATTGTACATTGGAGACTCAGAAAAATAGTCATTGTACAAGCGTTGTTCAACGGCTAATCTGTCTCGATTAATCACAACATGGCCAGGGATCGAGCCTCGACGGTGCAAATTATCACATTCTTGGAAGTAATTGGAGACAACGGTAGCACTGTTTATGAGTTGGCTTAAAACCGTTTGTTGTTCGTCAATGCGATTTAACTCATTCTTTATGTTGGCACTAGGTTGATCTTCGCCGTCAGATGATGACGAAGACGCGTAGAAAGAAAAACTTGAGGACCTCCCTCATGAAAATTCATTTTTGAGCAAGATGAGTAAATTATGAAGAAGCCATTGGTCTTTAAATAAGTGATGACATTTTTTATTTTAGATATTTTAATTTCTTTTAAATATTATATGGAATAAAAGCCAACTCATTTTTTTGTCACGGGTTGTGTATTTCAATAAAGCCACGGGATATGCATTTCCACTAAAAACATTTCAATAAAAGCATTTCAATAAAGCCACGGGCTATATATTTCCACTAAAAGCATTTCAATAAAGCCATGGGCTATGCATTTCCACTAAAAGCCAACTAAGGGTTGTCTAGTTGCAGTCATCTGTCACGTGTAGTCTATTCGCAATCAGAGACAACTCATCTGTCAGCTCTTGTCTATATACCATCTATCACGGGCTATGCATTTCCACTAAAATCCAACTGAAGGGTTGTCTAGTTGCAGTAAGCTGTCACGTGTATTCTAGTTGCAATCAGAGACAACTCATCTGTCAGCTCTTGTCTATATACCAGTTGTCACGGGCTATGCATTTCCACTAAAAGCCAACTGAAGGGTTGTCTAGTTGCAGTCAGCTGTCACGTGTAGTCTAGTTGCAGTAAGAGACAACTCATCTGTCAGCTCTTGTCTATATACCAGTTGTCACGGGCTATGCATTTCCACTAAAAGCCAATTGAAGGGTTGTCACGTTGCAGTCAGCTGGCACGGGTGTCTAGTCGCAATCAGAGACGACTCATCTGTCAACTCTTGTCTATATACCAGCTGTCACGGGCTATGTATTTCCAATAAAAGCCAACTGAAGGGTGGGTTGTCACGTTGCAGTCAAATTTCGCATCCCAAAACAAATCAATCTAATTAATTTAAATTTCTACCGTCAAATCAGATATCATTTAATTTAGACCGTTGATCCAGATTTCTTATCCAAAATGTTTTGGCTATAAATTGAAGTATCATTCAAAGCAATGACACCACTCCTACAAATTGAATAATTATTTACGATCAAATGACTTCATCTAAACATAGTGTTGCATTGTCAATTGAGGAGGACAAACTACTCGTGCTGGCTTATCTTGATGTCTCCCAAAATCCAATAATGGGTATAAACCAATTACGCGATAGGTTATGGTCATGAGTGGCACTTTAGTTCATGTGTTAGTCAGGTGGAACTTAGCCGTCCAAGTGGTGCTTCTGAGAAAGACATTATGAGTAATTAATTTTCTTTATCATATTTCTGTGAAATTATATTTTTTTGCATTCTGTAACTAAGATACAATTCATATCTTGTTATAGTTGGATCAAACAAAAGCTTTATTTAAGCAATCAAATAGGTCGACTTGGCGGTTGGATCATGTATGGTCTTTACTTAAGGACCAAGAGAAGTTTAGGTCATCAAACACTATTTTACCTAATTTCATACCAAACCACGGGAGTATCGACTCATCCCAGTCTGACTATTCTCCCAACACTGAATCACCGACACCCGATTCTCTAGGGCTATCTGGGTTTGCTATAAACCTGGATGAAGATAATCCATCAGGAGAGAGTTCTCAGCGTCCAATTGGCATAAAAAAGGCCAAAGCCAAAAGAAAAGCTACTGAAGAACACTTGAAGGACATCTCCACCATGGCCAAATGTACTGAGAAAATGGTGGCTGTGATGGAGAATGCTGAGGTACATCGACAACAGCTCATTGATATTGAGAAACAAAGGAATGCGATAATGGCTTTTAAGGAAGAAAATAAAATACTAAGGATGAACCCTATGTGCGTTGATGAATTAGTCCGTGCATACTTGATAAAAGAACAACAAAAAATTTGGCAGAAAAGAATGGAGACGGGGGATGGCTTTGACGGGACTTCTACACCGTTTGGGGAGTTCCTCGGAGGAACTTCACCATCTGAGTCCGACCTTCCACCGTACTAATTTACTCTCATGATTGCAATGAACTAAAAATATGTTTATCTTTATTGTTGTGTGTGTGTTTTTTTTTTTTTTTATTGTTGGTGATATGTCACTTTTAGTATTGTCTACGTTTTTATGTATAAAAATATCACATGTTTATCAATTTAAATTAAGTCGATAATAAGTGTTTGTAACAAATTGTGTTATGTATTTCTTTGTCATTAAATTGTTCATTAGTTCTATTTGGTAACTATTATAAATAGTAAATTATAATTAATTCATTAAAAAATTAAAACTTTTAGTTTTCAATCGATGAACAGTGATACTTTCCTAAAAAAATTTCAAAAAGACTATATTGCAATTTTTAAAATATCTATTTTGTAATTATTTCTCACTCCTTTTCAATCCTCTATATGAACAGTGATACTCCATAAATAGAAGATCACTGTTGCATACTCTAAAATGGAGGAAACAAATAGAGCACAGTTGGAGAAGATTTCATCCTCCATTATGGAGGATGGTTGGAGATGCCCTAACAACCGGTAATTCTCATGTCACTTAATGGGAATTTTATTTTGGCTATTTTGATATTGAAAACTCTATATATAAATTAGTGTCATTGATTGTAGTTTCATATACAAGGCTACAGACCATCAATTTTTGCAAGAATCGATCATCAACAAAATTCCAGTCTGATCTTGCAATGCCACACACTGACCAAAACCATGAATAAATATATTATAGAAATTTAGAATACATCCAATTCTTATTAAGGATGGTATCCATAATTATCTAGCAGACTCAAGGAAAGTATTACTATTTTATAACATACTAATTAATTTTATACTATTTATAAACAAAAGTAGGCATCCAAAAATTCTTTGAGTGTCTTTTATGTGCAATTAGTCCGAGCCTCCGAGATTGGACAAAAAATATCATTATTCATTTCACTAAATAATACAAACAAGACGTAAATAACCAAAGTTTCTTCCAAAAAATTTAACATAGCCCATCTTTAAAAACAAGATTCCAGATAGCATCAATCAAATATTTCTAATAAAAACCAGCCAGAAACTACCAAAAAATAACTTAATAAAAGTTGTAATTAAAATTTGAAGGAATACACTCACCAGATTTTCCCTAACCTTTTTTGCTTAATATACTTTTGGAAGAAAAATGTTTCACGGTGAATTGCAATTGACCAATAATCAAACTCACTTTCCCTTTTCTTTCTTTTTATTTATGATTTATTTGTCATATTTATTTTATATTATTTTAAAGGATAAAATTGATTTAAAAAAAACGGAATAAGGGAAATAAATTTGCTATCACGGTGGATTCGCTGCTAATTGCTCAACAAGAATAAGTCGAATACAAAATGTGTAACTTGTAAAGACGTAGTGTTACTGTATCGACTTAAGTTATCTTGTTGCAGTTCCAACACTTAGAAATAGATGGAATGAGATCCATCCCGACCCTTAAAAATGACAGAAAATTACACGGTACGTATAACTAAAAGGACAATACAAAATTCTTGTCATATAGATGATTTCACATGTCAATTTTGTGATATAGATCTCCAGTCCGATTCGATTCATAAAAATATATTATTTTTTTGCTAAAAACATTATTTTTCACTGTAAGTATGGAATCACATTGATCTATCATATACAAAAGACGGCCGGAAGGACAATGCCTTGTAAAACTAAAGTTATACTATTAACCGATTTCTTGGTTTCATCGATAATATATAGTCATTAAAAACAAATAAAGATAAAACGTAATAGGATTAGGATATCTTAAACTTGAGTGGGTTTCATGTGAGACCGTCTCACGGATCTTAATCTGTGAGACGGATCAACCATACCCATATTCACAATGAAAAGTAATACTCGTAGCATAAAAAGTAATACTTTTTCATGGATGACCCAAATAAGAGATCTGTCTCACAAATACGACCTGTGAGACCGTCTCACACAAGCTTTTGCCCTTAAACTTAGTATCACGTTATGCTAAATTACATATTTTCATAAGTTATGATAAAACAAAGTTCATAACAAATTTTTAGAATATTCAAGTTTATAGTATTATATTAAGTAGATTAAATTTCTACTATTGATATCTATTTATAAAATTGATGCACATTTAAATTAAGATCTTAAATTTAGGACGATGTCTCAAAATCAATTATGTAATTAATTAAAATTTAAGATTTTAAATTTAAAACGATATATCCAATCTCAATTATAACAAATCAAGCAAAATATTATAAATTGTCAGCTAAGTAGACATATGAGTAATGTCCTCATCCACTAACACATGACATATATATTGAGTGTTGAATCATGATTAATCGTTATGATTGATTGGATCTCATAATTTATCCATAAACATATGTGTCGTATGCTAAATGAGTGAAAACTATGTCCATATATATAACATGAACAAAACGTAAATTGTCTACTATTCACTAAGCACGCAAAAAGCAGTTAATCAGTGTGGCTGCTTGCTTGCCACGTGGAAATATTTTTTGTCCCATATATAAATATATAAATATAAATACATTTCTTAAACTACGAAGTTCTTATTGTGAATTCTTTGGATTTTCTTCCACTGAAACAAAACTGTTCAATTCGAGATACGAACATAAATTTCGTATTCAACTGAAGGAATCACGAATCCTCTGGAGATTGTCTGTTTTCTTCTCGGGTGAGCATTTCGTTTTTTTTTTTTTTTTTTTTTTTTTTTTTTTTTTTTTGATTTAACTGAATCAAGTGGATGGAAGTATGGATGATTGAGGTGAAATATTTCACCTTAATCAACTTACTTGAAAATTAATTGATGTCATTTGGTGCTTGGATTACGAGAGAATGCAATCACAGTAAGTAATTGTTAATCGTTGTCGAATTCTGCTGTTGGATGTTTAATTGCGGTTATTTGATTTTTGGATTGTGAGATATCCGAACGATGAGTTGGTTTACTGATTGAATCGCCACTGAATTTTTGCACGAAATGAAAAATCTGCATCATACCATTTTTTTATAACCGTATGGCCACAAGAATATTTGTATATTTCAGTATATACATGATTTTTTTTATTGCCTTGTAATCTGAACTGGTTGAATATCAGGGCGTGGTGGTAATTCTAGAATCCGTTCTGATTTACTGGAGTCATCTTTTATCACAGTTACTTGATTAGATTGAAGTCATAAAGGACATATGTTCTCTTTTATGTTTTGGTATTCTCAATTTAAGTTTGTTATTTTGATGGTGATCATGGTGCTACGGTCATATTGTGGAGTAAGAAAAGTTCAATTTCTGATGTGTTGTAGTAGGTTTGATAATAATCCAGTTGAAGAACGCTGATTTTTGCATCAATAAATTGTATCCCATGCTTGTGGTCTCTTAAGTTATGTAGGTTGTTCAGTCGGATTGTATTGGTTGATTCTCTATCCAATTTGAAATTTCCATTGCATGACATTTGACTTGGCACAAGTGGAAGTTAGGTCTTCAAACTTTATCTTATGCTAATGAGAGCTTATCGCCGTAAATGGTCTATAGTTCATGATGATCCTGGATGCATCTCTTCTCATTTCTATATAGAAATTAGAGTTGGTTTTTCAAAATAATGATGTTTCTGTATGAATCATTACCTCCTTTAAAATATTTCCATTCAAATAAAAAATAACAAGAGAATTATCTACCTCGCTGATGCAGAAAAATGAAATAAAGAATATACGGAGAGCAAACTAGAGTGATGACAAATTTTTTTTGCTGTGTATTAATTTATAGGCATACATTTTCACAAGGTACTTCAGTTGATTGATTTATGTAAAGCTTGGAGTTTGAGATGTTTTTCTTGAAAATTATGCAGGTTAGTTGATTAGTTTTTGCAATTTGACATGGGAAATGATGAGAGGTATAAACTGCTAGCTTCTGACAGGTAATGAATTTATAACTATTACTCCCGGTAATTGTGTTGGACTTTGATGAAGCGTTGAATCTTAAATCATTGTTGATACATACCTGGGTGACGAGGGCTATAAGAATAAATACCTGGGGACAAATTTTCATCTAGCTTTTTGAGGGTCATCTATTCGTGCAGATATATAGTTTTTGAATGGCGTGAGTTTTTGTGTGGCTTATCATTTTCAGGAAGCTGAGAGAATTATTCAAGCTCGATGCTGCAGACTATATGATGTCCATCTGTGGTGGTGATGATCTGACAGAGCTTTCTCCCCCAGGGAAGAGCAGAAGTTTTTTCTATATTTCTCATGATGACTAATTTGTCATAAAGACATTGAAAACATATGAGCTGAATGTTTGAAGAATCGAAATTAGTTTGGGGGCTTTACATTTACTTGTATGTATCCCCCACCCCTTTCCCTCTCTCTTTCTCTCTTAAATTGTGCAGTCATAGTGTCGATCACAGTTGGTCTGGAAATGTATTTCTATACACATCTCTTTATGGAAAATTAACAGGGGTTCCTAATGTTGTGTAGGTGTTACTGAAGATGCTACCACACTACTATGACCATGTACGAGCACACGATAACACTCTCATAACTAAATTCTTTGGGGTGCATAGTACAGCACTGGGGCATAAAAAGGTTGAAATATACATGAACTTAAGTTACATTCATGCTATGACTACTTCTTTGATATAATCACACCCTCTTAATTCAAATTATTTTGATTTATAATGCAACTACTTTTGCTAAACCAGGTACACTTTGTTGTCACGGGAAACATATTTTGCACCGAATTGCACATACATCGGCGTCATGATTTGAAGGGTTCATCTCATGGGAGATTTACCCATAAAGATGATATAGATGAGAGTACCACACTGAAAGATCTTGATTTGACGTATGAGTTTTACATGGATAGATCACTGCGCGAGTCACATTTTAGGTGAATTCCTATTCAGCAGACCTTATATCTATTTTAATTTGTTTAACAAAGAATGGAATTTTTCTGAACCATGTAAATAATTCAGCTGCTCATTGCAAGTTATTGCAAACTCAGCTTTATGAATCAGTTTTCATTTATATGCATAGCAATAGTCCTAACCTAAACTATCTCAGAAACCATATTATCTGTTACTCATCACACTCTTAGCAACATTCATTTATTGGCTTATGAAAAATGAACGCTGCTTGGTGTGTACATGTAGGATTTGAGATTTAATAGCACATTGTTAGGCCTATGCTCATGGTATGAGCATTTGTTCAACACTTTGGCTGTCATGTGATGCTAGTCAATCATATAACTCTGATGTTTCGGAATTAGTTAATTTAATTAGCCTCATAAATTCTTCACCAAGGTTAGCTATGTCAAGTCACCTATGGCTGTGTAAATATTTAATTTCCTTCATCGTCTCTTGTTAATGTGTCCAGAGTATGCCATGCCCAATCTGCCTCAAGTGCATGTGTCCTTCATGTGCATCTATACATCAGAGGCAAAATTTGAAAGAGATGTTAGAGGCAGCATTCTTTCTGCACGCACACCCCCCCCCCCCCCCCC
>NC_133314.1:17044439-17055548 GCF_012295235.1 Primulina huaijiensis | reverse complement strand
CCCCCCCCCCCCCCCCCCCCCCCCCACAACCACCACCCCACACCACCACCACCACAGCTATTTTTTGTTAAAACAGTGTTTCCCTTTTAAATGATTAGAGATCATTTCCCACTTAGGGGCAACGATGATTTACATAGGAGATGTAAATGTACAAAATCCTACCTATTGCATCGCAGCAAAAAAACACACAGACAGAGTCATATTACCAAAATACACCATGTGAAGAGCCTTAGACATATTACATTTAGGTTATTTGTCTATTGGAACTTTGCGAACCTTTTGGGAATCTTTCCTTCCTGGACTTTTTAGCTATTTTCTGTGCAAGAACTACACTTTCAAACTTACATCGAACCAGTGATAAATTAAAAACTCTCAACAAAATATTCATGAATTTGTAGATGTTATGTTTATAAATGAATTTCCTCTTATTTAAAAGAAGCCTTCGTACAAGTGTGGATGTTGTAAAATGTTGCACAAAATGACTAGATTCCTTCTAGCGCTACTTATAGGTCTTACGTAATGGTAAATGACATAAAGACACATTACAAATCGACACATTTTCAGATATACTATCGCACAATATTGTATTCACTCTCATGATTTAGGTAAAGCATCTAATGGTAAATGACATAAAGTCCAGGAAGTTGATTGTTTTGATCACGTCATGGTAAATGACATAAAGAAACATTACAAATCGACACATTTTCAGATATACTATCGCACAATATTGTATTCACTCTCATGATTTAGGTAAAGCATCTAATTGTACTTCCGACTTTCTTACATATTGGCCAATTTTCTTTCTTTCTGAATATATTTTTTACACATATTGATTTTTTGTTTGGATGTACGGTCAATCTTCTCAATTACAAGAAGTGTATATAACATGTTAAATCAGAAAACCTTTTCTGGACACTGAGATGATTTATCTTTATAACATTGATTGACACTTAAATTTAGCAGGCACTGCCTGTGTATTCAATGGTTTCGAGAAATTAAGGTTTTTGGGGGGCCAATGGAGCTATGATCTACTCATTCCCAAAGCTGATAACATAACGCCAGCTGTAAATTATCAGTGAAATCATACAGATTTTGAAGTCAGTGAGAAAGGTTTGGGGAATTAAGTCATTAGCATTGTTTACACGAAGTTTCTTCTCCTTGGACTCGTGGCAGTAGTGAAAAATCGAGTTTAAGTTGTTCACAGTAAGGTTATGTTCCTAATGGAAGTGTAAAAGAAGATCTTGTAAGTTTAAAATAAATTGATCAAATTTATCCAAAGAAATACAAGAGGTATGTGATTTTTTTTTCTCTATGAGTTTTACCATTGGATTTTTTGTGGTGATGGATGACGACTTCTCCTTCAAAACACATACGAAGAAGATAATGCCGCAGAAATTCCAAGAATTCTTGAAGTCCATATTTTCATAGTTCATACAGAAATCATATTGACCATTTCCATGCTTCGCATTTTTCAGTTATTTCATGATCAGTACATTTATTTTTGCTAAATTGTGAAGAACCTTATATTGGGATTTGGGATATCCTTCTGCTTAGATTTAGTTTTTGCTTTTGATAAATAAATTATTTCTGTATTTTATTATGAACTTGACTGTTTTCAAATGGGTTGTTTGCAGCCAACTGTCTCTGGACAGTGGATTCTTAGAATCTCTACAGATCATAGATTACAGCCTTCTACTGGGGTTGCATTTTAGAGCTCCCAAGCATCTAAAATCGCTTTTGGAACCTCCTGATTCACTGCATAATCCTGAGCGTACTAATGATACTTCTGTTGGTGGTAGGTATAGCATCTTAACAGGAAAAAACTTGGGCTGCTTATCTCGTTATGGGGATGCTAATCTAAAAGTGCATGTTAAAATATGAATCGTGGAGCATATAGAACTGGTGACATGTAATTTCTTTTAAAGGTTGTAGCAGCCAACTAGAGTTGAGACAAAAAAAAGTAGAGATCAGACTGGTTTTTATTTATATGTTGGAATATTATTGCAATTGTAGAACTGTCTAGCAAAGGCATATAACATGACAACATAGTCTATCGACTGTGATGGTCTCAGTGATCTATCTATAATAACCTTATCATTTTTCATTATTCTCCTTAAAACGGAAAGGCAACAAGCTTTGTTACAATTATTTCCGTCTTCCTATCAACACCGTGTTTCCATTACAAACTCTTGCTAAGTTGTTTATAAACCATGCTCTCTGTTTTGAGTAGCATAATTTGATTTTATTTTCTTAGTCATTGCTGACTCTAAATTGTGTTTTTCATGAATTATACGTTGCTTGACACTCCTTGCCTTTTCGAGGTGTGATATCTTAAGGAGAGCTCTTAATTCCGCCGAAGGGTCTGCTCTTAGTAACCCACGTGCCTGCCTCTGTCAGCACGACTCCTGTTCCTCACATCCGAGGAAGTACATTGAAAGCATACTCTATCGGTAACAAGGAAGCTGATCTTCTTCTACCTGGTACAGGAAGGTAATTTACTTGCATTTATGTACCATTCTTTCTAATAGGCTTTAAATTTACTCCCAGGACTTGTCGATGGTGATTCAAGTTAATTTAGATCCCCTGAACAATGCTACTAGTACCGCCAAGCCAACAATATTTTATCGACCTGGCGTCATTTAGGGTGTTGGCTCTTATATTTCTAAATCATAGCATGCTGCGTATTTCTGTCAACCTTTCCTGGATATGAACATAGTATGTGTAAACAAACTAGCATCACCTCCCAAAATTACTCATACTTGCTTGAACAAAGGGTTATCTTGGAATGAACTCAGTTGCTTATATTTTCTACTTCAGGTTAAGGGTGCAATTAGGAGTAAACATGCCTGCTCAGGCAACCCACAAACTTGTGCGGGATGAGACAGACTCATCTGAAGTCGAACTTTTCGAGGTTTATGATGTCATTCTTTACCTAGGCGTAATCGATATTTTACAGGAATACAACCTCAAAAAGAAACTAGAGTGCGCATTCAAATCTTTGAAGTTCGATCCTATGTCAATTTCTGCTGCCGAGCCTAGGATCTATTCACAACGTTTCCTTTCTTTGATAGAGAGAATTTTTACCCTTCATCCATAGCATTTTTTTCTCTTTCCCCAGATTCCATCAGCAATCGTGTTTTGAAGTTAATACGTCATAGCAACAATAAATTGTATATTGTTAATTCTTTCAATAACTGAGTTCGAGTTTTTCATTCTTAATGTTTATTTTGCCTTATAAATACATTGCTGAAGTAATTTTACGCTACAATGTTTCATTCGAGTAGGTCTCATCATGAGACCTCACGGATCTTTTTTTTCTGTGAGACAGATCGATGAGATCCATACTTTGATTGAAAAGTAATACTTTTACACTAGTCGGATCGGATAGGAGATTCATCTAAAGAAAAAAATTTAATATATTATATATATGCTTATATTTTTTACAACCATAAAGATTTTTTCGGAGTCAACTCACTTAAAACCTTGTATACTCAGTAATTTAGATTTTTATTAATCAGTCAGCCTAGGGTTAAAAAAATTTCTGACAACGCCCGTTGATCTCGACCAGTATATCGAAATAGTTTTCTATAAATTTTGCATAAGCGTTCATATAGACTTTTGTTATAAATATTCTGATATATATATATATATATATATATATATTGTCATCGTTATCAAGATAAATCAGTATTGTTATAGTTGTTTTGTTGTTATTAGCTGGGGCAAATAATAATATATAGAACTCGATAAACTCGATCTTCTGTTTGTATAATTTAAGTGTTTTCATGTACTAATTTGAATTAGGAAAAGGTTAATTGAATGGTAACAAAATTAAAGTCGACCAAAGATTCCTGACAGCTTTACAATACATATATTTTGTTTGAATGCGTAAAAATTTAAGGTACACTATTTAATCTTACGGGCATCAAATCATATTTAATAAGGGCAAATGTGAGTTCGTCTCATGTAACGTCAACTAACTGGATTTTTATCTTTCCACTTTTTTGTTAGTGCACTAAATAAACTGTATAATTATATCAAAATAGTCGAAAATTAAAACTTCGTGCATCAAAACTAAAAGTTTGACAAGTTAATATACTAAAAAAAAAATCAAACTATTTAACGGAATCAAAAAAATTATCTTCCCAAATAATTAACTACATCATCTCGTAAATATCATAAATTTCTCTCGTAAATGAATGCAAGACAAGGATTCAAGGCCTTGCCCAAAAGGGTCCCTTAAATGCATTTTTGAATGTGTATTTACATAGTTTGGTACACATGATAGGATAAACATTTGATATATAATATAAAGATAAATTAAGGATATATAAGATGTAAGACATTATATTTAATGTTTGGTATGATTTTAATAAGAGTTATTAAATTTATGTATTAGATTGTAACGACAAAATTAACTTTATCATAATAAATTTTATAATTTCAAAATTGTTGCTTGAGTTCATATTTCTTATCTGTTCATGCGCCGACTGTGCTTGCATGATTTATTTATTTTTACCTAATTTTATATAGACAAAAACTTGTGTGAGACGGTCTCACGGGTCGTATTTTGTGAGACGGATCTCTTATTTGGATCATCCATGAAAAAGTATTACTTTTTATGCTAAGAGTATTACTTTTTATTGTGAATTTCGGTAGGGTTGATCTGTCTCACAGATAAAGATTCGTGAGACCGTCTCACAAGAGACCTACTTTTTTATATATTATATAATATGATAATTGAGTCCTTGATTTTATGAGTCAAGTCAAATATCAATTTTTAAGGTTAATCGAGTGATACTAATAATTTTATTGAGATTTATAAAAATCATTTATATAATTATCTCAAGTTCATTTATATAATTATCATATTATATAATATATAAAAATAAAATAAAAATATTTATTTGATGGGGCGGTGAAATGAGAGAACGATATGGTTTAAGATTTTTATATATTGAGGGTAATTAAGTCATTTGTGCTGTTTTTTATCATTATATTAAAATTATCACATGTCATAAAAGGGATACATTATCCTTGTATAAAACTGTTTATCACGGGCCTATGATATTATCATGGGTTTTCTAAAAAGATACCAAACGTGAGATATGTATGATTATTTATCAATCTCTCTCTTATCCCGTGTACCAAACTATACCTTACAGCATTCTTGATCAGTAATCTATACAAATACACACACATATACATGTATGTGTGTGTGTATGTATATGTGTATGTAATATGGTGATTAAGAAGATGGATGACACCACCTAACTTTTGTAAAGAGGGAAGCTGCAAGGAATCTAAAGGAAGTCAATAAATAGATGCTCCGAAACATGTCACAGGTTCAGTGTGCGAATTGAATGCTTTCATTCATATCTGCACCAAAACAATATTGCCATTAAATTCAATCTCATCGCCCATTCAAACAAATTCGTCCATCTTTTCAGATGCTAAAAACGATGCTGTTACCTCATTTACTTTCCCTCACTGTTTAAAAAAAAAATCATGGTCACATGATTTTCAACTTTTTTTCTCGTACATCCCACGGATTCAGAATTTCAAATGTTTTAATCTAAATTAGGTAGCATCATTTATTTAAAATAATTCTAAACAAAGCGCGCAAATGATCAGACCAGTAGAATTTAGTGTTTTAATTTGGGAAGATTACGTCTTTTGTCACGTAACTTGTAATTTTTTTTAATCATGTTATCGATCAATTTACGATCTTAGTCAACTGATTTGATATGATGTGTTTATCAGTACTTATTATTTTTCATTTGCCATTTGATTTGTAGTACTAGTTATAAAGTATAATCAATCAATTACAACCTAGCTAAGTCCTTTAGTTTTTGAATGACTTTTTTCTATTCCTTTAGGTTTGCACTGTATTTATTCTATGTAAAATGGTGACTCGAACAGTTCTCTATCAAGGGGAAAAAATTTCAAATTTTATGAATTATGAATTTTGTTTCTGAAATTATTGGTTTCCCACTCTTTTCAAAATATGTATAATCAGTAATCACCCTTGGTTATCATTCCATCGAATTATCATGTCCATCCTTTGAAATCGAGCTTCGTTAAGGGGCGATGATAAATTTTGAACGGCGATTGCATTGTTTAGGGGAAAATTAAAATTATGATTTTGGGAAAAAATTATGGAGAAATGATCAATAAATCCCTAACATAATTTTATTTCGTGTCAGTCTCTGTGACAAAAAATACGTGTTTGTGCTCTCTGATCCACCGAAAAATATTTATGCACTCTCTGAAATCACTTTTTTTTTCTCGGATAAAAATTGATACAAAACATTAAATATATGGTACTGATATATGATATTAGAGTACCAAATGTTCATACCTGTAACTAATATAAGATTTTTGATTACCCAAACACGTATAATGAATATTGATATTAAATACACATGTCTTTTCTCGGATGAAAATGATGCAAAACGTTGAAAATATAGTACTAATATTTGATATTTGAGTATCAAATGTTTTAGAGCGGATATTAATATATATATGATTTTTAAGTACACAAACATGTATAATAAGTATGTATTATAGTGACCTATGTCTTTTCTCTGATTAAAATTTGTACAAAATATTGAAAATGTGGTAATAATATATTATATTTGAGTACCAAATGTTTCAAATCTAATACTAATATATGATTTTTTTTATTGTTCAAACAAGTCATGAGTAAGTGTTAATATTAATATTTGAGTACCAAATGTTTCAAATCTAATCCCAGATATAAAATAGTTGGTATTTAGATATCATATATTAGTATAATATTTTCATGGTTTTGTACTGATTTTCATCCACGAAAATATATGTGGACCCGCAATTTTTTCTTTTTTTTTAAATCATGAAGTGGAAACTTTTTTCTCTAGACTAAATATGAAGTACTAATGTTTGAATTTAAGAATTTAAAAGCAAGTTCTCCAAAAATTAACTTAAAAGTTGATTTTTTTTGGTATAAGGGTACAATGGACCTCGTCACCCATTGTTTTACATGACGTACATTTGTCATTGTGTATCTCATTGTTCATGTTTAATTAGGAAAATAGGGATTAAATGAAATTTATAAATCGAGAATTTCTCTTTAAATGTAATTTAATACATATGAAGCGCGCAGGTTATTCCTTTTTAAAGAAAATATCATGCATAAGAAATTTAGGACTTTGCTTTAATCCATTGATATTTCTAAGCAGTAAGCACATCATTAGGCCTTGCTTCTGGAAGTCTGCAAATTACACTAGTCAGGTAAACCACAATAAGTCAATTTTGTGTGACAGATTCGTCTGTGAATGTGTTGGTTTGTATATCCTATCTTATTTTGTTAAAAATCTGTTTTTTTTAATGATTGTTCATAAAAATATTAAAACTTGATTTTTAAACCAAATATTCCATCTTATCCAGCCAACTTCACATTCTTGTTATCAAGATTCTGGCATAAATCAGGTATATTTGTCCACATATCTCAAAAACTAACAAAAATGTACTAAACAAAGTTTACATCTCCTCCTTAAAATTTGTTCATGGACACACACACAAACGAAAATGAAATCCATTCCTGTACTTTTTCATATTTTAGTTTCACTCCATTTATGTTATATACATCCTTTTCACTTACCGAATACGGATAATTTATCATCTTATCTCTAATCGTCAACATCCAAGAATACAAATGCTTCGATACGCTGTTGAATAGCTAGATCTAAGATTAAACAAAAATATTGATATCTAAACGGTCTTTTAAATATCCAAACAAGAACTCCAGATTCTTCAAAAAAAAAATAAAAAATTGGGCTTCTTTCAGCACTTGATCAACTGATCCAAGCTGTACATCCGTGTTTTGTGGGTGTCATTTTTTGTCTGAGTTTGCAAGTGTGAGAGAGACAGGGAAAAAAAGAAAGTTAAAAAAATAGGTGAATTGAAGGGTCAACAGGCTTTATCTAATTGTATCTATATATTCGAGAATATGTAAATATTTTTTTCAGCCCTAGCTAGATTACCCTATTTGCCAGAAAACTGTTTGAAAAACACAGACTTTCATGTCAAAAAGTACGTGTCTCTGTGTGTGATTCCAAGGAGTCATTATTAGAAATTAGATCCCTTTTTTTTAAGTAATCTAATCTGTATCTAATCATTAATCTTGGCCACTTAAACTTATATGTGAATATATAAAAAGAGATCTGTTCACCATTATCAGAACACACACACACACACACACTATGATTGCACTATCATTTGAATTGGAATTCCATTTCAGGTTGGGATTCTTGTGCAAGAAAACAAATCGAAGAAAAACCCTTCAAAGAAAATGATGTCTTATAGATCTCCGACATTTTTAGGGTCAAAATCTAGAGGGGTTTTATGCAAGAAAACAAAGTCCAACCAAAAACTTGAAAGAAAAGATTTTCTTCAAACAGACAAAAGAAAAGAAAAAGGTAAGAAAGAAACCCACACACTATTATTACATAATAAATCAATTAAGATCAGCTGGAGAACCATTTAGGCCTCAACTCTAGGAGGTTTAATTTGCCCAAGAAAACAAAATCCAAGAAAACACTTTAAAGGAAATGACCATATTTCACAGATCCAAGAAAGGACAAACCTCTTCATAGAGGAAAACGGATCTCAAAAGAATGGAAGAAGATGAGAAAGAACTGAAAAGGCTTTACATAATATACCTTGAAAGAGATATTAAGAACTGAAAAGGCTTTACATAATATACCTTGAAAGAGATATTGTAAGTGTTGGGGATATGAAATGAAGGGAATTTGAGAGGAATGAAGCCTGGTCCGAAGCCTTCACATGAATTCTAATCACTGTCACATCAATATTCATGAAGGATAACAGCAAATTAAAATAAAATATATACATGTGATTGCGTCGAGCCAGACAACATCCCCCACAAAGGCTTCATCTCGTATCTGTTCTACAGCTAGTAGGCAGGCAGTAGTTCTGCTCTGAAAACAAAGCAGCCTTCGAGGCTTTACGAGAGAGGAAGAGAAGAAGAAGAAGAAGAATGAGATGGGATTGTCATATTTCCCTATTGTAATGCAAACCCTAGACCAAAACCAGTTGATTTATAGGAGAGAGTTTTAGGGATTGCATTGAAGAGTGGTGTGATAGGGTGGGTGGGTGGAGATTACACCTCACAAGCTTGATGGGCAATTTTTATTTTGTAACGTGAATAAAGAAATGCCTTAATTCTTGCATTTCCATGATCTACTTTAAAATACGGTTTAATCTTAGATAAGCAAAATTGTGTGGAATGTGTTTGGAAATTGGATTAAGTGATTTTATTTTGGAGACGAGATTCCATTCAATTTACATAAATGATATCTTGAATTTTGAACGAGGATACTGTTTGTGTCTTTAAAATCAATTTATTAAAAGGAAAATTAATTTTTTGCTTTTTATTTTTGTCTTATTGTCAGTTAATTTATGGTCTTAGTCAAGTAATTTTTTTCAATTTTAGTTTTTTTTATTGAAGTGATGACATGGCACCATAAAATAATGACGTGACACTGAAAAATGACTACACGTCTCCGGAAAATTTTGACATAGCGACATACATTTTTTATGTGTTCGGTGTCACGTCGACACTCCGATGAAAAAATAATAAATTTAAGATAAAAGTATGATAGGGTCGGACTAGAAAGGTTTTCAGAGTGGGATAGGGTCCGACTAGATCTAGTGATATATATATTCAAGTAACTTAAGTTGTAACAAGTTAAATAGGAATGTATAAAATGCTTAAAATTAAATAACACAGATGTTTTTATGAAAGTTCGAAGACTCAATTTTTCTATGTTTTCCTTTCTTCCACTTAAGAATAAATTCACTAGAATTCTTTGGTTTTACACAACTTTGTTACAAGAAACTTCAATTTATATAATTTATCTCTAGCCTAAATTGAAATTCTTAGTACAACTCCACAAATAATACAACTCCAACTACATGAATCATTTTATTCAATGTTTAATGACTCTTGGCAATTAGCCTTAAAAGAACGGATTGAGAAGTTGTAAGTCGCCCAGCTTGATTCTCAAAGATCTGATGAAACTTGAAAGCTAGGGCTTGAGAACAGCTTGATGATATATCAAATAATTGTGCATAGAATCTTGATAAGAAGAACGCTTGAGAGTTTCAAATGATTCTTGCTAAGAGAGCGCGCTCTTGATAAACATGTGTGTCTTCAATGCTTACAAATCACTCTCTTTTTATAGTTGAAATGTTAAATTTTTATTTTTCTGATGCAAAAGTAACTTTGTTTATGTCATTATTTCTTTGCATCGTATATTTCATTAAATGAATATTGGAGCATTGAAAAATATGGAAAGTAACGATTTTGAAAAGTTGATATGAAAAGAGAGAAAACTGCAATAATTATCTGTCTTATTGAGAGACATTATGATTTTTTGATAACCTTGTCTTTTGTTCATGATTAGTAAAAAAGATTTACTGAGAATAATGGCCTGTTAAGTAAAATCGCTTTGAACTTCGTGAAGTTCAGCTTGAAGATCAATTGCTCTAAAAACTTTGCACCAACTAGACATTGTGTTACGTTGTGGGATTATGGATTGTCCGGCTAGACATTTCTATTATCCAACTCAATGAATCCGGTGCGAGATAACAATGCCGTCAAACTTCTTGAACTCAAGCTCAATATCTGTTAATACATAAAATGACAGTTATATTCTATAACGGTTGGACACTATTTTTTTATCAACAAAACTAAGTGTTTACAATCTAACACATCTCTTATCATACAATACCTAATTTATTATAATTACAAAATAATTTAAGATTACTCGATTATTCGAAATTATACTTTAAAAATTAAAAATTGACCTACATTGATATTAAAATTGGAAGGGATATACGAAGTTTTTTTTTTAGAGTTATGATTTAATTTCATTATTAGATTTTAAATTCAACAAGCTTTTATACTAATTAAAATATACTTACAGAGTTTTCATAATATAACAACAAAACGTCGTTACGGATTGAAAAACCGATAGTTTTGTTAGATAAATATAATTTTAACAATGATAGAAATTGTTTTTACACAAAAATTGATGTTCTTGA
>NC_133314.1:17015472-17044176 GCF_012295235.1 Primulina huaijiensis | reverse complement strand
ATATATGTTATTTGAATTTATTAAGACAAGCTTTATAACCCAAAAACATCATTTTTTGAATTAAAGAAAATTCTTACATCTATTTATCTTTCAATCGAATTATACTTAGGTATAAAAAAAATCGAAATAGTTAACGAGGTTATCATTCATTTTTAGTATAGTCATTGCTCAACTATACGTTATATATAAAAGTTGAGGTCATTAGCGTTACNTATATATCCTCATAAAATATCAATATAATAAACCATTTTAATTTCAAGAACGTTTTTAAGCCGTGAGGACAAAAGGCCTTGTTTGGATATAGAAATCATCAAATAACAATAAATAAACAGAAACACTTGAAATTTTCAAAATACAGTAAAATAAGAACAAATGGTTTCACCCAAGTTGTCAGCGCCACCGGAGGATCCGGAAAACCAAACCCATTTACCCGAATAACGAGACCACAGATTCCCCCACTCTCTATCTATGGCACGTGAACACTAAACGCTAAACATTAAGATTTGTCTCTAATATATGTTTGGTACTTATTTAACAAAATTCTTTTGATTTTTTTAATTTCAAATGTTTGAAAAGTACTTGAAATTAAATAATACATGTCCGATTGGTAATCAAACTTGTAAATTTTGTATTAATTTGCGNTTGCTCAACTATACGTTATATATAAAAGTTGAGGTCATTAGCGTTACGATCCTTATTAACTTTAAAAAACAATATTTTTTCATTTATTAAAAATTTTGAAAGTTTATTTTAGTAAATTTATAATTTAATCATAACTATCATAATATTAACTTTTAAAAAAAATCAGATATTGACACATTATCTATACAAATAATATATTTAATATAATTTTATCATTATTATGTAAATAATAAGTAAAAACTATAATGTACAAAATAATTACAAAGAAAAAACCTAATTATACAAGCGCGTAAAAAGCGTTCACAAGGACACTAGTATATATAAAAATTAAGTTATTTAATTAATCAAATCTTCTATAATATAAATATGACGCAAATTAGTGACTTTTTGTATGATGTTGGTTTTTTCGGATTTTCTTTCTCAATCTTTGTTCATTTACAATTAGAATACAAATAACTCAAAAAATTTATATTAGCGAATTCGAAGTCAAGTCAAGATAGTACTCTTTGTCCTTAAGACAAATTTGCCCCGCACATTGTGCTCGCAAAATATAATAACGATTTTCAACTTGTAATAATTGCACCACAAATCACAAGTTTTATAACCATAAATGAAGCAAAATCCATTTAAAAAGAAAGAAGATGAAGTTTGATCATATGAATGCAAATACTCTTCCTAATGTTTGATCCTCTCTAAAGTGAGGTTGTGTTGTCTGAAAGTATGCCAATTTATTCAGATCGCCTGATATTTATGTCACAAATCTCTAAATTATGACAAAAAAAAAAACACACACTTTTTGATAGCAATGTACATAAAAACTCGTAACTGTTGACAACTAGGACCACCAGACGTCTCCTCCACAACCCTAGAAAAATTTCTGGGCACAGAGGAGCGCTTAGGATTAATTTTCATTCATTAAGCTTTAAAATATTCCAAAAAAAATTCAATAAAATAATTACGTACGTGAGAGAATAGGTGAAGACCTCCCCAACTTTATATATATAGCATTTCAATTTATTGATTGGTTGGTCTCAGTTAGTGAATTTATTTAATCAGTTTTTTTTAAAAATAAAATAATTATAAATAATAATTAATATTTAATATATTTATTTAATATTAAAAACGTCCAAACAGCTAATAAAATACTCCTACTATTTCTTATATATTATTATGACCCTTCACTTGCTCGTAGTCACAGTTTCTGATATATGACCTTTCACTATGTCTGTTTTCATTTATATTTATTATATTTCGCCCAATTAATTTTATTTTATTAGTTCTTTTTAATAATAGAATTTTCAGCAAGTTGTTTTTCTATTTGTAATAATGGATTTCAAATTCTCATTTCATTGAACAATTTGAAATCAATCCTTCAAATTTTTCGCCAAAATCAAATCATTCAATTTAAACGCTAAAAGACCAAAAAATTATTCTNTATATATATATATATAATGATAAAAACTTGTGTGAGATGGTCTCGTAAGTCGTATTTTGTTAGACGAGTCTCATATTTAGGTCATCTATGAGAAAATATTACTTTTTATGTTAAAAATATTACTCTTTATTGTGAATATCGATAAAATTAACCCATTTTATATCGTCTCATAATATATTTACTCATATATAATAAGGTTAAAAGTGACCTTACAAGAGCGTTGTTTATAGTGGTTGTCATAGTTCTCCGATGGTAGTAAACTAGTAATTACTTCGTGTGTCAGTGAAACGTAGTCAAAGAGAGATCGACGGCCTGCATTCATCTATAGAATCCACGGCCAAGATCTCGGTAGATTAAATGCTGGACCTGGCAGGTGGGTCCCATCTGTAAGGAGACAAGACAACATCGATGAGTGTGTAGTGGGTCCTACCTCAAGCAATCATACCTTAATGATATAGTTGTCATTGTTGTACGTATTTATTGTATGTCATTCGCAAAAATTATATTAATAAAGTGTAATTTATAAATTTTTAGAAATTTATATCATTAGATAATTTTTTTGGGATGAAATATTTCTTGGTTTATAATATAACATTATTCTTTTCATTAAGAGTCGACATAATGAGAAAGACGACATAAAAAAATATTATCATCATATCAATGTCGATAATTAAAATTATAGATTGGATTAAAGTGAATGGTACATGCATTGAATGCTACAAAAGTGACTGAAAGTTGTCTACAATAAGACGTCGTGAACGTAAGCTTCTCAAAAAGTCGACAATGTTAACAAATTTCTCACATTCATATATTAAACTAATAAAGAGTGTTTATTATAAACTCAAAAAAGTTACATCACCAATAGGCAAGTCTTTTGAAATAAAACACATCTAAATTAAATTAAAATTGAATTATAATAATTATATTATATTAGGCCAACATATAATTCAAATGGCATTTCTAATTTGAAGACTGCTTGTAGCAATGAAGAACTATTTTGGCGAATTAAATTATTTACGAAGATCCCATTCTCCAAAATTGCAAAATGTTTTTTTTTATTTTTTGGTTCATTTAAATTCTTATATTTAAGTTTATTGGGTTTTTGGTCCTTTTTAAATTTATTTCAATTTTTATATATGTTTTTCTCATTTATTTATTGTAATTGAACTATTTTAAAGGGAAAAAAAACAGAGAAATAAAGAACAAGGTTGTGACAAACAAATAATACATTATATATTTTATTGTGAAAACAAATCGAATTAAGCTAACTTGAGATTAATATTGTGTTCGACTTGCATTTTGATGACGAAATAAATGCATTACTTTTAAACAAGTCGAATTCGTGTCTTCGTACAACTATGAAAATGATACGGTCATTTTTTGTTAGGGACTAACGATTATGGTAGAGTTCGTGACGTTTGAACTGTTATATGATATTAAAATTTTGAACTATGCCATACTTTTTTGTTGTTTGTTACACTTCCAAATAGGCGTGCATGTGATCTTCTTTAATTAGAAGTAACAACTCAACACAAATTTGATACTGGGCTGGGATTTGATTATATTCCGTTGCAAACAATGGGCCCAAATTTTAGGAGCTTCTA
This sequence comes from Primulina huaijiensis, assembly GCF_012295235.1. NCBI lineage: Eukaryota > Viridiplantae > Streptophyta > Magnoliopsida > Lamiales > Gesneriaceae > Primulina > Primulina huaijiensis. The sequence continues at coordinate 17,040,495 of NC_133314.1, read as the reverse complement.
CTATTTATAATTGGGTCCATTACTATATTTGGTCTGTACTTTTGGAGGCCTTTCAAAATTTTAGGTTTGAAATTTGAAATCATGTCAGACTTTCAATTCAAATTATTGGAAAACTTACATTTTTTTTTTATCTTGTAATTTGTATTTTTTTCGCTTTTGATTCTGTTAACAACAAATTTATATTTTTAGTCAAGTAATTTTATGTTTTTTTGGTCATGTTAACATGAATTATCATTTTTAGTTATGTATTTGTTTCATTTTTTGTCTGGTTAATGGTGTTTTTGTAACTGTAGTCTTATAACTTGTATTTTTTTTCTTTTTTGATCATTTTTTAACCGGAGTCCATCGATTTTTCTTCTAAATAATATTCTAAAAAAATAACGACACGTATGAAATCTTTCTTCAAAAAAATCGTGTCAAAATCTACGTCGGACAAAAAAAGACCAATAATGAAAGAATTTCAAATACATGACTAAAAATACAAATTCACTATTAACATGACTAAAAATGAAAATTATTCAAGTTTAAAACCTAAAAATACAAATTCACGCTAACAAGACAAATTGAAAAAAATATACAAGTACATGACTAAAAATGCAATTTCATTGTTAACAGGACCAAAAGAGAAAAAATGTAAATTACCGAACCGAAAATGTAATTATCTCCAAATTATTTTCAAAATTATCTCTTGTTTTCCAAATCACTTTAACTTGTTTCCTCCTGCTAAACATTTATCGATGCTAATTTAATTGCAATTTAATAACTTACCATTTTACAAATTAATAAATATACAAAATTTTATGGAAAAAGAAAAATGACAAATGATCGAGTTTTCATAATATGCAGTCGGAGCTATCAAATGGGTCCTTCCTCAAATTTGGCAGGTTTGTAAACCTAAACCCAGCCCACCCACCTCGGTTCCTAGTTAGGTAGGCTAATTCATTAAAAAAAAAAAATTAAAACAAATAAAAAATAATAACCAACATATCCACATTTAATAACGAATTGTTGGGTTTAGAAACCCTAAAAATCTTTATTTTGATGATAAAACTTATTATTGTGTTTTTAATATATTTACTCAAGTGTGACGTTGCTAACTTAAGATGAAAGCCGAAACTTGAATTTAGCCAAACTGAATATCTGGCGAGATGCAGTATTTTGATAATATCTCACGGTTCGAAGATGAAAATGACAAGACGCCAAAACAAAACAGAAAACTCAATTTGAGACGATTTGTATCCCACGTCAGTTAGGCTAAATCGAATGTTATCTAAGCAAACTGATAGTTTCGAGATCAAACTGATTACAACGAAAACAACAATCGATCGGTTGAGATGATCATTTGTGGTACTTTGGTCAGCTTGATCAGCTCAATTACCCAAATGGAATGATCAGCATGAGTTACGAAGCTAATTTGATTATTTACAAATCATATTTACAAATCGAAGTCTGAATCGGAGTTTAAGATGCTATTAAATGACGATGAAGCTACTATTTCAACATAGGCCGATTTCAGTAGATCTCATCAGTTTAATGCAGTTTAGCTGATGAGCTCAACTGAATGATCAGTCTAGCTGACGAGTTTAACTGACAGCGGATCAGTTAGGCTCAGGAAAAACATACAGCAAGGCGGAAATGACCGTTTTTAATGTCAGAAACTGTCCATAGTCTTCCCAACAGTAATATTCGTGTGTCTAATGTATATGTCATTCTTGAATCTTATAAATACATCTTGAAGATCAAATACAAGCTTTTGAAGGGGATGCAAAGCATAGAAAACCTACATAAAAAATTAGCTAGAATGAAATAAAGTCCTAGTGTGAGGATAAATTTTATAAATAAATACACTATAAAAATCATCGCTCACCCATATACATGAGAGTTGAGCTTCAAAGTTTAGATTATTGAGTGTCACACAAAGACATTAAATTTTTTTGTAGTCTCGGCATAAAAGAAGTTAAACATTATGTAGATTGTGAGGTTGCTGCCTAAAATCGAAAGTGTATTAGGAGTTTCGATTAGGCAATAGATAAGTCCTAAGTCGAAATGGTTTGTACAAAAAGTTGTATAAATCAAAATTTTCTAGTGGATCTTTTCTTAGATGAAGAAGGAGTGATGTTGGATTTGTTAAACTTCGAACCTCCATAAAAAAAATTGTGTCTATTTAGTTAGCTTCAAATACATGTAGACACAATGAGGTTATAACAAGATTTAAAAATAAAAGTTACATTGAAATAGAAGTGGTCACAACGAGATATCGAGATTCTGCAATATTATAATTTTTTTCATAGAATTAGTTTAAGCGATGAACGATAATGGATGAGGATGGGTAATATTATACAAGTGAGAAAATTATTTTTTTCGGTGTGAATGAAGTAGCAAGCAAGATAAAAAAATGATAAATGTGAATGGACTTTTTATTTTGTTTCTAATGAATTTACCTAAGTGCACAGAAGCTGAAACTGAAACTGATCTGGATTCGAACTGCTCAGTTATCGAGCCAAAACTGAAGCTATCGAAACGCAAACTGAAAGCACCAACTGATTGCCCAAACTAAACCAGTTCAACTGATATATCAAAAGACCAGTTCAATTGATAGTCCAGCTGATACGTAGTTTAGTAGAAGACATTCAGAAGCCCGGCCAGCTGATGAAGAGCTCAACTGATAAAGAGCCCAACTGACCAATTCAACTGAAATAGCGAAATAAGTTCAGCTGACGAGCCAACTGATTTCACCAAACCAGTTGAAGATCAGTTCAACTGACCAGCTCAGAACATCAGTTAGGAATCAATCCGTTTGCAGAACACGACAAGCTTATTCAATGGAATCCAGCTGTGCGCATTAAGAAAAAGCTTTTTTCAAGTCAAAGAACAATAATGGACGTTGCCAGGAGAGCTTAAAGCCAAAACGTTCTAGAATGGCTGTCGGAAAGTACAGACATATTCGAGGAACAAATTAAAATTGCAACATATTTGACGAGTCTTGTTGTACGGTCACATTGTCTCTATAAATATCAGACCAAGATCATCAGTATACAAGTGTGTGGAAAACTTCAAAGTGTTATCAGCTCAGTTTAGGAGTATTTTTCTCTCAGTGTGTGAGAACACTTTCGTGTTGTATTCATATCAGTTCTCTCTCACACACACACACAATCACTCACATATATAGAAAATTGAGTGTACTGATAAGTTGAGTGAGTCTTGCACAAAGACGTTAAACTTGTATATGTTGTCTTTAATACATAGACGTTAAACAAGTGTTGACTAAAAGTTGTTGCCTTCAGTCTAGGCTAGGAGTTCAGTTAGGCAGTAGGGTAAGTATTGATATTCTTCCATGTCTAGTATTACAAAGTCAACAGGAAATATAAACTTGTCTAATTGCCAGAACATCCTCGGCAATCCCTCGAGGATATGTGAGTGACCTATCTGCAAGCTGTAAAATGATAGTGGTAGGCTTTACTTCTCCAAGCTCCAAGTCCCTGTAAATAGAGAAAGAAGTCATATAATGTTCTATTAACATAAGTATCACCAATAACACAAGGAATAGAAAATTTTCTTGTATTTTTTAGCTTTGCGGTAATTTTTTTTGGAGAATTGCAATGCACTCTTTGATGTGAATTTTTTTGAAAATATCCAGAAAATTGGCGAACTGATCATCTGGTACTTTCTTCTTGAACCTTTGAGGATAAGGAAAGTTTGCTTTTGGCACTGGCTGATCTCACGCACACTTTTGGACTCGTCAATCTTCTCTTCTTTCTTCTTTACACCTTCAATTACAACTTCTTCCACTCTCTTTTCTGCATCTTCTTCAGTCATGGCCTCATGAACTCCAACTTCTTTCTCATTTCTCAATGTTATAGCTTAGCAGTGTTCTTTGGGATTTACCTCTGTGTTACTAGGAGATTGACCTCTATTTTGGTCCTTAATGCACTTGCAAGCTAGCCAATCAAAACCTCTAGAGATTTCAAAGTGGCACTAATATTGCCCATATGAGTCTCAATGTCATCAAGACTAGAGTCATTCTTACTCATCTTTTTATTAGATTCAACCACAAAAGTTCCAACCAAGTCTTCAAAAGATGGTTTTCCCTCACCTTTTTTATTATTGAATTTCAGAGGAGGATTCAACACATTCTTATTGTTTTGCATATGAAAAATTCTCATAATTAAATAAACCAGGATGATAAGTATTAGCCAAAAGATTATCTTAATAGCCTTCATAACCTTTATTGTGGAAATATTGTGCTTTTTCAGTGGTAGTCCCTTCTTCCTTAGAAACTGCAGCAGCCTCTGGAGCTGGTTGACCTCATTTAGTAATTGCTGCGATTTGCGTAGTCAATGCAGAGACTTGAGCAGTAAGTAATGTGATATGATCTACTGCATAAACCCCTGCAGGTATTTCACTCCATATCTTTCAAAGGGCAAATGGAAACTGCCAATAGTCACCTGTTACAACATCTCATAAGTTAGACAATGAGTTTTGGCAAAAATGGTTTATCCAGAAGCCTCATCAACAGACGTCCTATATGTTGTGTTCAGCCCATTATAAAATAGCTCAATCTACACTCAATCTTCGAAATTATGGTTTGGGCATCTTCTAAGCCAGTCCTTGAAGCTTTAATTAAAATTATGTCTTGTTATAATATGCAATGAATAAAGTATCGTTCCCACAAAGGGTGTGTTAATCAAAATTATATCAAGTACTTTAATTAAAATAATCTCAATTTTATTCAAAAATTCAAGAATTATTTTGTGCAATTAAAATTAAAACAAGTATCAATCAAGCACACGTAAATAATTAGAATTCTATGAGAGAAGAGATCTAGAGATCTGATTTCACTTAGTTTTCCACTATGTATAATTCTTAATGTCGTCATATTCATGAATTTTACTCGTTTACTAGACAAGAACACTTAAGTATTTCAATTCCATTTTTCAAAGTGATAAATCGAATTTACTATATAATATTGATTTTAACATCCCTATCAAAAATCTAACATTAAATGATTGATGTGTTTCTTATGATCTTAATTTATATCTCTTCTCCAGAGTGATAGATCACAATTATTATATAAATCAATTTATGGTCATTAATTGAAGACAATTAAAACAAGAAGTTACAAATAAATAAAGAGGAATTCAATAATATAAATAAAAAATTTATAAACATATTTTCCAACCAAGTAATGTCATTCGTTTAGAAAAGAAAACTTAGTTCATGATGAAATATAAAATAACACAAGACATGTATTTCAATCTAGACAGCAAACTAAAAATTAACGAAGATAAAAAGATTAAATTTGAATCCGAATATATGACTCTGTCCACAAAATATGTGTTTTGCATCTTCGAACCAATGTTCTCTTGCTTCCAATCTTCACTCTCCACTCTTGACTCTTTGTATTTTCGTGTGATTTTTCGTCTGATATGTGATAGGTCGTGGCGACTATGGTTGCGATCCTTTTAAAATCTAAAAAAGCTGCAAAATTCATGTCATGCACGTCACATAGCGCATGGGCACTTGGATCGAGCACAGCCGCACTGGTTTGGGTCGTGTGTGTGTGATGTTCTCGGAAGGCAGTCGCACCGGTGCACTGATGAATATGTTAAGAAAGGATGTTTGCTTCTAGCAGTTCAATCGCGTGGATCAGTTGCGCTGCTCGTACTGCCTTGTGTCTTTCTTATTTTCTCGACAGCGCGCTCGAGCTTATACTCTCGCACGGGGGAGCTCTAAACACTACTCAGCTTCTCTTTTCTTTCCTTCCATCTGCTCCTTCTTCGTCGCAACATGCACATGTTACCTTTGAACGTCCCTCTCTCATTTTTTTTTTAATTTTGACAATTACGCGCAAGACATTTGTGTACGCGCCACAAAACGCGTGGGCAGGCTCCACGCGTTTTGAATTAAATTTTTTATTTTTTTTTATTTTTTCTTTACGCGGGCCCCACACATATTTGAAATAAATTTTTGTTCTTAATTTTTTTTATTTTACCTTTTTCTTAACGGATGGATTTATCTTTTAATTTTTATTTAAATTTTTTTATTTTCATTTATAACCGTTGTAAATTTTCTATTTTTTTTTATTTTTTTTAAATATTTAATTAAATTATAAAAAAATCAAAAAAATTTTTAACGGCTAGTTTCAATTCTCTTCTATAAATACCACAAATGTGTACACATATTTTCATTCCAACTCACTACACTTTCCAATTCTACTCTCTAATATTCTCCCATCTATTTTTTTAAGTTCCAAAAATCTTATTTTCTATCCGAAATGTATGAAAATATAATGCATTTTTTTAAAAATTTTTGAATTCTACAAACAACCCGCAAGAATATCCATCTTCTCAAAATCCACAAATTCCACCAAATTATCAATATCCACATCCATTTCCAAATATGACGTTTCCTCCCCAAAATCTTTAAAATTTCCAAGGTTTTGGAAATTCTATGAATCATCCGAACTATGCCTCTCGAGGTCTATATCAACCGCTTCTAGCCGAATATTGGCAAAACATGAGTCATCCGTATTTCACGCCGCCGGTTATTCATGGATATAGTACCCTGAACACAAATATTATGCCTTTCACATCTCTGATGTCGAATTAACCTGCAACTCCGACTTTTGTCCCGGAGACGCAACTTTCCGATCGTGAATCCTCAATTGAGGTGGTCAATTTAGAAAAAAACGGTATCAAATGCTGAGGGTTCAAAAAGCGTTCAAGTTGGACAAAGATTGAAGACGAGGTCTTAGCGAGAAGTTTTGCATAACATGATCGTTGAGGATGAGGGAGGTCATGTGACAAATTGGTACAACGATGAAGGTGACGAACCCGCACAACCTATCCATGGCTCAAACCGAGAATTTCAGGATTATCTTCGGACAAATTCTGAGCTACGTGACACTCAATGTAATTACCAACTTCGTGCAGACTTAGTTGAGCATATTTGGGGGGCAATGCAACAACAATCCGTGAATTACTATTTTATATGTTATTTTTAATTTTATCAAAGTGTGGTTTATTTATAAGTTATTGTTTCATTTTAATTTCATAATTATATTGTAACTTTAAATAAATTTTGCAAACGTCTTTTTTAATTCTTCTTCCGTCGTGGTAGTTCTTTCGAACATCTACTTTATTTAATAAATATATTTAAAAAACATTAATATTATTTTTTAAAATTAATAAAATTATTTTATTAATGATTTAAATAATGTAAAATATATTTAAAACATATTTATTTAATATGAAAAAATTTTAAGATAATTGAGTAGACTGTGAGACCCATAAATAATGAGTTTTAATGTTAAAAAGAATGTGTGTAAAAGAGATATGTTGTTATAATGAGTATGTGACAGTGGACTCCACGATTTTTTATGAGTTAGTGGGTGTTATAACACACACCCATTACGGATGCTCTAACTGGTCTGAAACATTAAAATAATATCAATTAAAAAGATAATATAAATACAAATATTGCACTTATCTTACACTTACCAAGAGTGGGTCTCATGGATCTTAATCTGTGAGACGGCTCAACCCTACCAATATTCACAATAAAAAATAATACTCTTAGGCTGTGTTTGGTAATATTGATTAAGTTGTGATTAATTTTTAATCTGCTGTTTGTCTGGTTTTTTAGACACTAGGGATAACTACATACTTTGGATAATATCACTGTTCATTCAAGAAAACAACGCATAAAAATCCCAAGTTGGGCCACAGTATTAATAATCTTGTCTGCTACTTTATTGCATACATAACTTGTAGTGACCAATTTGGCCTTTGCCCTACAAAACCCATTCGACATTCACCCAGCCTTTTCCATAGTTGAATCTCAAACATTCCGTAGCGGCGCCTATTTCAGGTATGCATTCTGTGTATTTCAGAAGTGTGATTTGGTATGTGATTTTCAATTTTGGTTTTAATCAATTTCAGATCCCATTACTTACTATCCGACGGTCGGAGACAAAAATATATTTGTTTGTGGAGCAAAACTCTTACTGTGTTATCAACGGTTCCATTTGAAAAACATCTAGCCTCTTTCTGTTTAATTCTTGTGTTGAAGCTTGATTTATATGTTTTTTTTTTCCTTTTGAGATTTAATCGCAAGATGGATGTTAAACGAATAAACCTTCTTCTCCTTGTGGTGGTGCACCATCTTCTCTGTCAAAATTTTCTGTCGTTATGCCTTTTATTTCGAAAACATCGGAGGATGTTGCAAAATCGACGTCGACTCCCTCGTAGAGAATCCGTGTCTTACTCGATGACCAATCGAACTCATGCTCAATTGAGCCATCTGCATAGGATTATTGATGCTGGAGATATTCAATGCATTGCCAATTTGAGGATGAGTTGCAACGCCTTCGGTAGCCCCAGTAATGATAGCCAACAAGAATTTATCAGCACATTGGAATCTTCGGAATTCTGGGATGATTGGAGAGAGCAGTTGGCAATGTCGATGTGGAACAACAACAACTAAGATTTATTTGTTTCTATGTTTGTCTGGATCTTTTGAAATTGAGTTGTTCATTTCTGTTTCATGTATGGATGATTTATTAACATGAGTTTATTATTTAAATGTACTGAATATCTCCTACAAATGTCTTATTTCAGCTGCCATACGTCAACGCCCAGATTTTATAATCTGCTTCTTAATATTTACTACATCGGCATCTATCAAATTATCCAAATTTCTGTTTGTTTCATTCACAGGACATTTACAACCTACAGGTGAACATGGATAGTGGAGCGAGTTCTGTAAGTGGCATTGGTAGGCTTAAGAAAGTAGAGAAGACCCGACGTAGTTGGAGTCCACGTGAAGAAGAAGTTCTTATACATGCATTGAAAAAAAATAGGCTTGACAAGCCTAAGAGACGATATGTATTTGGAGAAAGTAAATCTACGAAAGTGAGCTCCAGGGTTCTACCAGAAGTATATATTAAATGGTTAGAAGGGGTAATGTGGTAATTTCTCGGGGTAATCACAAATTTCTAATCACCACATAAAACATACCAAACAACATAACAAATTTATCTCATCTTTTCATTATCCTTACTTTATCACTATTATTAATCTCATCACACGTACCAAACACAGCCTTAGCATAAAAAATAATTTTTTTTTTCATGAATGATCCAAATAAAATATTCGTGTCACAAAATACGATCCGTAAGATCGTCTCACAAAGTTTTTGTCAACTTCAAATACGTCGACCTAAACAAATCAGGCTATTCTTGAAGTTATGATTGAACACAGTACATGGTGCATACAAATAACTTAATTTTATTAAATAATGAATGATTCGAAAAATACATAGAATGGTGTGGGCCCATTGTACCGTGTACTTGGCAAGATACATGTGTGAAAATCATCACCTATACCACTAATAATAATATATAAAATAATATACAAAAAGACTGTGGGACCCACCCTCTGCATGCATTCACGTGCCCTGCTACAAATTTGCCGTTACTCTCTCTACATAGGATTCTGTCCCCCCCTCCCCTCCCCTCCCCAAATCCAATTTATATATATATTTTTTTATTTATTTATTTATTTTTAAATTCAAATCTCAGCTCCTATTCCCACGTGTGTGTGCCACACGTGCACCTCACCCTCCAATCACATTGCCTGTGGCTTGAATCCCCCACTCCCCCTTTTGCTATTATTTTTCAAAATGCATTTAATACTGTGTTTGCAAACAAGACAAGAATCTCTAAGTGCTTCTCACAAACACCCATTTTCTTGTTTTCTATTTTTCGGAATTTTATTTAAAAATATATTAGAAAACAAATTCGTTAATAAATTTTATATTTTATTTAACTAATTTAAGATATGATTCAACCAGTATATTCGTCAGAATAGTATCCACATATTTAAGAGATTGATTGATTGGAAATTTTAATTATATAAATAATTTAGGAAAATAAGTGAGAAAATCGAGAAAGAAAATGCGCATCTTACATGATATGAGATGGATTTGAAATATTTTAATTAAATGAAAAAAAATATAGAAAATTTCAGATCGAAAAATAATATCTGATTTAATATATTTTGATTTGTTTAAAGTCAATATATTTGTAGACTTTGGCAAACAAAGAAGGGCAGAGGAAAAAAAGAAGAAGAAAGAATCCAACCATGTTCAATGGCGTGCCCAGTGATGAATTTCACCGATTTATTTCTTCGAGAAATTCTTCGCTTCCAATCCCTCTTCATGCCTTTTCGGATAATTTCAATCCATTCTCCTCTTCTTCTTGTCCTTCTTCGTTGCAGCAGTTTCAACGGCAAGAATCAGTGGTTAAAAATGTGGGGAAGCAGCTGCAAAGAGATGGATCCATGGATCCCTGGTCTGCTGATGAACTTCTCGCGCTTCTCAAAGTTAGATCCAGCATGGAGAATTGGTTCCCTGATATGAGCTGGGAGCTTGTTTCGAGGTGAATTTAATTAGTGCCCATTTGTTTTTACGGCGATTTGAGTGAAATGATGTGAGTTTTCTTCTGTTCAGCTTTCGTGTCTGACCATGTCAATAAATTCGTCAAATGGGCTTCTTCGAAGAATTTCCTTTTTACGGGGTCACCTTTTGGGGTCTTTAATTTATTGTCTTTCTTGGGATTGTTTCCTTGCTTTTAAGCTGTTTCGTTTTGGTGAAAACTATGACTACTGATTAAGTTATATAGATGCCTTGATTACAAACTATATCAGTCTTTAATTGTTTGCTGCAAAAAGTTGAATTATGTTGTGCGTTTATTTGTACAATTTGCAGGAAACTAGCTGGGCTTGGATTTGTTAGGGGCGCAGAGCAATGCAAGGAGAAATTTGAAGATGAAAGCTGTAACTTCAACAGCCTAAGCTACGAAAAAAACTACAGAATATTCAACGAGTTTGATCCATTCTACAACTCTGAGAATCAAGAAAAATCCCATATCGTCCCAGAAACCGTGAAACAAATTAATGAAGGAGACAAAGTACAGCAGAATATTCATGTCGAAAAATTAGAGACGGAAAAGTTCCAAGAAAGTGAAGAAATGGTGAAAAAAACAGAAGAGAAAACCAGGAAGAGAAAGAGGAAAGACAAATTTGAGATGTTCGAAGGTTTCTGTGAGGCAATTGTGAGTAAAATGATTGCTCAACAGGAGGAGTTGCATAACAAACTGATTGAAGATTTGGTGAGAAGAGATAAAGAAATGGCGGAGAGAGAGGAAGCTTGGAAGAGACAAGAAATGGATAGGATTAAGCGTGAGAATGAGATCAAGGCACGGGAGCAAGCTATTGCAGGAGAGAGACAGGCAAAGATCATTGGGTTCTTAAAGAAGATTCAGGATTTAGTCAAGTTAAATGACACTGCAACTGGTAAACTTTTACAAGATTTTGAGTTCCCCAACGCACAAAACAAGCTTGAAACATCTTCTTCACCGGAAATGGTTGAATCCTACAAAAACCCTAGTTCCGATATCCCTTTGGAGAGCAAGACAGAAGCCACTAAAGCTACTCCATCACCTCCAAGCCCAAGCTCCAGTCTTGCCACAAAAAATTCAGAAGCCAACTCTTGCTCTATCTCAGTCCTAACAAATGAGAATAATCTAACATCCCATAAATCTTGTCAAATGATGGATTCAAGAGGAGACATTGGGAAGAGATGGCCTAGAGACGAGGTGTTGGCTTTGATTCATCTGAGGTGCAAATTTAGTGGAAACATCGAGGAAATCAAGGAAGGAGCGAAGGGTCCTCTTTGGGAGAGAATCTCTAAAGGGATGATGGAATTGGGATACAAGAGAAGTGCAAAAAGATGCAAAGAGAAATGGGAAAACATCAACAAATACTTCAGAAAAACCAAAGACAGCACCAAGAAGAGGTCCATTGATTCAAGAACTTGCCCTTATTTTCATCAGCTCAACTCTTTATACAGTGGGGGAATACTTGAGAACCAATCAAATGTGCCAGAAAATAGCGAGTGGACGGAGTCAACCGTCCACCACCATGTGAGAAATGTCTAAAATTTATGTGCAATGTCTCTACTCTAAGTTCAATTTCAGCTGCCACTACTCTTTAAAATCCTTTCGATCGGTCCAGCTCCGCCTCTGTCTCTCCGGTCTCCGGCGGTTTTGGATATTCCCAGCCTGGTAATCTTTGATTTAGCGAGAGCAATAAAATTTAGAGTATATATACTTTCTCGCAAAAGATGTAAAAATCTGTTGAATTGCAATCTCACCCCATTTCAAAGTTTGTGAATCCATTCTAGCCATGAAATCAAAGAATGGGAATTCGAGCAGGGAAACTTATTTCTTTAAATTTTCATATCGATTCAGGGATTTGTGTTTTGGTTCATGAACTTAGAAGGGCCATGAATCTGCATGCAGGGAAGGGAAGGATAGCTGACATGTGAAATTCAGCGTCGATACAGACCCATCAACCACCTGCAATTTGTATACTGCATGCATTATTGCAAGATTGGATTTATTATTATTTTAATTTGAAGGTATAATCATTTATTGCATTTTTAACTTGTGGTTTTAATTCTTCTGCTCCATTGTCAGGTGAATGCAGATGGAATCTAATTTATCATCATGATTTGATTGCCATCCAGTTGATCATTCAACTTGATGAGAAGAAAAAGTGATTATTTCTTATTTTACACACAATTTTAACGTCAAGGTTTGAGCTTGAATTCGATCGATCATTGTAGGCTCGTAGCTAACCAGTCATCACCTCTTGCTTCGGGGATGAGATCCGGACGATTTCTAGCGCAGCACTATTCATATATTAAGATAATTAAATTTCTACAATTTTTTTAACGAATTTTACAATAAATAATTTAATTTTTTAAAAAAATATCAGGTCAAATTTGAATAAAAAATATTCAAGTGTTTGAGATTCGAATCGAGTTCGAACTTTGTTTCGAGTTTTGAGCTTTTCTTATGTATTCGGCTCAATACGATTCGTTTTCATTCATCTATAAGCTTAATAAATTAATATTGAGTACATTACTATTTTATCAACGGTGTTACAAATTTGATGTCCAAACATCAAATATTGTTGATAGCCAATGATTTGTGAGTTTTCCTTTGTGAGAATAAGCAATTCATTCGAGGATCTATATATATTATGCTATTTTCACAATGGGTATCTTGTGAAACGAGTTGACTCAGTTCACATTTTTTAGAACGAAAAATAATATTTTTGACATAAAAAATAATAATTTTTCATAGAAATAATCTAGAGATTTGTCTTGCAAAATTGATATGCGAGGATCTCATAGGAATTTTTGTGAATTTGATAATGTCAATATGTATCATTGTGATTATATATTACATTATTAAGTGCTTTGATATCCGTGTGAATATTAATATTCGTTGATTTATAATGATAACTTAGAAATTCTAAATTAAGTTTTAAAGCAATAAAAATATTTTATTTGAAGAAAAAAAATCAAAATTTAGAAACGATCATCCAAGCAAAGTCAAACGAAACCAAACTGAAAATTTAGGTTTGATTTGACTTGGTTTTGAATAATAATAATAATAATAATAATAATAATAATTGATTTGTTTTTATATCCAAATCGATAAACATGATTTGGTTCGAATTTTTATCAAAAATTAAACCAAGCCCATTTGATATATACCCTAAATATGAGTATTTTACATGCATAATGCAAAAAGTGTTCACCTCTTCGATTGATACATTGAATTATAGTACTTGCCATAATTAAAGAAAAGGGTTTGAAAATTATTTCCAAATCACGCTTTAATATATTAAGACAACGAATTACTTTTTTTTTTAAATGAAAAAATTGTACTATTTATTGAGTAATCAAAGTGTCGGTAGATACAAGTTTAACAAGTCAATCCGGAAAATTCCCATCCACACAAATAAAAGGTGAAGGGGAAGAAACAAAAAATTTAGCCAAAACATGAGCCATTGTGTTTATCGCGCGTTTAACATGGCAAAATGAAGAAACCGCAGGACTCGAGATAATCTCCCTAAGCTCAGCCGTGATGATTCTAATGTAGCCTAAATCCTCGCCTGTTATGTGAATACTTGCACCGTCAAAAGAGAATATGTCGTAATTAAAACATATCTTGATATCCCTTCTCCAATAAAATCCTTAAACCTTCGTGTTGCCATTAATTCACCATGTATTACCGAAATTGGAGGCTTTTGTTTGCTGTCCAAAAGTCATAATCAGTTTGTTGGGGAAAACACATAAACCGCATAATTCATCATGATAAATCATTAAGAATTTGACTGAAAACTTAAGCGGAAGCGTACCTGATGCCATAATCCTGAATTCTTTAGAACGTGCCTTGATCTTCCAGATCTACGCGCTCTTTCTTTGAGAGAATCCTTTAGTTTCTCTTTAGAACTATTTTTTTAATGGGAGAGAGAATAGTGAAAGTGATAACGCGAGATCTGGGGATCATGACCCATATATATAGATAATATTATCATTATCTTCTGATATTTCTGTTTTAGCCCATCATAAAAACAGAAATTACACTTATGTCTCTACACATTAAAGGCCCAACCACCTATCAGATACATTAAAGCCCAATAACCCGAAACCTTATTTGATCACTTTATTTTGGGCTTAACTTAACAGACAACCCACACACATAAGTATTCACATATAAGCCCATATAAATTAAAATTGATCCAACAATCTCCCACTTGGGCTATATGTGCAACCTTATAATTATGTTTGTGAAATAACCTTATGAGCTCAAAATTGTTGTTATTCTGAAATGTATCTATAACCAATCCGGTCCATCAATCACATCAACATAGGATCAAAGCAGCCTTCGCTACACTCAAGGTAGCTAGACCCATCAATGGTCACATATGCCAGCACAACTGAATGACATGGATCATGAAGTGGATGTGTAGCATGGAAATTTCATGCAATGTGACCATAACATGCCTATTTCCAATTGGTCCTCCCTTAACTTCATTGAGATCAAACTTTAAACCATAATCAGAGTGTAACTTAACTTGAAATTTATTTCTGCATAAAATAAATTTACATAACTGTAACTGAAAATGTCTACAACTGAAAAGCATTTAAATTAACAAACTCCCACTAAAACTGAATTTCCTCAATTGACATAACACCCATACTAGCAGTGTGCTCATGAAACTGTTTGGGTGGTAATCCCTTAGTAAGCGGATCCGCAACCATGGAGTTTGTACCGATATGCTCAATAGACAACTTTCTTCTCTGAATTCTTTCTTTAAAAACCAGAAACTTGATGTCAATATGTTTTGACTTCGTCGAGCTCCTGTTGTTATTGGAATACATAACTGCTGATTTATTGTCACAATGTAACCTTAGTGGCCTTTCAATGCCATCAACAATGCGCAGTCCCGTGACAAAATTTTGCAGCCATATTCCATGATTGGATGCCTCATAACACGCTACAAACTCAACTGCCATGGTGGAAGAGGCTATAAGTAACTGTTTAGCACTCTTCCAGGAAATGGCACCTCCAGCAAGGCGATAGATGTAGCCCGACGTAGATTTCATACTATCTAGGCCTCCAGCAAAATCGGAGTCAGTATACCCAATGATCTCAAGCTGATCCAACCTCCGATATATGAGCATGTAATCGTTTGTTCTCTTAGGTACCGTAAAACCCTTTTGACTGCTTTTCAATGTTCCACTCCCGGATTACTTAAATATCGTCCCAACATTCCTGTCACGTACGTAATATCTGGACTTGTACAAACCTGAGCATACATCAGACTCCCCACTGCAGATGCATAGGGAATCTTCTGCATTTCTTTTTCCTCAAAATCATTCTTTGGGCATTGTTTGAGACTAAATTTGTCTCCCTTAGCCACAGGGGTATCCGTTGGTTTGCAATCTTGCATCCCATATCGCTTGAGAACTTTCTCGATATAGCCTTTCTGAGATAATCCAAGAATACCTCGAGAGCGATCCCGATGTATCTGAATACCCAGTACAAAAGATGCATCACCAAGATCTTTCATCTCAAAATTCTTAGCTAGAAATCTCTTGGTGTCATGCAACAACTCTATATCGTTGCTAGCGAGCAGGATGTCATCAACATATAAAACCAGAAAAATATACTTACTCCCACTGAACTTATGGTACACACAATCATCGACCAAATTCATCTCAAAACCAAACGAGATGATCACTTGATGAAATTTGAAATACCATTGTCGAGATGCCTGCTTGAGCCCATAGATGGATTTCTTTAATTTGCAAACCATATTATTTGTGTCTTTGGACACAAAATTTTCTGGCTGCACCATATAAATCGTTTCATCAATGTCACCATTTAGAAACGCCGTCTTTACATCCATCTGATGAAGCTCAAGATCGAAATGCGCCACCAAAGCCATTATAATCCTTAAAGAATCTTTCGAAGAAACCGGAGAGAAAGTCTCTTTATAATCAATGCCTTCTTTCTGTGTAAAGCTTTTAACGACAAGACGAGCCTTATATCTTTCCACATTGCCTTTCGAATCCCTCTTGGTTTTAAATATCCATTTACAACCAATGGGCTTCGTACCTTTAGGCAATGAGACAAGATCTCATACGTCATTGTCCTTCATGGACTTTATCTCCTCATTCATGGCATCATTCCACTTTTGTGTGTTAGAACTTTCCATGGCTTGACGGAAGTTAATAGGATCATCCTCCATCAATCCAATGTCTGCGTCATGTTCTTGAAGAAATACAATGTAATCATCCGGCACTGCATTTCTCCGCTCTCTAGTGGATCTCCTTAATGGCATAGGTTCTGGAGGTGCTTGAGTTTGTTCATCTGAAATGGGAGGATCTCTAATATTATCTTCCTGTATTGTGTCTTGGTCAAAGTGAGAAATGTAATCCTGATCAATTTCCAAGACACCTGTGGGAATATTTACATATTCCTCTTCAAAGACAATATCTCTTACTTTATCTCCCCCCGCAAGCTCAACATCCTCAAAGAACCGGGCATTTCCTGACTCAAAAATCGACTTATTTGTGGGATCATAAAACTTGTACCCCCTGGATCTTTCAGAATATCCAATAAAATAACAACTAACTGTCCTTGAGTTAAGTTTCTTTTCATTAGGCTTTTAAGGCCTAGCCTTAGCTGGACATCCCCAAACGTGCAGATGCTTAAGACTATGCTTTTTACCCGTCCAAAGTTCATAAGGAGTTTGGTCGATGCTTTAG
The DNA here is from genome assembly GCF_012295235.1 of Primulina huaijiensis. Classification (NCBI taxonomy): domain Eukaryota; kingdom Viridiplantae; phylum Streptophyta; class Magnoliopsida; order Lamiales; family Gesneriaceae; genus Primulina; species Primulina huaijiensis. The sequence continues at coordinate 17,023,302 of NC_133314.1, read as the reverse complement.
TTGGAACCCTGTTAAGGATATATGCTGCGGTCTTTAGTGCTTCTCGCCAGAGTGATTCTGGTAAGGTAGAATGACTGATCATACTCCTCACCATATCTTTAAGCGTTCTGTTTCGTCTTTCAGCAACACCATTCATAGTGGGCGAACCCGGCATAGTGTACTGTGGGACGATACCGCATTCCTCTAGGAATCTTGCAAAAGGTCATGGACGTTGTTCACCTGAACCGTCATATCTACCATAGTATTCACCACCACGGTCAGATCTAACGCTTTTAATCTTTAAGCCAACTTGATTTTCAACTTCAGCTTTATAGTTTTTGAACACATCCAATGACTGTGCCTTTTCATGAATGAGATAAATGAAGCCATATCTTGAAAAATCGTCTGTGAACGTTATAAAATACTGTTGACCATTCCAAGAAGCCGAAGGGAATGGTCCACAAATATCAGCATGTATAAGTTCTAAGACGCCTGAACACTTGTTGGCTTCAAATCTCCTTTTGTTAGTTTGTTTTCCCTTTATACAATTAACACAATTATTAAAGTCTGTGTAATCTAAAGGTTCGAGAATTTCATCTGACACAAGTCTCCTTATTCTCTTTTCAGAGATATGACCCAGTCTTTTGTGCCATAACGTAGCTGAATTCTCACTGGTTAATTTTCTTTTAGTGCCTCTACTTGTTTGCAGGGATTCGTTAAATGAAGCAATAATATCCAAAGAATAAAGATTATCGTATCCTGATAAGGAACCAGAACCAACCAATTTTGAATCGAGAAACAAACTGAATATTCCATTTCTAAAAGAACAAGAATAACCAAATTTGTCCAATGCAGAAATGGAAATCAAATTCCGTCTAAAAGACGGTACTACAAATGTTTCATAAAGATCCAAATATATTCCAGTCTTTAACAATAATCTAAATTTCCCTATTGCCTCAACTTCAACTTTGTTGCCGTCACCAACATAGATGAATCTTTCAGCATCACTTGGTTTTCGGCAATCCAGGCAACCCTGCATAGACACACTGATGTGAGTTGTTGTACCAGAATCTATCCACCACGTGTGTCTAGGCACTGAAGTTAAATTAACCTCAGAACAAACCATATTCAGAAGCATACCTTTCTTAGCACGTCAAGTGTGATAATTACTGCACCGCTTCTTCATATGCCCATCACTGCCACAGAAAAAACAACCAGAACTTTGAGAATCACTAGGATTTTTCTGTTGTTTCTTCGGAGGCTGTGTATCCGCAGCTTCTTTATCCTTCCTTTTCTTTCCTTTAACCTTCGAAGTAGAGGCATAATGAGCACTTTCTGTCTTATCTTGCTTCAAACTTTCCTCTTCCTAGACACAGCCAATATCAGTCTTCTATTTGCACCCTTCGCCTTGATGAAGAATTCTGGTGTTGGAATACTGTTTTCTAGCACACACGATGCATCGAAAGTTTAAAAATTTTAGTTTCGTCGTTCGAAACATTCTTTGGGCATCATATTATAATTTATAATATTCAGAGAGTGTTTTAGTTTATTTACCTTTCTATATTTAAAACATGCTCCGACTATTTCGATTTTTAAGCGGATGTAGCACTTCTTATAATTTTCTACAGATGGATCTTCTTCCTTTATTAGATATAAAAACTTACTAGTTAGTTAGTCGGTTGGTTGGTTAACAAGCCATGTGCAAGTAGTTAATACAAGAATATATACAAGGCACAAACTCTGTATCAAAAAAACAGTTTTCAATTCATTGTTCTGAAATACAAACAAGCTTTACTCATCACGTAATATGGTATCAGAGCTTCCGCGCTGGAAATGTCAATCGAGGCTTCGACTTTCGGTTTCTATGCACTGATCGTCTGCGCTTGGTGAGTTTCTTTTCCCTCCAGATCGAACAGCTTCTTCATCATCTACCTTCGGTAAAATCTGAGCTGTATCTCTCATGGCACCTGGAAATCAGTCCGAATTTCCTCGGCTGGGCAGTCATTCCGTCATAGACGATCCAATGAGTCCTTACTTCCTGCATCATTCAGATAATCCGGGTCTCACGTTAGTATCGCAATCTCTGACTGGAGACAATTACGCCTCTTGGAGCAGAGCCATGAGAATTGCCCTATCAGTCAAGAACAAGCTGGGTGTTGTGGATGGGACAATTGTGAAACCATCAGAGACAGATACGCATCTACTGGGTTTCTGGACTAGAGACAACAACATCGTAATATCTTGGATCCTCAATTCCGTATCCAAAGATATTTCTGCAAGCATTCTCTTCTCCGAATCCGCAGCCAACATATGGGATGATCTCAAGGAGAGATTTCAACAAAGTGATGGGCCCAGAATATTTCAATTGAGACGTGATCTCGTGAACTTGGGTCAAGAACAACTTTCTGTAAGTGTATATTTCACAAAACTCAAGGCTCTATGGGAAGAATTGAATAATTTTCGTCCGATGTGAAGCTGTTNATTGAATAATTTTCGTCCGATGTGTAGCTGTGGTAAATGCATTTGTANTCTTATGGGACTTAATTATTCTTTTGTCCAAATTCGAAGTCAAGTGTTATTGCTTGATCAGCTTCCTCCCATCAACCGAGCTTTCTCCTTGGTTGTTCAAGAAGAAAGGCAGAGAACAATTGGTACACACTTTACAACCCCTAATAATTCTACAGGGGACATGGCATTTGCATTCAAGAATGATCAACCACAGAGACATGCTCAAGGTCGAGGGCCACCGAAGTTTCCCAAGGAAAGACCATTTTGTACCAAGTGCAATATTCATGGCCACACAGTGGACACGTGCTATAAGATTCATGGATATCCTCCAGGCTCTAAACTTCGAGGAACACCCACGCCTCGATACAAAGCAGCTAATGCAAACCAAGTATCTGAAACACGCGGTTCCTCAGATCATGTTCCCACAAATGATGGTATATCCCATAACCTTCTTCAAGGATTCAACAATGAGCAGCTGCATCAGTTGAGACAACTATTTGATCAGCAGCTTTTTTCACTTGACAAACATGTTAATTCTGTCAGTAACTCAGCAACAGTCCACACCACAGGTATATGCTTATCCACATATGCTCATAATGGTTTATCTTCTCCGTCGTGTTGGATTGTTGACTCCGGAGCATCCAGACATATTTGCTCGTATGCATCATTGTTTAACTCCCTACAACCTGTCACTGGCTCCACCGTTACCCTACCTAATCACACAACCATTGATGTTAAATTTTGCGGCAGCATTACGCTTAGTGAATATTTGACTCTTGAGGATGTCATGTTTATACCACACTTCAAGTTAAATCTATTGTCTGTCAGCTCCGTTCTCGCCAATACTAAATCTATGATCAGTTTTCATCACAATTCGTTCATTATCCAGGAGGTGATCACGAGGAAGATGATTGGCAAGGGTAGGAAAATCGAAGGACTGTATGTTCTGGATACAAGCTCGGGCCTTAAGAACATTTTCATCAATCAGATTTCGTTGGAGACATGGCATAGTCGTCTTGGACACCCATCTATTAAGGTACTACATACCTTAAAAGACCAGCTACAATACAATGAAGCACACTTAGATAAGTGTAAGTCTTGCGTCATTTGTCCAATAGCTAAGCAAAAACGACTTGCATTTATATCTCATCATAACATGTCTGATTCTCCTTTCGATCTTGTCCATTGTGATATCTGGGGACCATACAATGTTGCAACAATGAATAATCAACGATATTTCCTAACCTTGGTAGATGTTTGCACTCGATTTACGTGGGTATTTTTGCTCACAAGTCCGATGCTTATAGAGTTGTCACCCGATTTTACTCTATGGTTTGCACTCAATTTCATAAAAAGATCAAAGCATTTCGTACAGACAATGCAAAAGAACTTGCTTTCACAGAATTGTGCGTGGCAAGAGGCATCATTCATCAACTATCATGCGTCCAGACACCACAACAGAATTCTGTGGTTGAGAGAAAACATCAACATCTTCTTAATGTTGCTAGAGCTTTATTCTTCCAATCTCATATAGATGCTGAATTTTGGGGCGAGTGTGTGTTGACAGCAACATATTTGATCAATCGGGGTACCATCCTATACAAACCACAACAAGTCTCCTTATGAGCTACTTTATCACAAAGCATTCGACTATTCCTCAATGCGCACATTTGGATGTCTAGCCTTTGCTTCTACTTTGGCTGCTCATCGTGACAAATTCTCTCCCAGAGCTCGTGCGTGTGTTCTCTTGGGTTATCCTTCCAATATCAAAGGATACAAGCTGCTAGACATCAATACCAAAGAAAAATTTATTTCACGGGACGTAACATTTCATGAGACTACATTCCCATTTGAAACACTCTTGTCCAAGATTCATATTGATCCCTTTCCTGAGGTGGTTCTCCCGCTATCGTTGGATACACCGAACCCTGACTCTGTCATTCCAGCATTGGTTGATCCCCAAGCATCCAATGATTCAAACAACACCACTTCGCCACTGGTTCCGGCTTCAATTCCAACAGTTTCCATGCCACAGCGCACATCATCCAGGAACTCTCAACCTCCTTCTTACCTTCGTGATTACCATTGCAACTTATTGCAATCAAAGGCCTAGCTGAGTTCTCAGTCTCCTCATCCTTTAAGCTCCTACATCTCTTATGACTCCCTATCACCGTCATATAGAAATCTCACACTTAATGTGTCCTCACAATTTGAACCACAATTTTTTCATCAAGCCAAACATTTCCCCCAATGGCAAGCAGCAATGAAAGATGAACTTGATGCCATGGAAGCAAATCACACATGGTCCGTGGTTCCCCTACCACCAGGCAAACATGCCATCGGCTGTCGATGGGTTTACAAGATTAAGTATACTTCCAATGGGTCAGTTGATTGACATAAAGCCCGTCTTGTAGCCAAAGGATACACACAACAAGAGGGTGTTGATTTCTTTGAAACGTTTTCACCCGTGGCTAAATTAGCTACTGTCAAAGTATTATTAGCCCTTGCAGCCAGCAAACAATGGTGCCTTGCCCAGCTAGACTTCAAATACATGGAATCTACTTTTAAACTCCTTTTGTAAGCAATCTGTTTGATCTCTATAAAACTAAACTTCTCTTATTCAACTCCTTGAACTTGACTATCTCAACGAGAACACGTAATCTGATACTTGTGTGACCCTCAATAGTTCAGAGATACAGCTAACCGTGAGTTTACAACTTCTTGTGATTTAGAATAACATTATTCTTATTCGGGCTTACCCTAATTAGACATATTCTTTTCATCAACCATTGATCAAGAAAGTTTGAACTCAAGTCTGATTGCACCACCCATCGAATCAAGGTAAGAACATCTAGTAGCATCGCCTCATGATCCCTTATGTATCACTGATAGTGTCTGCAAGAACCTTAAGTTATGATTAATATACATTACAGTCCCTTCAACTCGATCGAATCTGAAACCATTGGTATATCGGGAGTTGCTTTTGAATTCGATACGATGTGTTGTATATTTGAGTAATAACAGTGACATGATATGTGCGACTGAGGAAACATATCTCCAAAATGTACATGTCTTAATCATGCTAGAGATTTCTTGCATTATTAACTCATCAGATCACATAGGATATCTTCGCCCGTTGACAAACGGTGAATCTTCGATTACAATGCATTTGCTCCTACGTTTTTCGAAACTACACTAAACCTCACCACCTATTGACCTTCAATGGAGTTGGTAAACTATTCAAAGTATATGCTAGTACATAGAGTCTATACGTTGTCCCGAGTCAAAATACTAATGGTGTACGACCATAACTGTGGACTATTCCACGCGATAAATGATAATCACTTGGACAGTTCAAGAGAAAGTTATTCAGCGCATCATCAAATGATCACTAATATATATGAATGAACATCTTCATGCTCTTACTAATGAAGCATGATGTTTACATCACAAATGCTATTCTCAATCTCAAGAGACATTTATCCTTATTTTAGTCGGCTGATTCGACTAGGAACCTGTTTAGAATATACGGTACATTTTCTAACGAGTTTCATAATATTATGTTGAGAAGCAAACGTCGTGATACCTTTAATATATTCAAGAGCTTTATTTATGCAGCTTGCATGGGTATACAGATAAAATAAACACCATATTTGGATAAAACTGTAAAATATTATTTAACTAAAGATTGTTTTTATATAAAAGTCAATAAAATTCAAACCACAAGTTGGTTCACTCGTCACCTACTCTAACATTTGGTCCTTTCTTTCCAGATCGCCCACGCGAATTCATACTTGATCCTTGGTTCTGAATTCGGTCAGAAAGGTAAAATAATTCAGTTTGCTTCCAACTGGCCTTGTTGGTCGAGCATAAGAATCGAGCATGGCTCGATGTTTCCCTTCCAATTAACATTGCATAAGGGACAGCGGCCCGACACCGGAATGTTGCAATTCATAAATTCCATCTCGTGGCAATGGAATCATGGAATACCTACCAACAAAAATTTTGAATTTTTGTGGTAGCGATACAAACCATAGAAACTTCCACCAAGCTAACGCCCGATTGATTATCCGGAGGTATGTACACCTTATTCCCAGTCGGTACGCCTCTCGCACAAAAAATTTCCCTCTTGGATTATGTCGCCAATTTTCGTGTATCCTCTTTATTGGTTTCCAATAGTGGGATATTTACAATCTCTGTTGCTAAGAATTATGAGAATTTTTATTTTTATTTTGAAATCCCTTAATCTAAGGTTGGGGAAACTCGAACTGTTACACGAGAAATTCTGGGTTAAATAAGTGGAGCTAAACTCCGGTTTAGAATGACGAGAATTTGAATACATGAAAGTATTCGAAAATTGAATATTTGAAATGTGAAACCATATGATTTAATAAAAAAAAAATTAAAGGATTCGGATAATATATAAGGGTAAAAAAAGGGCTTTTTCACCGTTTACCGTGAAAAAAATCACGCCATTTAAAATGACGTGTTTTAGATCAAAAAATCACGCCATCATGGTTTTTTTAAAATTTCAAGTCACGTCATCTTGGATGGTGTGACTTGATTTTGTTTTTTTTTAATTAATAATTAGAATTGTGGTGCTAGAGTGATGGGATGTCACGAGCAGCTCAAAGTAATTTGCGATGACAGAGTGATGAAATGTATCAGTTCAAATCAATTAACAAACCATGTTGAATGGCGTGTTTTTAACCGAATATTGAAAAATTGCTTATAAAATCGATGAACGTATAGAGAACATTTGTTATCATCCTTCCTCGTTGGTCTGAAAATTTTTGAAGTGTTCTTCAAATTGTTTCAGCTGATTGAAGTGATACATTTGCTTTCAGTGTTGAATATATTTAATTGTTGAAGCTACTCAATATCAATTTCTTCTTCCACATACGAGGTATTTATACTCCAAATTAAATTTTGTAGTTTGATTGAAATTGATAAATTATTTATTTGTGATTATTTTTGGCAGATAAAGTTTTAATTATTGTTAATTTTGTTCTTAACAATTTAAATACAAATAAATATTACAATTAATTTCATTTCTTATTAATTTCTTTGACACGCGTAGTATAAAATTTTATTATTATAAAATTATTATTTGTAGTATTATTGACTTATAAGATACAACTAAGAAATACAATTTTTGTAATTTAAATACTAATCAACGTTTATTTAGAAAATACTAATAATAATACTTATATTTATAATTATTATTGATGCTGTTGTTTTATATAAGTAGCATATAAAAAATTAAGTATTACAGTTAATTTATTTTATACAAGTGACATAAAATTTATTATTATAAATTTTATATTTTTGTTCTTAACGTAT